>NC_134704.1:96694464-97016547 GCF_043290135.1 Rhipicephalus microplus | reverse complement strand
GTCGGGTCGACGCTACCGATGTCGGGTATTTTTCAACGTTCGCGCATTAAGACTGCCAATTTGTGTTCTTGTCATTCATGGGTAAATACTAAATGTCAATCACCTGTGGCACATACCCGCCCGTAGATATGTGCCACTGCCTGGCGGAAAGTGTTTGACGACGTAGGCGACAGGATTATGACATTATTCATGTCTTGACCAGTGCGTTATATTCGTCAAACCATCTTACCTTCACATGCTAATTTTGGTTCACGCCAAGTTAAGGGGATGATCACGAGAGCACCAATGTATGTATGGATGGAAAAACTTCATTTCGTCAGAAAGCAACTGCAGACGATTTCGTAATAGATGGCCACCAACCCATGGATTGTTGGCGGCGACCTGTGTGGCCCACACAAGAGCACCAAAACGTTAGCAGCAAGATAGATAGATAGATAGATAGATAGACAGATAGATAGATAGATAGATAGATAGATAGATAGATAGATAGATAGATAGATAGATAGATAGATAGATAGATAGATAGATAGATAGATAGATAGATAGATAGATAGATAGATAGATAGATAGATAGATAGATAGATAGATAGATAGATAGATAGATAGATAGATAGATAGATAGATAGATAGATAGATAGATAGATAGATAGATAGATAGATAGATAGATGGATGGATGGATGGATGGATGGATGGATGGATGGATGGATGGATGGATGGATGGATGGATGGATGGATGGATGGATGGATGGATGGATGGATGGGATAGATAGATAGATAAATAGATAGATAGATAGATAGATAGATAGATAGATAGATAGATAGATAGATAGATAGATAGATAGATAGATAGATAGATAGATAGATAGATGGATAGATAGATAGATAGATAGATAGATTACGAGAAGTTTTCTCGATATAAACCACTTGCAGGGTGAACGCAAGCGGGTAAGGTGGTTTTGCTTCGAGGTGAGACAGACGCGCGTCGCAGAGCTATTATTGGTTTGAATGTACGCCATGAGCGAGGCCGACGCTTTTTAGGAAGTAGTCATTCCAAGCTCTCTACAGACGCGTAGCAGTGCAGTGCGTACATTCTAGGCACTATAGTAGCAGTACGCGCTGCAGGTGGTAATCGCGGAAGCAGCAGCAATGAGAAATTACTTTACTTTGCCGCTCCCAGTAGAGAATACCAACCCGCTGACCAAGAGCACTGTGAGAGGAGAGTTTGATATATAAATGACCCGTTTGTAGAGCCCCTGTAAGCCAGTGACCATGGCGCAGTGAAAAGTGTGGCCGTCATGTGTTGTGTTAGACGCTGTCGTGGGTTTGATGTTCGCTAACGGAACATTTTCTTCTTTGTCATCTGGTGGTGCAGGTTCTGCGGGTGTGTTTTTAGTGACACAAATAGGTCAGTGAAGTGTTGGTGTACCCAGACATAAAACGCTTTCGTTTTAAAATGAAGCCGTACTGAAAATCTCCTCGTTACTAAATAAGTACGCCGCAAGAACATATTGGTTGTAGGCAGGAAATAGAAGCATGGATGTTATAGGAGGGAGGGGGAGGCACACGGGAGAAAACGGTTGGCTACATTGCCCCTCTATGAAGTCAAAACACAATTCATGACTTTCTCGCCCTCCGGTATTATTGAAGTCAGTAAACATATGTCTAGCGTTTGGAAAAATTATACTGAGGTATTTTAAAGTTTTCAGTGCATAAGTGTCTCTAGTGCTTGCGTATACTGGTTGAATAAACTTTATTGTGTGTGCTTATTGGATAAACGGAAACGGTAAACTCGCTGAACCACGTATTTGTAATCTATACTTGTAAATCAGCTTTACAAGCCCTCTCAAATTGTGTAATCGGTAGCTTGATAGACCAGAGAACGCTAAAAAATTAAGAAGGGTGCCCCCTGACTCTCAGCTACTTAAGTCAGCCGCATCGTGACACGACGAACTTTTAATTCACCTACCAAGGCGTAAATGAATGGGCGTCGTTCAAAATCACTACTTTATGTGAATCAATATAGAGTTAGTATAATAAAATGGAGACAGCCCTTCCTATTGCCATGAATATGTTGATAATGGCGTATTTGCAAAATAAATACGCATATCTGGCAAGTTTCCGCATCCTATTTTCTAAAGCATGGTAAGCTATTTCGAAACTTCTGACACATTGTTGATGTGTACGAATGAGATTTTCGGTGGTTGAACTTAAGTTATGATTCACGATGGGGAAATTATTTGCTTTCAAATGTAAGCCTCATGTTCTGACTCAATCGCAGGTATTTGCCTCTTCCAGTATTCTTATGCTACTTTTAAGCTTATTATAGCCCAATAGGTTCTGATCAAGTACCACTGTATATATGCTCAAGCAGTTTTAAAACGTTTGGCCACACTAGGTTATATCGAACATCTTTAAAAAGAAATAGCAAGACACGTTAGGGAGTACAAATAGGTACACACGAAACAGCTTTCGCTTTACCACGCATGTACTTTTTGTAGTTTATTCATTAGCCGTTGATCTTCTTATAAAGCACGCAAGCTTTCGCCAAAAACTGCAATAGCAATAATTTGAATGCACGCAAAAAATGCAATCCTCTCCAAAGAATACACAGATTGTAAATGGAAGCATTTGTGAGCATAGAGTAACTTTGTCGCGGCAGTGTGAATTTAGGAGATTTTGTAGAGCACTAAGCTCCTTACGCCATGAGTCGTATGTCCCGTGTCATTGTAGTTGTAGTAGCCAGTTGAATTCCATTGGATGTCAATAAAAACCATGTCACTGCATATCCACGGAGTAATTTATGGTGAGTGGGGCGAAGGGTTCATCAGTCGTCTATGCTTCCTTGCGTTTGTCCATCTGAGCGTCCATCCGTGGGTCCATCCATGTGCCCGTTTGTCCATCCATGCTTTCGTCCGTGCGTCCGTCCACTTCCCCCCACTTGTCAACATTTCCCTCATGGGTATGCTGTGATTTTTTATTCTCTACGGCTGTTAAGAATAGCCGCCACCAAGCCGAGCACTCAGTTCAATACATGTACAAAGAGAGCCTATGCCTCGACGTCTTTCCAAAATAAAAGATTTTTTTGTGAAAAGCGCTTCTAAGTTGCCAATCATTACTTTGTAATTAATATGAAATATCACGCGTATGAAAAATACAAGCATAAAAATTACGGGAATGAAGAATTCTCTAGAAAGAAACAATTATATCAAGAAACTAGTTGTTTTTTTATGGTTCTGTGTGCAAAATCCTGTGTTTTTTGAGGTGAAATACTGTGAGAAATTTGCGTAATAAAAAAGGGTATTCGGCGCCCCCGTTCTCTTTTTTTTTGAAAGCACTGGCAGATTGTTTAGGTAATCAAAATGCAATTTTAATGCAGAAACAGCACGTTTACTTTTAACGACAGACTAATGGTAAAATCGATGCCTAAAATGATTGAGTGGGTAGTTACCTCCACCTACTATTTTCGCTTCGTGCATTTTGGAATATAAACTAACATTACAAATTCTAAAGAAAGAAACGTGTGTGACAAGAAAGTGTGTCGAGTCCTTTTGTAGCACATATAGTTAATTCTGCAATGCTGTATTCAAACTCAGTATCAGAATGTTAAAATAAAATTCTTAAACGTTTAGAGAGGAACAGGCAATATTTTCATTGCATATGATAGCGGGTGTTTTTTTAAATGCAGGCAAAGACATTATAAGTAAATGTAGCCGAGTTGTTAATGTTCTGCAAGAACACGAGGGATGTGTTGTATTAACATCCGATGCGGGATGTTAAGACCACGATACTTCGGGACGTCGGAATCAGCAGTTATATGTCCATCCAGTATTAGATTTTGTCAACTTTACTCCCTTTCAATGACTACAGGGTGATTCTTGATGTATAACAAGCAAATGATAATACAACACGAGTCACTGTCACAACTTTGTAACAAGAACGAGGACACACGATCTCTGTGCACAAAAAGTTCGATAAAATGAAATACGCTTGCCTCGAAGCAATAGCGAAAATCAAACAATTTCGTAAGAAATTTGTTTATTTCTAAGCAATGCGCTAAACGTGAAGTGCACCATAGTGAAACCTGAGTAAGTGTGAAGTGTGGGCACCTGACGATTCCCGTTCATAGAGTTCTAACTGCTGCGTTTAACAAGTCACTGATGGCGTCAATGTTCGAGGAAAACGTGTACGCTTTTCGGCATGAGTACATTCTTGTTGGGATGATTGTGAAACCATGTGCTTGACGAGCGTGTAACTAGGGCTACGCTTCGTTGATTCCAGCTTGTTACGACATTGATTCAAG
Source organism: Rhipicephalus microplus (assembly GCF_043290135.1). Taxonomy (NCBI): domain Eukaryota; kingdom Metazoa; phylum Arthropoda; class Arachnida; order Ixodida; family Ixodidae; genus Rhipicephalus; species Rhipicephalus microplus. Next base: position 97,012,246 of record NC_134704.1, on the reverse strand, counting down.
GTTGATGCGTGTCATCTTAAGTGAGCTCCGTAAGGTTAATTCCCCATTCAGAGGTAGCGATGAAGACGCCGGTGGGAGGAGCATTCTGTCGCTTGGTGAGGTGGTGGCGCCCTCTCTCGCGTAGTGGCTAAGTAGACGACGTGTATTTTTTCAGCAGTTGTGAGTAATTGCTGTGCTTGCCTTTCATTTGCATCTGTTGAAAAATGGCAGATCCCACGTGTAGTGGGAAGAGATGATATGCGAAGCACGAATGAGAAAGGTTGATATGTCATTTTGAAATCAGCGCAACGTTACGAGGTGCACAGATGTAGTACGTCATAAACACAAGTAGAAGTTTTATGCACTCTCAGGTACCTAAATAAGATGCGAGTATGTTATTAACAGTCACGTAGCAACGGCACCAATACCGTTTGCAATAGCAGTACCATCAGTGATATATAGACATGTAATTATGCCGTACATGACTTCCATGTAATCATTTTCATGTTTGGACGCGTCACTTACCTTCGTCGTGAATTCACGTCACATATTACAAAGTTTGGTATATGTGAAGCTAGTGAAATGGCCACGAGCGTATCATGGGCCTAGTATGTAGTCATGTTCTTAGATGACACGCATGTCATAATTATCATGTTTGCACCAGTGATATACCTTCATCACCCAGAAACATCACGTAACACAAAATTTGGTATATGTGAAGCTGGCAAACGGCCACGGGAGCAATGAGCGTACCATGTAGTCATGTTTTACATGACACCATGCCATGAATATTATGTTTGGACGTGTCACTTGCCTTTGTCCTCTGTTCACGTCATGTATTAAAAAATTTGGTAACGGCCTGAGCACACCATGAGCGTGCTTTGTAGTCACGTTCTTACATTACACACATGTCATGACTATCGTTTTCGCACCAGTCCTTTGTTTTCGTAATCCGTTCACGTCCCGTAATACTAGATTTCTATATGCGAAGGTAGCGAAACTAGCGCTCGTACCAGTGCACATAATAGTGCTAGATTCTACTAGTATAGTTTTGTAGGAAAGTTGATGCCCAAAGGTGCCTCGTACATTCAAGGTTTAGTGGAAACCAACTCGACAAACACTAGTGGGCTCACAGCAACCAGCCTTGGTGAGCATAAAAATATCTTGAACATCTGAAAAGTCCCTTGACTTAGTAGGTCACACTATTGATCAAATATAAAAACTAGGGAATTGGGCGTTGTTACTAATTAATTCATGTGAATCCCTCAACCAGACTGCACTTCGCGAAGTGCCCTCACGCCGGGTATCAAAGGACGCCTAATGGTCCTGCGTCTGGATACGAAAGCTTCTTTAATTTGCCATTCCATTCGTCCACCATACTGAGTGGCTTACTCTATGGCATGTCATACAGTGTCCACCACATTTAGATGCGCTCCCACACGTACGTTGGCGTGGCCGCATTCGCTTGAATTCACGCATGCTCTGAGCCTCTCGCTTACCGCAGCTGTCTGGTTTGTTGACCGGGGCGCTTGCAACGGCCGTAAAGAGGAAAAGTTTCAGTTTAAGTAATATTAACATATGTTGCTAAACGTCCGGAAACTGAGATGTGAATATGAGAGAAGTCGTAGTGCAGTGCTCCGGAAGTATTGACCAACTAGTGTTCTTTAACATGAACTTACATGAAATACAACTGACGTGGGTGGAATCAAACCCGCGACTTTTGGCTCAGTAGTCAAGCACCTTAGTCACTGATCCTTTGGGACGGAGGAGTAGTTAATTGCTATCATTGACACAGTGTGCTCATCAGGCTTGATGGAAAGTTACTAGCGCTTTGCTAATGTTGAATAATTTAGTTTGGGTGTTTAGAAAAAGTGCTTAATATTGTCGAGTATTTCTTACTGAACTTTGGGAGAGTGTGCCATTCCTACCAATCGAAATCGTTTCGCATGTTCGGTGACATTCCGCCGCGCGTATTAATTATTGTGATCTCCCAAGTGGTGGTTCTGGTAGGGAACGGGAGTAAAATCAGAGACGTAATGGCTCTTACACTTTGAATGCTCGCAGGATTGGTGAACGGAAACAGACGTCCTAGTATTCTCAATTTCCGATATAGCTGAATGAGATTTCACCTGTGTAAGCCGCAAATAACCAAACACTGGACCTACAAAAGAAGCGTCTAGGCAAGAAGGACACGAAAGGATTCGAGATGTGACTCTAATGGCGAGAAGTGCCAGAAAACTTTAAAAGAAAACTTTGAAGACATTGGCCCTGTCTTCTTGGTGTGTATATGTTTGCATAAATATGTATAACCAAATAGCTCAAACTAAAGTAAAAATTGACAGTGTGTGAAGGTGTAATCAAGTTTCCCCTTTTTAAAGTTTTTTTGGAGTCGTGCACACTTTGTCAGATACATGCAGTTATATTTATAGTAATGTTTGCAGACCCTTCTATAATTGTAACGTAGCTTCTCCTGTTCTCTGAATTTTTGGGTACTCTTGGCTGAAGAACGATTATCATAGCTTTAAAGAATACTTTAAATTGTGGCGCTATACTGGCAATCTCGGGAAATAATACAGTTGCGGGACAGTTTTCAACAACAATTACTAACGATTGCTGTTATTACAGATCAGCCTGAAGCTGTTTACGAATGACACTTGAGTAGGCAGCGCATGTTATGCGTTGGTATAAATATTTAAATGGGGAATGCCGAACGCACATCTAGTAAATAGTACTCGCGGAATCCCTGGTTGCCTATAAATGACCTTTCTGGAAATATTTTCCTGCGATAGGTGTGATGCCGGAAGCTATCGCCTACAGCATACACACTAATACCCTATCACGACCGTCTTATGCCGCTGCCACCAAAACCTATACCGGACCGATATGTGTAAAGTGTGTGGGCGGAGAGCGAAACTGAGTCACATGCATTGAGAATGCGCCGGTAACAAAAAATGTGAAAATGCCGCTGTTTACAATGCGACTCTACAGGCGATAAGTGCCAGACCAAATGAAGCGCCTCTAGCTCACTCGTTCTTGCCGTTGTCCCGTCTGTGAGTGTCGCGAGAAACTTTCTTTTTCGGCGCCATGGCTGCAAGGAGGCGGCCCTCCAAAGCTCGGAGCTGAATGTGCAGCTCTGGGCCATCCGGCAGGCTTAGCATGCTACCTCATGTCACCGAGACAAAGCTGCCGGCCCATTCTGTGAAATTGTCTTCTCTCTCTCAACTGCAGTATCGTTAAAATACCGCAGGAGTGCTTAAGGTTTCTTACAACAAAATATGTATTTTAGCACAAGAGACTTTACGCCACAAAACCACGATAGTGCTGTTGGAAATCGTGTGCTGCGCCGACATAAAGATGAAGAACAAGTGTAGTGGGGTTAAGGTAGGACGAGAGGACTGAGTTTGGGTATGTTCAAATAAAGAATAGGTCGACGGCGGGCTTCGCTTAAAGACGGCGGATCGTCCTTTTCTCAAAATTTTCGTACCGACACCCGAGAGAAAGCGCCATTAGATGTGAGTCAGAGTGGACTTTCACGACATCTCGACCGCCTCTGCAACGTGCAAGACGTTTGTTGAAGCCGCCGTTTGGTGACTCTTCATGTGCGAGGCCAAAACCTGCCTGTGACCCAGACCGGGGAGCGTGACATGTCGACGATGCCCGCAGATTCATCCTGCGATGAGTCTTGACGGACAGCATGGTGACGCCTTCTTCACCTCGTGGCGAAGCCGGCCAGTGAATTTCTACGTTTCACGACACTGCACCGGATTATGGAGGTCCTAATCTAAAGGCGTATTCACGTACGAAAGACCGTCATGGAAGCTATCGCCAGCGTCGAAAGTCTCCTGCATATGGATTGCCCACCAATAAGTGTGTCGATAAAAAAGCGGATTAGAACAAAAGTGAAAAGGAAAATGGGTTCGTCGTCTATAGCACTAACACCTAGGCAATGCTTCCCCAACGGTGATATTGTTGCACAGACATTCGATGTGTCGGCTTCGGACGAATAGAGGAACACACTGACAGCCGACAGGCAAGCATTCTCTCTGCAGAGAGTACAATATCAAAGATCAGCACCGAAGAACAACATCAGAGGCTAGAGACCCCTTCTACGACTTTAGAAGTCTCGTCAACTTGATCCGCCCATGAAGTGAACGACAACATAGCATCATCAACTCAGGTGTGCCTGGCGTGAGAGACCTGTGTAAAGGAAAAGAAGAAAACATTTGGAAATGCAAAAGACCATCCACCAGATCTTGAAGATGAGTGACGGCCGAAGACGACACGTCGCCATCTTAATAAGTCTTGACAGCAAAGCGCACAATGGCCTGCTGATAGTAAAACAGGTCCAGCTACTTACTCGAAAAGAAACTGAAGGAAAACTACGAGGACGCTGAAGGAAGCCCGTTATACTGATCGTAGCCAATGCTCCTCAGTCAAACTCATTGCACTCGTCCTGCCTCAACCCCACTGCCCTTGTTCTTCATCTTTATGTCGGTGCTGCACACGACGTCCAACATCTTCCGCCCCGACAAATTGGCTTAGCTTTCCCTAAAGTTCTTGAGCAGGCTGTATCAAGCTTCAAATTTGACAACAAATGCTATGAGAGACACATATAGGGGAGGACTTCGGATATTTGGTCCATTCTTGCTCCGTGATCGGGCGTACTTTGACACGCATCGGCATGGCAAAGCATTTCGCCTCCGTCGAAATGCTACCGCTGCACCCGTGATCGACCCCGCGACCTTCAGGCCAGCAGCCAAGAACCCTAGCCACTGATCCACCAAGGCAGACTATAAAAGATACGTGTGTATTCTGAGTGAGATGTCAGTTTCTCAGTGTTAAAAAAAATACGCGTAGCTAAGATTTAATTTTTGAGCTGCCCCATTTGACGATGTTCGAGCTTGTGGCTGATCCGATGGCTGGCTGTGTTTATTTTTCATCTGAAGTTGATAAAGGAGCCTTTGAATACATATATATTTTCTATATATGCACTGCACAAACACCGGTGGCTGCATCGGTGGTCTAGTTATTCGTGTGCTCAAGGGCTGACACGGAGGTCACTGGATCGAATCCCGACCAGTGTGCCCACATTTTTGATGGAGTCTAAAACAATAGAAAGTTATTTATTTATGCTTACATGGATGTTAGAGAACCTGAGGACGTCTAATTTCCCGCAGCCCTAAAAATCTCTCGTAATCATTCGTAAACACATTCTACCCCATTCTTTCACGAACTCAACATTCTAATAAGAGGTATCAATGATCATTTGTGATAAATTGAAATCTAACGCTGCCGTATTTCACAATACATATTCTCAAAGACAGAACACATACAGCTTTAGACGCAGAACACACTGCAGCGAAAGAATACGAACAAACTACGCTGCACAAAGGCTGCAGCATATAATCCCTGAGATGTTGAATGCACATCCCGCAATTACGTTCATAGTGAAAGAGAGCCGCTCAGTAATTGCGTTCGAAAAGAAAATACACATGATAATGCTTCAAGAAATATTTTCCTCACCCTTTGAAATGACAAAAGTTTTTGTTGAAAATGAACATTCATAGATATCTATAGCATTTTAATTTAGTGAGTTGCAATTCAATGGTTGTTATTTAAAACGTCAAGGTACTTTTACACATTTCTTACTTTTTGGTCTGAAAAAATATTATATCACATAATTACTCTGAATTAAGTCGTACAAACAGGCCTCCAAGCATAAGTATTTTTCTAACAATGTTTTATAAACTGTTATGAGAAATGTGAAACTCTTGCTACTTCTTTGTTAAATAGTGTTTTAACGTATGTACATTACTGCTCCGTGTGTGCTTCATTGACTGGGCAGGTGAAGTCCCCTTCTCAGGCAATAATTTGTCTTTTTGCCTACTCTGTCCCTTACATCTAGTGTGAACTCTGTAATTCATTTATGATTGAAATCAAAAAGGAAAAAGCATTGCTTTGACTTCACACAACAAAATCATAACAATATGACGTAGAAGTTTCAGGATCTATGCGAGTGGCATCTGGCATCGTGTTGTGTTTTCGGCAAATCAAGCCGCAGCACTTATCACGTGCGATGTCGCAGCCTTCCGCTGTGTAATGCGTGCTTGTGAACCCACCCTCTTTTGTGAAAATACAGAGAATATCATATGGTGTTCTGGTTCTTCAAAAACAGGATGAACCCCTTACTTTATGAATTTGTGTAAGATTAATTGGACAAAATTTAGTGCAATTTGTGAAAGTGAAGCATCCCACTGTATGAAACCACAGAAGTACATCCCCTAGAGCCCATGCTTTTTATTGAGGAGGGATCTCAGTGATGACAAAATTCTTAATAAACCGCCAAATGCCTATAAGTCATTCGTGATGGTGTCTATGATGTGTATGCTGGATGAATATTGCACGCAATCGGTTAACGTTTATTTTTGATAAAAGATATTTGAGTATTAGTTTGCTCATTTCGTGGAACGTGAAAAGGTTTCGATAGTCGATAAGTATTGGTCATAGTAACAGTCAAGGCGAGCAAACTCAGACTCATGGAAGCAAGCCGATGCAGACGCCTAATTAGTCCTTCTAGTTGGTGGTCGTTTTTCAGGATGTATTGTTCTTTCTCTCTTCATCTGAGCCCCTCTTTGTGCCCTTTCATACCTTCTATAGTGGCTAATGTACCGAAGCTGTATCTGCTAATTAATAATTAAGAATACCGCTATGGTCGTTTCTTCTTGCTTTATAATTGTCTCTGTAAGCGTTTGAAGTTCTGAGCTATTAAATTTGACTAGGTTAGGTTAGGCTACGCGAGTCCGGCAAACAACGAGCGAGGATTAATACTATGATGTTAACCCGCTAGCAGAACACAGCAAAGAGAGTGGCTTTCCGCATTGGTAATGAGCAAAGTGCGTTTCGCTCTGCGTACAATTCTCAGTTATGCGGGTCCCAACAACTGAATCCATTCTTTGAATACTGAATCTGTGCGAGGTAAGGAGGTGCTTTTGTGCACGCTTTCGCTCCTAGCATCACTTGGGCACCCGCTTCACGGTTCGTGTGGTTCTATTCCTGCACAAGGAACGTGCCGCGGCAAACATATTAGTGCTCACTGCGCGCGCCATCGTATTATTCGCGTTATGTGCAGCATCATATATATAGCGTGTGGTTGCCTCTAGCTTGTTTTCGAGACAAAAATATGTTATTTATACCTACGCTAGTTAAATATGTCACTAGCGTACTCTGGGCGACTTTCGCTCGTTTGGGGGAAGATGCCACTCGCACTGTCACTGAAACTTCTACGTAATAATGTTACAATTTTTTTTGTGTTAAGTTGGAGCAATATTTTAGAATAATTGGATGTATTCCTGAATAAATATTGTGCAATTTTGTGGTGTTCAGGTATGGTGCGACCACAAGTAACCCGAGTGTCAGAGCCTGTGGTCTGCATGATTTTCCGCAGATAACAGGCTGAGGGATAATATTCTTCAGATTGTCTGAAAACCGAGCTCAGCACTTGTGCGTGGGAGGCAGGTGCTAAGATCAAGAATCAGAATGATTTGGAGGTACACAAAGCGAAAAATACAGAAGTATAAACAAAAGGAAGTCTTGTAGTTACAAACTAAAATAGAACTTTCTTCACATGATACCTTGATGAATATTCCGAATTTTTCAAGCGAAATAGCTATACCTATACTTCATATTGTCACGGGGTCGTGACGTGGCCGAAGACAGGAGACTTCGGGTTGGGATTTAACTGTTTATTTGGGCGAACCTGTGCCCGGTAAACGGAAAGTCCAATTACAGCAGCAGTCTCGCACAGATAGCAGTCTCGGACTGATAGCGGCGAACGGAGCGTCGGCCTTCGATCAACAACTGACAAGCGGCGAAGCGCGTCGGCGTTTTATACTCTTGCCGTCGAATGTTCTAGCGTTATCGCTGGCGGTGGCGTAGGTTCCAGAACAATCTGTACCGTTCGCTCAGTGGGCGTGATCTTATCGAAATGATCTACTACAGTCTGGAACCTTCTCGAAAACTGCAGGCGCGGTTTCCGCTGAAAATCGTGTGGTGTTTTGGGACGATAACAAGAACTTGGGAAATGGAACGTGGCATTGCCCCCCTCTGAAAAAAGGCATCGTCCCGATGCTTTAACTAAAGATGAAAGTACAATATTAATGCAAGAAAGTACAATGAATAAATTACGATACAACAATAATAAAAAAAACACGGGTTCAGTTTGTTAACGCGCATGAAACGGCTTGAGGCGCGCGACATGGACGACTTCAGGTCGCGATCGGCGTCGTTGAGAGTTCGTGATGCCGTCGGGGACAACCTCGTAATCAAGTGGGCCGAGACGTCGAACCACCCTGTACGGTCCGAAGTACCGTCGCAGAACCTTTTCACTTAGTCCACGTCGGCGTATCGGCGTCCACACCCAAACACGTTCACCGGGCTGGTATTCCATGAAGCGTCGTCGAAGGTTGTAACGGTGGCTGTCGGTCGTCTGTTGATTCTTGATACGGAGACGCGCAAGTTGTCGGGCTTCTTTGGCGCGTTGAAGGTACTCGCTCACATCGAGGTTTTCTTCGTCGGTGACGTTGGGTAACATGGCATCGAGCATCGTTGCCGGGCTCCTTCCGTAGACCAATTTGTATGGAGATATCTGCGTCGTCTTCTGCACCGCCGTGTTGTATGCGAAGGTCACATACGGAAGAATGGCGTCCCACGTCTTGTGTTCGACATCGACGTACATTGACAGCATGTCGGCGATCGTCTTGTTAAGCCGCTCGATGAGGCCGTTGGTCTGTGGGTGGTACGCTGTCGTCCGGCGGTGGTTTGTTTGGCTGTATGCCAAGATCGCTTGAGTTAAGTCGGCAGTGAATGCCGTTCCTCTGTCGGTGATAAGGACCTCCGGGGCGCCGTGACGTAGGACGATATTTTCGACGAAGAACTTAGCTACCTCGGATGCACTGCCTTTTGGCAGGGCTTTTGTCTCGGCGTAGCAGGTGAGGTAGTCGGTAGCTACCACGATCCACTTGTTTCCGAAAGCCGACGTCGGGAACGGCCCCAGTAGGTCCATATCAATCTGCTGGAAAGGTCGGCAAGGTGGATCAATTGGCTGCAGAAGTCCCGCTGGCCTTGTAGGCGGTGTCTTGCGTCGCTGACAGCCCCGGCATGTTCTCACATAACGAGTGACGTCGGTGGTAAGACGTGGCCAGTAGTACCTTTCTTGTATCCTCGCGAGCGTGCGAGACACACCGAGGTGCCTTGCCGTCAGATCGTCGTGCAGGGCCTGCAGGAGTTCTCGTCGCAGAGCTGAAGGCACCACAAGGAGGTACTTAGCTCGAAGTGGTGAAAAGTTTTTCTTTTGTAGAAGACCGTTTCGTAGAAAGAATGACGCAAGTGCGCGCTTGAATACCTTCGGGACTTCGGCGGTCCTGCCTTCGAGGTATTCTATTAGGGCCTTAAGTTCCGAGTCGGCCCGCTTTCGTTCAGCGAAGTCGTCTGTAGTTATCGTTCCCAAGAAGTAGTCGTCATCCGGGTCGTCGGGCAGCGGTTGGTCGACAGGCGCACGAGGAAGACAATCGGCGTCGGAGTGTTTTTTTCCGGACTTGTAAATTACAGTAATGTCATATTCTTGAAGTCTCAGGCTCCACCATGCGAGGCGACCTGAAGGGTCCTTCAAGGTGGCTAGCCAACACAATGCGTGGTGGTCGCTCACAACTTTGAAGGGCCTGCCGTAGAGGTAGGGGCGAAATTTCGACGTAGCCCAGGTGATGGCGAGGCACTCCTTTTCTTTTGTGAAATTATTTGCTTCTGCTTTGAATAGCGATCGGCTGGAGTAACTAATAACCCTTTCAAGTCCGCCAGCCTTCTGCACAAGAACGGCGCCAAGACCTACGCTGCTTGCGTCAGTATGTATTTCTGTCTCGGCGAATTCGTCGAAATGGGCAAGTAACGGAGGCATCTGGAGGCGATGTTTAAGCTCCTGGAAAGCGTGTTCCTGCGGCGTTTCCCACTTAAACTCCACGTCGGCCTTGGTAAGGTTAGTGAGAGGATCGGCGATGCGGGCGAAGTTTTTCACAAACCGTCTATAATAGGCACACAGGCCCAGAAATCGGCGCACGGCTTTCTTGTCAGTGGGCGGAGGGAAGTCGGCGATGGCGGCTGTTTTCCGTGGATCGGGACGAACTCCAGACTTGCTGATAACGTGCCCCAGAAACAAGAGCTCCTCATACGCAAATCTGCACTTTTCTGGCGTCAGTGTGAGTTCGGAAGTCTTGATGGCTTGAAGTGCAGCTTCAAGGCGCCGAAGATGCTCGTCGAAACTCGAGGAAAACACGACTACGTCGTCGAAGTACACAAGGCAAGTCTGCCACTTCAATCCTGCCAGTACCGCATCCATAACGCGTTGATAAGTTGCAGGTGCTGAGGAAAGGCCGAAGGGCATCACCTTAAACTCGAAGAGGCAGTCCGGTGTTATAAACGCCGTCTTCTCTCGGTCTCTTTCGTCGACTTCGATTTGCCAATAGCCAGTCTTGAGGTCCATTGACGAAAAGTACTTGGCGTTATGGAGCCGATCAAGTGCGTCGTCTATTCGTGGCAGAGGATACACGTCCTTTCTTGTGATTTTGTTCAGGCGGCGATAATCGACGCAGAAACGTAGGGTCCCATCCTTTTTCTTCACTAACACCACGGGGTATGCCCATGGACTCTTGGACGGCTGGATAATGTCATCCCGCAGCATTTCATCAACTTGTCTCTTCATGGCCTCACGTTCTCGCGTCGAAACCCTGTACGGACTCTGACGGAGTGATCTGACATTTTCTTCGGTTATGATGCGATGTTTCGTGATTGGGGTCTGCCGAATTTTCGATGACGACGAAAAGCAATCTTCGTATTGCAGGAGCAGGGCCTTGAGCTGTTCTTGCTTATCGTTCGGAAGTCTGGGATTGACGTCGAAAGCTATGGGAGGGGCTTGGTTCCTCTGAGCAGGTTCCGCAGAATCGGTGAGGGTGAAAGCACTGGTGGCTTCGACAATTTCTTCGATGTATGCGACCGTTGTTCCTTTGTTCACATGTTTGTACTCATTGCTGAAATTTGTGAGCATAACCATTGCTTTGCCTCCCCGCAGCTCTGCAATTCCTCTTGCGACGCAAATATTTCGGGTGACCAGCAGATGCTGACTGCCTTCAATGACGCCTTCCAAGTCAGGTGATTTAGGAGCGCCGACTGAAATAATGACGCTTGAGCAAGGCGGAATGGTGACTTGTTCTTCCAGCACATTCAAGGCATGGTGTCCTGACGGCGTGCGCGGAGGTAGTGCTTCTTCTGTGGATAACGTTATTGACTTTGTTTTTAGGTTGATGACAGCACTATGGAGGCATAAGAAGTCCATGCCAAGGATGACATCTCTCAAGCAACGCTGTAGGACTACGAAGTCTAGGATAAATACGGCCGTTAATGGTGACTCTCGCTGTGCAGATTCCTGCAGGCGTTATGAGATGACCTCGGGCTGTGCGGATTTCAGGGCCTTTCCAAGCAGTCCTAACTTTCTTTAGCTTCGCGGCGAACGACCCACTGATGACAGAATAGTCAGCTTCAGTATCGACGAGACCGGTCACACTGTGGCCGTCGATAAGAACGTCGAGGTCGCTAGTTCGCCGTCTCGCATTACAGTTAGGGCGTGGCGTCGGGTCACGGCTGCGTCGGCTTGTTCCGCTGCTTCCGTGTTGCGTCGTCAGGCCACCTTCGGTAAGTGAGCTTTTACCGTCAGGGCTTTGCCTGGTTGGCATTGTGTTCGGAAAGCTCCGTCGCAGCGTCGTCGTCGTCGGAGGATCTTCGGTAGTTCGTCGCACAGCAACCGCACCTCCACCGGTTGCTGCCCTTAGTTTTCCGGATACGGGCTAGGAGACCGGCCCCGCGTTGGGCCGGAGTACTGCCGGGGGTGCGGTGACATGCGGCGGCTGGGCGACGGCGAACGGGAAGGACTTCGGGGTGTCCATTGAGTTCCTGTCAGGTAGTCTGCGATGTCACGTGGCCGTTCCCCTGGCTGCGGACGTGGTGCATCGATGGCGAAGGGACGCAGTCCCATATGTCGGTACTGGCAACGGCGGTAAGTGTGCCCGGCCTCGCCGCAGTGGTAGCACAGTGGGCGGTGGTCAGGGGTGCGCCAAACGTCGGTTTTCCTCGGCGCACTGCGCTGGCCCGCTGGTGAACGGTAGGTCGTCGGTGGGGGTGGTGGCGGCGGTGGTGTTTGGCGACGGAAGTGCGACGGGGCGGCGTTTTGGCGTGGACGAGGAGGAGCGTTGTGGCGCACTGCAGCGGCGTAGCTCATAGTTTCTGGGTCGGGCAGCGGTGTTTGGGGAATTCGAAGTGATTGCCGAACTTCTTCTCGCACAATGTCGGCGATCGAATCCACTTGAGGGTGCGCCGAAGGCAACAGTTTGCGCAGCTCTTCCCGCACGATCGCTCGGATCGTTTCACGCAGGTTTTCGGGGTCACTGGTTTGAGCAGCAGCGCATTCTGGAGTCAGGCGACGATTATACTGTCTGGTGCGCATGTCAAGGGTTTTTTCGATGGTGGTCGCCTCGGATACAAATTCTTGGACGGTGTTCGGTGGATTCCTAATTAGTCCCGCGAAGAGCTTCTGTTTGACCCCTCGCATGAGGAAACGAACTTTCTTCTCCTCAGGCATGTCCGGGTCAGCGTGACAAAATAGGCGGGTCATCTCCTCTGTGAAAATTCCAACCTTCTCATTTGGTAGCTGAACCCGGGTCTCTAGTAGAGGAGCGGCCCTCTCTTTGCGAGCGACGCTCGCGAACGTTTACAGCAATGCGCCGCAGAAAACATCCCACGTTCGGAGCGTGGACTCTCGATTTTCGAGCCAGGTCCTTGCGGTGTCTTCCAAATAGAAGAACGCACGACGCAGCTTTTCGTCATGGTCCCAGTGGTTGAGGGCGGCCACACGGTCGTATATTTCTAGCCAGGACTCCGGGTCTTCGAACGATGACCCATGGAAAATTGGTGGTTCCCTGGGTTGATGCATGACCATCGTGGGCTGGGACGCTGCGGTTGTCATTGTCGCTGCAGTCGCGGTCATGGCCTTGGTCTTCCGCGCCTTGTCTTGTAGAAGCCCGTACTCCGGTGGTAACCCTTGCTGTCAGCGGCTTGTTCGCTGCTCTTGGTTGGCGTCGGAGTCTTCTCCGCGACGTGGGCTGGGTTCACGGCTTGACGGGGGCGTCCGGTACATGAACGAAGCAGCACCTCCACCAAATGTCACAAGGTCGTGACGTGGCCGAAGACAGGAGACTTCGGGTTGGGATTTAACTGTTTATTCGGGCGAACCTGAGCCCGGTAAACGGAAAGTCCAATTACAGCAGCAGTCTCGCACAGATAGCAGTCTCGGACTGATAGCGGCGAACGGAGCGTCGGCCTTCGATCAACAACTGACAAGCGGCGGAGCGCGTCGGCATTTTATACTCTTGCCGTCGAATGTTCTAGCGTTATCACTGGCGGTGGCGTAGGTTCCAGAACAATCTGTACCGTTCGCACAGTGGGCGTGATCTTATCGAAATGATCTACTACAGTCTGGAACCTTCTCGAAAACTGCAGGCGCGGTTTGCGCTGAGAATCGTGTGGTGTTTTGGGACGATAACAAAAACTTGGGAAATGGAACGTGGCAATATGTGTTACGGCTAATCTGATAAAAGGAAAAGTTTAAGCTAAAGACATCGTCATAGAAAAGCATTTAGGAATATGGCCAGATCAATACAAGTAAGAAGGGCACGAAGGGGACGGACTCTACCAAAAATAATAAATATTTTACAGTATGCGAGGTAATGAAAGACAAACAAACAAAATACGGTAAAAAACTATGGTAAGACGTAAAACAATACAAAACTATAAAGGAAAGAAGTGCACACCTAAAGGGGGTTGAGGGTCATAAAAAACTTTTTTATTTATAATCCTACTCTAATGAAAATTACCATGCATGCGTGCAATTGCACGAAAATTTCAAAGTTGCAAAGAGATTTCAAATATCTCATTAAAAATTATTACAAATTTTCACGTCATAATTAAGTAATTAACGGTCATTATGGTAACTAGCAATAAAACATTTTGTCTTCAAAACTGCATGTTTTCTCTAAAAGTTTCATCCCACAGGCTAAAACAAACTAGGTGTCAGAATGGCTATTTTATATCAGAAATAATTTTTAAACATTGAAGGTAAAAATGAGCTTCCAGTAATAGTTGGTATTTATCATATAATTACACTTCTATCAAGGTTTTGAGAAAAAGAAAAACTTTAGCCTGTAGTTCAGAGAGAGAGAGAGAGATAAAGATGCAAGAAAAGGCAGGGAGGTTAACCAGACGCACATCCGGTTTGCTACCCTGCACTGGGGAAGGGATAAAGGGGAGAAAAGAGGTTGCAGAAAGATGAGAAGGTACCCACAATCACGAGCACACTCGGGGAGCACACACAGTCTACAGGCGGTCGCTCAGGTTTGTTGACTTTAGGTAAAGTAGCAGTGCTTTAGTTGCTGTCTGCGCATGCTGCGGAAAACAATGGTACAAAATTTGTTTATATAATTTCACAGAAACTTGCTTAACACTTCCGTAAGGCAGATTCACTACACAAAAATAACAGTGCCAATAAAATTACGTTTCTATTTTTATAAATATTTTTAATTTCATATAATAAGCTTTCACCAAAAAGAAACAGTATTTTTTCATAATATGAAATTTTCCAAAACATGCTTTCGACTGTAAGTACATCCAAGTGGAATCCTTGAAAGTAAGCTTTTTTTTACAAAAATTGTGCTATTTTAAGACCCTCATTTCCCCTTAGGGGCTCGTTTTCTTTGTTAGACATAATATTATAGAGATCTATTAGACAATCATACCAAAGGAAGTGTAGGGTATGCTATACCCTACACTTTCCTTGACATCTCATATACTTTCCATGATATGATTGCAAAAAATTAGGAATATAAACATATAAAAAACCTAATGAAAGAAAAGGACGAAGAGGAAAAATTGGAGTTGAACTAATCTAATGAAGCGTGTTTCAGTTCGAGACGCAATCTGGGAGCACGTAGTAACATAAAGAATGTGGTAATGAATTCTAAAAAGCAAGTGCTGAAAAATGCGACGACTGCTTGCCATAGATGGAGGGAACGTCCGGTAATGATTGTTTTGTTGTTGCTAGCAATTCTAGAAGTATTAGTATTAACGAGGGTACCATGTATAATAGATACACAATATGATTGTATAGTGCCATATAAGCCACAACGGCATGAATTATTAAAATTGCATACCCTTGAAATTTACGACACTGCAAGCTGATTACTATTGACACAATGTGATCGAAATGTTATTAGATAAATTGCATGGTTTTTGATGGCCTGCAATGATGTCAGCTGATTGTTGTACATATTATTTTATGACTCAATGTTGTAGTCAAAGTGAAAATAAACGCAATGATAATATTACGATATGACAGTAGAATAGGAGAAATTTAAATGAACTTTGATAAGAACGCGTATACAGTAATCCACTTCTTTTTTTTACATTCCACACGTGAACGTGAACGTAATATGGATATGAAGTTTCACACACCAAAAATGCACAATGATCAACTGGTGAGATAATGTGATTGGAGCTAGAAATGGTTTGAGGAAGACCGTATGAATGGTGAGGAGAGGTAGGAATGATGAAATTAGCCTTATTAGGATTGATTTGCAGTTCGTAATTTTCACACGACGTTTCAAAAAATATTCATGCAACTTACTTGTTATCCACGATATGCAGGGTTTCGAATTAGTTACTGTCGTATTGCCGGCATTTAGAATAGACTTCTCTGAGTGAGGCTCATCGCCAGGTCAATAATATGAATTAAGAAGAGTAGGGGACCTAACATGGACCATGTGGGTACACCTACGATAGAAGATGCTTCTTTAGAATAATAGTAATAAATATTCTGCTATTCTATAAGTAATTGCAGATGAAGACCAAATGTGGACCGTTTATTACAATACCCAAGCGTTAGTCGACACAAATAGGTGATTAACATTGTGGAAAGTTTTAATAAAGCTTATCATTATGGCTGCTGCTAATTCACCTTCTTCGATTGTCTTTTTAAGGTAATTTGCGAGTGTTTTAAAAGCTAGATTTGTTAAAAAGCCTGACTGAGGAAGCCAGACTGAATGAGGGAAAATATTGAATTTATATATGTATTTCGTAAATTGTTTTCAATAATTATTGAACAATTTACATGAAAATAGGAGAATGCTAATTCGTCTTTAATTCCGTAATTTTATAGAGTGGTCTTTTTGAAAACCACACAGCTGCGCCTGTGCTTCAAAACTGTTTGTAAAACACACGTACAAAAAAGAAACCCTACACGAATGTCTTACAGGGCAAAGAGTATCCTCAGGCCTGTGTGTTCAGATTTGAGTGCACATCAAAGAACCTCAAGTGTTTGAAATTTCCGGAACCCTCCACTTCGGCGTCTCTCATAATCATATGCTGGTTTCGGAACGTTAAACCCCACAAATCAATTATTCAAAGAGTATCCTTATCTCATGCTATGATGCTTAAACCGAAGCGTATATTTGCACCATACGTCAAAACATTAGCATTGGGCAACGAATAGTTGGTCTGAAGACCCGCCAATCGTAAAGCGTGCAGGACTTTTTTTATAACGGAAGCAATGTAACAACAGTTACATTGCTTCACTCGCCCGTGCAACACGGACACTCGCCCGCGCGAGTGTCCGTGTTGCTTTAGAGACGCACAGGGGTTACTTCGCAAAAAAGGAGAATTACGCCATAGTGGGCAATTCACAACTTTTCTCGCACTAGTCATTCTTTAGTATACTCTGAAAAAGACACAGACGTTTCTTCTCTTGCAGCACCGTGAAAGGCGATGTGATTCGCATGGTTCGCGATTACGCTACAGCATTATTGAAAGGAAAGCTCAAGCGGCCCCGAAGTTTTCATTGAAGTTCTGCCGAAAAAGCTGCAAAAGTTTAGTGGAATAAGCTTGACTTCCTCAGACACCCCACTATTTCCACAAGAAAAAAAAATGCGGAAGATTCCCGCGTATACTTTAACACGCGTTCCCGTTTCGATTTCTCCACGTCGACATCGTGCAAATTGAAAATTTCCTTCAAAGTACGTTGATTACTTCGACGCAGTATGTAAACTTTGTGTAAAACTGTGCTACGCATAAATCGATTCTGTTCTAGGATCAGCTTGACGCATTGACGTAGTACTCAGAGTTGACCTCGCGTGTAATTTTGTTTTTTTAGTCGCGGAGAAAAAGATTGCGTAAGACTTCAAGGAAGTGGTCGATTATTCGTGCAAGAGGAGAGGAGTAGCCAATACCACGCATTTGCACCAAATTTTCCTTATATACATTTCGTTCAAAGAAAAAGTGGTCCATTCTTTCGCCGTTAACCGTGACGACGCGTTCGGCGACAGCCCGCTTCACGCTTGACCTAGCTGTCTGTACACACGCGAGGTGCAGCAAAGGAGGTTGCTGTGGCGGATACTCTATTCCTTCTCCTCTTGAAAACTCTGTAGTTATGCCGCACACCTTAAGACGGTGCACGGTAACTTATAAGTTTTTTTTACTTCAGGTCGATCGATGCTTGACGGTGACAGCGTGCGAGAGCCGCCGAGTTCGTAGCCGTGCACCGAAAAGACCAAGAAAGCACCACACCACTCCTTTCCGTGAAGGACAGCCGAATTTACTAGTTTTTAGGTAACACTGGAGGCTGCTACTATCGGAGGGCTTAAGTCAAATGAAGTTTAAGAGTGCTTCATTCCACATTATTATGTGGCGAAAGTAGGTGCCAAAACGTCGCCTGTGTTATAGACACTGCAGAAAAGTGAACGTTGGCCCAGAACTTACATCGCTGTGATAGCATTTCAGACAAATCGGCTGGATGGGGACATGGAATAACTTTATGCAGCTTTTTAGGCATCACGTGGGATGCAAAGGTTGAGTCGTACATTTGCGTTAAGGATAAGTTGATAGGTCTGCGAAACTTGAGGTGGCCTACGTATCTCTTTGGAGCAAAGTGAGCTATTGGGGTAGTTGGTTTTTCATGATTAAGAATGTGGCTATGGTTACTGCGAAATACTAAGTTAGGAAGGCAGCAAGAAACCAAGTGGACACTACAAGCGCTTGTAGTGTCCACTTCGTCCACTCCCTAACTACTCCATAACTTTGTATTTCGCATTAACTGTAGCAGAGTTTCTTAATCATAATCACCATTTCATTTCGAAACAGTGCGTTCATTTGGATACTTTGAATATCCCGATAATGTACGTGGAACAGCGGAGCATACTCACATCGTTTACTGGCTTAGGTCAATATAAACTCTTGGTATCCAACGCTATTCTATATTATAACGTTCAACGTTTTCTCATCTCCTTACTCCTTTGCAGGGTAGTGAACTGAGAACGTGCTTGACTAATTTTCTTGCCTTTCTCCCTCGCTTTCAACTTCAGGCGCGCTATAAAGTTTAAACTTACACATAGACATGTACAATGACTCCCTCAGTAGCCAAAAAGTACCATGTGCACCCGTGCCTACGTAATGATACTGAGCAACATGGTATGCAGATTACCCCACTAGTCCTCTTGTTTCAAGCAAGTCTTCCATATCGCGCTTTCGAAGAGTATTCGTGCATAACGTCTTCCGAAAATTCTTCCTACACACCGTGTGCTCTCCAGCAAGTTAGTCACAACGTGACTAAGACCCTGCCCCCCACACATTGCTCCAACAGTGCGGCAGCATAGAACACAAGAAGAGACATAATGTTTCTGCAAAAGAGTAACAAACATAAATATGGTACATGTAAACGACAAAAAAGAACAACACAATATCAAGAAACAAATAATTTGTATACGTTAATACAACTTGTTATAACGAAACATATTTGCAAGCACAAAGTTGCACAGGACATGTAGCAAACTGAAATGATAGTTAAACATACGGAGGCGCCAGGCACGATCAGCCAAGCTTCGCCCGAGTTTAGCGAAACTCGAGATTTTCCCGAGCCCTGGCGACAACTCCTTATGAACGAGCGAGCAGTACAAAAAAGCCGAATCCACCCTTCAGCGTGCCGCGTTTTATTGCTTACGATGGAACCAGTCATGGCATCAAGAACTGTCCACATAGTTATGCGGTATTTTCAAACCAGAAACATCTTCTTTCATTTGTTTGTCGTTCCACTGAGTGCAGAACGGCACCCATGCAGTCAAAAAAATTCGTGATGATATCTTTTAGGCGCACAGGATCTTCAAATTCAATTGTTCTAAGGTTGGAATGCGTCCACTGAGTCTGTTTTAGAATAATCAGCATGGTGGCCTGTGTAATCGGTGCCGGCCGAGCGTCTTACAACATCGCGACTGCAGCTAAACCCGAGGCCACGTGTTAATCACCAAGGTCAGCTTGTACATTGAAGCGCACTGCTGGGCCGATGCGGAAATTAACTCATGGCATTTATCCTATCATGATTCGTTTTGAAACGTCACACCCGAAAAACGAACCATGTACTCGATGCTCGAAAACCAGAAGTCAGTTAGTGCAAAGTAAGATCCACTTAAAATGGAAATACGGCAAGGCCAATTTTACGCGCAAAAATGTTGAAAAGACTATGTTTGCCGATGTAAATGAAGCCAACCTAAAACGACTAATCACATCTTTCCAGCAATAGCATAAAAAAAAGAGAAGTGAGTGACAGGAGTTAACTCACCGTTTCAATCAATAGAACGAATAAACTAACAAGCTTGAGGCGAATTTCAGGAAGCAATAATTGTAGCTTGCTGTCATTGATTCACGGAGTAGCCCTAATGTTGTTTAATAACTTTCTAACTTCCCGTGTGATGTCGTGCTTAAAAAAAAGGCAGATTCCACGTACAGTGGAAATCGATGATATGCGAAGCACAAATGAGAAATGTTGATATGTCACTTTAAAACCAGCACAACGCTGCAAGTTGGAGGTAAATGATGCCGTACATGACTACCGTGTCAGGATTGTCATGTTTGGATCTGTCGCTTACCTTCGTAATTCTTTGACGTCACTTAACACTAAACTTGGTATATGTGGAGCTAACAAAACGGCCGCAAGCGCATCATGAAGGGCCCAATATATTCCAATGTAGCGTTGACGCGCGCGCACACTAAGCATAGCGACGCTATGTTAGCGAAACGCGAGCACTCTATAGTTTGACGCCAGGCGCAATCAGCGTGCGTCAGCGCGGCCCGACGGCAACTGGGGCGAAATGCGACATGCTGCACTTCGCGCCGATGCCTTATCCACACAACACGGCGTCTGCCTCTTTTGGTGAAGGAGGGACGCCGGACGTGCTCAAACACGCAGCGTCAAAGCAACGCAGTGCAGTGCGTGCCTGCGAGTATATGGCAGGATCGGCGCCTGGTGTGGCAACGCCTGCGTGAAGCCACGAAATGAACGCCGGCGAGCACGCGCATTGCGTCACGTCGAAACATATTGGCGTCTTGACTGTGGCATGTAGTCATGTTCTCTCATGGCACGCATCCCATTATTAAAATGTTTGCACCAGTCACATACCTCCATCATCGCGTAATACCGAGTTTGGTACATGTGACGCTTGCGAAACGGCTGCGAGCGCATCATGAGCGTGAAACATAGTCATGTTGTTACATGATACGCATGTCATGATATTCATGTTGGGGTCTGTCGCTTGTGTTTGCCATGCACTCATGTCATACCATATCAGTTGCAACATGCATTCGGAACGAAACCACCGCAGGAGCTCCTGGAACATGAAATGTAAACCATGACATTCGTGACATACATGTCTTGATTTCTATGTTATGCCTAGTGCAATATGTTCTTCATACGGTAATGTTATGACATACCAAGTTTGGTATCGATAACATTATCGAAACGGCAAGGAGCGCTAAAAGTCACAGGCGGATAGATAGATAGATAGATAGATAGATAGATAGATAGATAGATAGATAGATAGATAGATAGATAGATAGATAGATAGATAGATAGATAGATAGATACGAACAAAGTCGCCGAAGTTCGCAAAGAAATGCTTCACATTTAAAAAAAAAGAGTTCTTTGAACCTCTAGTGGTCTTTTTTAGCCTCCATTCCTATCTGTTATGTGTCATGATTTATTTTTACCAGTTATCTGATATAAATGAACTTCGTCTTTCGGGAATTTTACTCTAGTATATGCTTTTGAACAAAGTATTCTCAAGTCGTGCTCAATATGACTTGGAACACGGGAACGCTTTGCCTTACGAGCTCAGAGAGTGCGAATAGCTTCAAGTCGCTCTAGTTACTGCAAGCAATTTGTAGTCGTTATTTGCCATCGTTAATTATGTGAAGAAGGGAGTTCAATTGCAAAAATAAAATCTTGCGGACGCCCTGGAAAAAATTACGGCGGCCGACGTCATACGTTCCAGTGTTCCAAGCAAACTTGGACGTCACCGTGCATGGCAGTCACGAAACAGATTGACGTGAGAGCATAGCAAAATGAGACGAAACATTTGTTATATAAATGACATAACACACATCATGCAAACGTCCAACAAGGTGTATCACATGCGAAGCAGCTCTTTGACCAGCCTTTGTAACGCTGTCCGCCCGTGTCTCCGTGCCAACACACTGCATCGCGCTGCCCTCGTTGCAGGTGTTGGGGCGGAGTAGGTCACGCCTTCCCTCCTCGTATTGCGCGATGACGTCACTTTCTCTCTGGCATGCCACGTGTTTGTCTCGTGTTACCTCTCTCGTGCTTCATCCTCTCCACCGCTCGCTTCATCCTCTTTAAGTAAACACTCGGCTCGTTCATCTGCAAAAGAGAAGACGCCAGAAAGCGAAGCTGCTTCGCCCGCTGACAGTTGCGCCTAAGTGATTTGGCCTAACCCGGCTGTCGCCAGTGTTGCGAGGATTAGCAGAGCCGATCGCGTTCGCGAATGGGGACGTCGCGCCTGCAACACCGACGAGGCACGAACGAGGGAAGCCGAACGCAAGCGTTGGCAGTGGAAGACGAATGACACCGATGAGGCGCGAGTCAAGCACGCCGTTCACGTTGGGGAATAGAGACGGCGTGCGGGTAACACCGACGAGATGCGAGCTAAGCAAGCCGAGCGCAAGCGTCTTCAATGCGTCGGCAACACCGACGAGACGCGAGCCAAGGAAGCGCCACGCTGCTGCTTCAATCCCCATCAAGGTTCCATTTGGAAAGATGTCGTTATTTTTAAATGCGAAGCATTTCTTGGTAAACTTCGGTGACTTTGAGCGCATCTATCTATCTATCTATCTATCTATCTATCTATCTATCTATCTATCTATCTATCTATATATATATCTATGCGCCTATGTCATTTAGCTCTCCTGGCCGTCTCGATAATGGAATCGATACCAAAATTGGTATGGCATAACGTGACTCGATGACGACCATCATTGACAAGTCATAGCAAAAAATTCGCGATATGTATGCCATGAATGTGATGATTTACATATCATGGTCTTGGTGCTCCTGCGGTGGTTTCGTTCACATGATATTTTGCAAAATTGGTATGGTATGACATGCCTGCATGGCGAACGTAAGTGACAAACCCTAACGTAGTAATCATGATATGGAAGTCATCATTTTCATGTTATTACTAGTTATGATAACACGCCACGCTCTTGATGCGCTCGTGGTCGTTTCACTAGCTTCAGATATACTACATTTGGTGTTACGGGACGTAAATGGATGACATAGGTACATGAGTGATGCAAACATGATAATTATGACACGAGTGTCATTTAGAACATGACGACCTATCACGCTCATGATTCGCTCACGGCCCTCTCGCTAGCTTTGCCTATTCAGAATTTGGTATTACGTGACGTGAATAGACGACTAAGATAAATGACACGTCTAAACGTGATATTCCTGATATGCGCGTAATGTAAAGCATGACTACACCCTACGCTCATTGTGCGCTCGCGGCCGTTTCGCTAGCTCTGCATAACCGAAATTTGGTATAACAAGACTTGGATAGACGACAAAGGTAATATGATAATCATCACATGCGCGTTATGTAAAACATGGCTACACGCTACGCTCACAGCGTGCTCACGGCCATTTCGCTAGCTCCACATGTCACGTTATGTGACACTAAATTTGGTATCACGTGACGTGAATAGACGACGAAGGTCCAAACATAATAATAATCACATGGCCTAGGTCCGGACATAGCAACAACCCTATCGGAAAAAAACGAATGGTGGGCATGGTGGAAACCACCACCCACCATTATAGTGGATTAATGTAGTGGGTGAATGGTGGGAAACACCCACCATGGCGCATGGTGGGTATGGTGGGTGCTGCAGTGCCGGCAACACTTGAGCGCAAAATGACGGCAGAATCACCGTGACGAGCTGCCACAAAAAATAAAAAAGAATTATATAAAAACGGTATAAAAAAACACCCGTCCCGTAAAAAACAAAACAAGGCGCCACGGAGGATCGAACGAGCAACCTGCGGATTCCCATTCGAAGACGCTAACCACTGCGCCACACCAACATGACGGTGATTGCGTGTTAAATACTTAGTTGGCGTACAAACTTAAGGTTCAACTTAAGTTATGTTTGTCGTGTACACAACATAGACAAGATCTACACCTGCTACTAAAAATTGCACATTTATTAAACACAAGCAACTGCGCCCTGTAACGATTGCCACTATGTTATTGGCACTAGTGCTATTTTTTTTTTACAATTCACAACTTAAAGGAAAAAAAAAACCAAGTGGACTGGGGAGCAGCAACAGTTTACCGGCGGGGTCTGCCAAGTTTAATATCCGTTTCGCGCTCGTTCTAAAGGGCGACATCTGCTCACGCTTTATGGCGCTTCTAGGCTCATTTCATAGATACGCCCGCCTAATTTATTTGAGTGAGTATTGGGATGCTTTTCGCGCAATGTAGAGGGCGGCCGCGCCAGCGCAATGCTGTTGCTCTTTCGCTAAAGCAACAACTACATAACGGCTTGGCCAAAACGAATGCAGTGTACCGGAAACATTACGCTATCATAATGGTTCACCAAGCACACGAATTGCCACGTCTGAGTTCTCGTACAAAAGCTAGAGAAGTGCCGGCGAGTGCGACCGGCGGCTGTCGGTGAGAAGACACTAAATTACGTTCTCTGGGAGTGCTTTAATCGCGTCGCATCGATGTTTGTTGCTTCTTGAGCGAACAGCATACACAATGAAAAATGCTTCATTTAGGTTAATTGATGCCATATGGCTGCGCTGTATTGTCATACTTAATCGTCGTAATCGTGTATTCTGAAACCCGGAAGCACGGATAACACAATTGTACGGGCTCGGTCAGTAGGCCTAACCTTTGGTGGAAATCATGATGGTAGAACATGTAGTGTACAGATCCCAGCTTGGTACAATATATAATTTGCCCGCCATTATAAGCCCACCCATAATCTGCTTACTGCTTCCCAGCATTATCGCGATGGTGGGCAGAGCTTCTCAGCTTGGTACACCATGTGGCCCACCATAACAAGCAGCACCCATCATCCGCTTAGTGCTTCCCAGCATTATCGCAATGGTGGGAAGAGTTTCTCAGCTTGGTACACCATGCAGCCCACCATAATAAGCACCACCCACCATATGCTTAGGGCTTCCCAGCATTATCGCAATGGTGGGCAGAGTGTCCCATTATTGCCCACTATCTAGCCTCTGCTTTCCACCATCATTTCCACTTTACCCATCATCTGTACACCATACCACCCAGTATGTCCCGGCATAACCACCATATTTTCCACTACGTCCCACCATAGCCATCATAATTTCCACCATGCCCACTATTATTTCCACCATGCCCACTATTATTTCCACTACGCCCACCATGTTTTCCAGTATCCACCATGGCAATTTTTCCAATAGGGAAGCGTTGGGCAAATAAAGTTTATTCAACTCAACTCAAGTCATGTGCAGCATAATTTACACCCGCTTCGTAACGTTGTGCTCATTTTAAAGTGACATATCAACCTTCCTCATTCGTGCTTCGCATATCATTGATTCCCACAGTACGTGGGATCAGCAATTTTTTGTTCTGAAATCTCGAGGTCTGCGCACGACAAAGATCTCCATTCTCGACCACCAAGGTTCACTCGCACAAATAAACATGAACTTTTGAAATTTCTCGATACAGCAAAGAGTATTCGTGTAGCTTTGCATGACATCAGACAAACACCAATGACGACAGCTTCAAGAAACTGTGGATGCCTGCCGCTCCAGGCTATGTCTGAAAGTACGCCACGTTTCCTGAGAAATTGATTTATGGTCTTCGGTGCATTACACCTATCATTGGCTTAAACGCTGTGCCTTTATATCCTTCAAGAATCGAGGTAAAAAGACCATTTGATCGTGTAGGAAAGCTTGGGATAACGGTAAAAAATGGTTGTGCCAAGATAAATGCGTCGACGCGACCATGAAATGATAAAATTCTTGACGATCCTTCAACTTGGTATCTTCCTTTGTTGATCCAAGCTCTTTGTCTCCCTGCCTGCGAATAATATAGCTAAAAAGAAAACTGGGAATGGCCCCTTCGGCCGCTATCCGCATCTGTCATTTCGCTGGCCAGATAAGGTATATAGGCCATTCACTCATGAGAGAGAGAGAGAGGAAACTTTATTAGAACTTGGCCGGCAGCTTGGTCTTGGTGGCCTCAGATGGCGGCGCTGAGTCCCTGAACTCGGGCGGCATCTTCGGCCTGCCGGACAGCCCAGAGCTGGTCGTTGAGCTCCGAGCTTCTGAGCGCCGCCTCCCAGCGGCGGCGTCGCCGACGGAGAAGGTCCCCCGCGGCTCCCGCAGACGGGACGGCGGCGGGAACGAGTGAGCTCGAGGCTTCCTGTTGCCTGGTATTGGCAGCCGCCATAGGCGCATCGCGAACGGCGGCCGTTTCTCGACCATTGTTATCGGCGCATTCCCAGAGCATGTGGCGCAGCGTTGCTCTGTGCCCGCATGCTTTACATAGATCGGTAATGTGTAAGTGCGGGTAGCAGTGGCGTAAGACGACCGGGCTGGGGTAAGAGTGGGTTTGTAGTAAGCGATAGCTTACGGCATCGTGTCTGTTTAATTTGTCATGCGGTGGCGGGAACTTTCGCCTTTCCAGTCTGTAGTGTTGCGTAATATCTCGGAACGTGATGAGACGATCACCCCACGACCATTGTGGTTTGTGTTGTCGCTGCGTGTCTGTCAAAGTGTCTCGATCCGGCAGATCAGAAGCCCCGTTCTCGGGAGCGGAGGTGGCGGCCACGGAATATGCCGCGGCTCGGCGAGTGAGACCTCGAGCCGCGGCGTGGGCCGCCTCGTTGCCCGGAAGCGGGACATCGGTGTGTGCCGGGGTCCAAAGGAGGAAGACTGTTAAATTTTGTTGTGGCGATCGCGACGCTGAGTCACCATCACCGCACATCTTAAGGATGCGGGCCGCTTCCCGCGAGACGCGGCCGCGCGCGAAGCCGCGGATTGCTGCCTGCGAGTCGCTGATTACGATCGTAGCGTTCGGCACCGTGGCGATTGCTAGGGCTATCGCGGCTTCTTCGGCCGCCTCCGTATGTCCCGTGGTCACCGTGGCGCTCGCGAGGCATTTGCCCGCACGGTCAACGACCGCAGCGGCGTCTGCGTGTCTCCCGTCCCCATATCTCGCGGCATCTACGTACACAACTTCGTCGCTAGTGCCGTACTTCTTTTGAAGGTCACTAGCTCGCTGGTTACGGCGCCCGACGTGGTGCGTCGGGTGCATATTCTTAGGAAGCGGCGGAACAATTAGGCGGTCGCGAACCGAGGCAGGAACATCCGCTTTTTCTCCCTGCTGAGTGTGGTACCGGATGCCAAGTGACTCGAGGATGTGTCGACCCGTCTTAGACCCCGACAAGCGTTCGTTTTGCGAAACGACATGGGCCTCAATTAACTCGTCGAGTGAGTTGTGCAGTCCAAGTTCTAGTAACTTTTCAGTGCTCGCATTCAGTGGAACTCCAATTGCTCTCTTGAAAGCCTTTCGTATTATACATTCGATCTTGTTTTTTTCTGAGCCTAGCAATTTGAGGTAGGGGGCAACGTATGTTATACGGCTTATTGCGTACGCCTGCACTTGACACCTGCACTAGACACTGGCCTCGCTTGCGCCGATAATTACTATAGAGCATCGTGGAACCATAATTCAGAAAGGTCGCCTAGTAGTGAAATACAGCTCTAGCTATACCAACCATTGCCCAGTAAAAGTTGTCTCCGGATTCCAAGTGAGAATTACAGGTATCATTAGTGAGACAATCATACTGCTGCAGCAGTAAATGCATACCTGTTCGCTTGCAAATCTTTCGTGGTAGATGATTCTCTACTGTCGACCCGAAGCCTATAGGTTTAAAGCTGTGGTGGCTGCTTTTTGTGAATGCAAAATGCCAAGATGCCTACGTATCTTGTGATTTAAAAGAACTTGTGTGTGAGTTTTTCAGACTGAATCAGATTTACAGGCACGTTAAGGAAGCCCAGGTTGTAGAAATTTTCCGGGCTCACTAATACGGCATCTCCCATAATCTTTTCGTTGTATGAGAACCCAAAAGCCTAAGAAATAGCTTTATCAATTCCAAGAAAACAGGTTTTAAAAACATATCATCATGAGCTTGCAAGCAAAGTACATGGCCGATTCCCAAGGTACGTGGGATCTGTTCTAGCTCAGCAGAGTAGCTTTACAGAGGAACGTTCGAAAACGCATGTGGTAGCGGATTGCTCGAGCTCTGTACTACAATGTTTTTCATAACCCCATCGTGGTTTTAGAGTTTAAAGCCTGAGTTATTATTATGACCAGCTTTTCAGGCAAGTAATGCATATACATTTTGTACGGAATATTAGCGTAAATGTTCAGTGACTTTTTGATATCTACTGGACGTCTACATTCACTATGCCCACATGTTGTTGTAATCACAGAAACATGGTTGCAAAAAATATATCTGATGGCTGCATTATTCCTCCCGGCTATAAAATGTTTGGGAAAGACAGGGATACACGTGGGAGGGGGGGGGCGTTGCTATTGTAGTAAAAGATACCATGTCGGCTGTGATGATTGATTGCGTTGTTCCTGAATCAGTGTGGTGCGGGATTTCTTACTACGGTGTTATTTACGTTATCGGACCAGTGTATCGCTCACCCTCCGCCTCACCTGAGTTCCTGGAAAAAATTAGCGCCTTTTTGTGTGCCAATGTCAAAGTAGACACCAGAATAATAATGACCGGCGATATTAACCTTCCCTACGTAGATTGGAAAAACCCATGTTCTCTTGAAATCGATTCGTCGGGAGTGGAAAAGTTAGTTGATGTTATGTTCACGCATACCCAAAACAAAATTGTGCAAGAAAACACAAGAATAACGACAACAACGGGGTCATTGTTGGATCTTGTGTTTATATCAGATAAAATAGGTGCATTTAATGTTAATGTTGAAGATAGTATTTCTGACCACAAGATGATTGTTGTTACGGTTGCAGTAGGAGCCTGTAATTGTTCCAGTATACATTCCTGTAAGCATTGAAAATTGTTCTCGCGCTGTTGATGTTTCCATTCATGATTACCTGGAGACTGCGCTTGATGACTTTGTAACTTATTTTGATGCTAAAACAGTAGAAGAGTTGTGGCAGCACTTCAGGTTAGTTATACAGCACTGTGTGTACAGCTATATCCCAACGCGCGTAAAAAAGACTAAGCACCGAAGCCCCGGGATAACCAGGGATATAATTCACACAAAAAAAGAAAAATTAAGATGCTGCGGAAACAGACAAATAATTGTGCCCAGGTTTCTCGACTTCGAGCAGAGTTAAAGCAAGCACTGACCAGTTCTAAAAAAAAGTTTTTTGGTGACACACTTAGCCATTTCCTTAAAACGTCACCGCAAAAGTTCTGGCGACAGTTCAGTGACAGGAAGGAAGAGATACAAGATATTAGAAAAGATAATGAAGTACTGATAAACAAAAAAAAAGATATTGCAGATAATTTCAATCACTTCTTTCAGTGCGTATTCGCCACGACTGATACTGACATCGACGTAAGTTCGGGATGCACCGCTCATAGCCAAATATATGACGTCAATATCACCCAGAAGGGCCTATTTGAACTGCTATTGAATTTACATTCGAAGAAAGCGAACGCACCAGATGAGATCCCGACCCAGTTTCCTCAAAGATTTGCTGAATGGGTGTCTCAATACCTAACACTTATGTTTGAAAAATCATTGAAAACACATTCTGTGCCACAAGACTGGCGCAGTGCGGTAGTCATTAGAGTGTTTAAGGGAGGAATCCGAGCGACGGTGAATAATTACTGGCCTATATCACTCACATCCGTCTCTTGTAAACTTTTAGAACACAGAATAGCTAAGCATATAGTTTGTTACTTTGAAAATAACTTTTTACTTTACCCCCACCAGCATGGATTAAGATCAGGCTTCTCCACTGTCACACAACTTATACAGACGATTCACGATTTCACTAAGGCAATTGAACTAGGGGGCAGATTGATGTAATAGCCATATATTTTGCCAAAGCCTTCAATAAGGTGCCACACAATAAGCTGATTTACAAGCTGGAAACAGTCGGACTTAATGCCACTGTTATAAAGTGGATTAAGGCATACCTAACTGATCGCAAGCAGCAGGTAAAATTGAATGGGCATGTCTCTGACTCACTGGCAGTGCTTTCGGGAATCCCGCAGGGATCTGTTCTGGGACCACTCTTGTTTTTGGTGTATATTAATGACATCTCTGCTTTTATGGAGCCAGGTGTGCACCTTAATTTATTCGCAGATGACCGTTTATTTTATTCCACTGTACGAAACAATGAGTATCAAGTTAAAATTAACATATCTTTGCAGGCCTTGAGCAAATGGTGTGAAAAATGGAATATGAAAATTAATTATTCTAAATTGACATACACACATATTACAACAAAGAAGAGCCGTCTTTTATTTTCATACACCATCGGAGACAAGTGATAGATAAATACTACTCAATTTAAATATCTGGGAGGAACGATCACAGAAAATTTATCTTGGAACATACACATTAGCAATGTCTGTTCAAAGGCATAAGGGAGGCTATGTTTTCTACGAAAAAAACTAGAAGGTGCAACAGCCGATGTGAAACTTGCTGCTTATAAATCCTTTATAAGGCCTGTTCTTGAGTACTCGTCGGTGGTATGGAGCCCACATCAGTATTATTCAAAGAAACAAATACAAAAAATTCAAAGGTACGCGGTGCGATTTATATGCTCCCGGTATCAAAGGACGGAATCAGTTACAGAAATGCTCCATTCTTCTGGCCTCCGTTTGTTAGAAACCGTAATAAAAATTATAAACTTCGAGGACGACGACGAAGTGTCTTTTTCACTGAAGGCTTGTACCCTTGTCTCGACTTTTCTGTTTATTTTTCTGCAAATTTTTGCTGCCTCCTTGCGAGAATGGATGATGAAGCTTCTCAGGATTTTCGAGTTGGACGACTGCTACGTCCGGAAGTGGCTAGGAAACGTAGGACTACCTCAAGCTGCACAGACAGCGAAGCAACGAAGCTCTACTCCGACGGCTTCGCGACATCGGATGACGACTACGCTGTCATGAACCGCAATGCAAAAAGGAGACTGCTACAAACATCGTCGACGGTGAGTTGATCCACTGTGCAGGCTACCACGCAGCGTTGGCCCCATACTATACTCTCCATGGCTGTGGACCCTTCAGCCAACTTACGGGGGCTTAACAGGCTAGTCATCTCTGCATACCTCGAAGGATTCACTCCAAATGAGATTAAAGGCGTGAGGATCAACTCACGGAAGAATGTTCTGGCAGTTGATGTTCTACATGGTAGTGCGCTGTAAATCCTACAGAACATCTCGGAAATTGACAGAGTCACAGTTAAATCAGTGATCCCCACTAACTGTAAGGGCAGTGTTGGCGTCATTTATGACGTGAACATTTCCATTCCCACTGACGTTTTCCCAATCTTGATAAATCCAACTACAGACGACATCCTCATCAAGCACATGGCAAGGCTCGATCAGTCACGTTGCCTGAAGATTGTTTTTGGGAAAGAAAGTCTTGCACCACACGTCAAAGTAGGCCACGTTCACCACCAGGTCCGTTCATACACGCCGAAGCCCCTACAATGCTACAGATGTTTCAAGATGGGACATGTAAAAGGAGTATGTACCAGCTATGTTGTGCGCCCACGGTGTGCCGAACCTCATTTAAAAGACACCTGCCACGCAACTGCGTTCAAATGCTCCACTTGCCATGGCGCTCATAAAGCGTCGTCTAAAGATTGCCCGCGAGTGTGAAATGAACGCGCGGTGCTGAAACGCATGGTGCGCGACAATTCAACGCACAGAGAAGCCGCTGCTACTGTCAGGCGACGTTGGCGTCACCACAGAAGATCATCACGAAACATGGCATCTGCCGATAGAGACACGTCATCTGAAGCAAGAACTCCCCCCCCCCCACACCCTTCATTATCAAGCTCTGCAAAGACGGATACACCGAAAACAAAAGCAGGGTAAGCACTCCCACCTCGTGAAGAGTGGCCATCCCTTCCACAACTGCAGCCTGATTCAGAGGGGCGTCGAATCCCGCCAACATCGATGCCCTCACGAACCACTGATGCAAAAACAACTGAGGATCACCAGGTAATTAACATGTTGCAGACCCTTATGAGCGCAATGCGCATGCTCCTAAGCAACATGAACACCCCATCAGCGCAGAGCGCACTCCATTCGCTGGACACTTGTCGTCCGGTGCTTGCAGCTCTAAGGTAAAACTATGACCCGCAGCATGTTATCCTTTCAAAAGGAGGTCAAAAACACATCTGTCCTTAAGTGTAATGCAAGAGGGCTTAGGGCGCGTATTTATGAGTTCCGGCAATATGTATTCACGAACCAGTTCTCCATAATTGTGAATTGTGAACAGAACCTGTCAGCTCACATGAGACTGTCTGGATATCATTGATTAACGTCTTCTACCCACGGGAAGCGCAGCAAGGCTGTTGAGTTCATACGGTGCGACTTACGTTCATCACCTTGTACCCCCTGATGAAGAAAACCAGTAGGTTTGCCTAGCAGTAAAAACAAGAAGACCACATTCACAATTATCGGAGCCTACTTACCTCCGTCAAGTTGTCTAAGGCGTGAGCGTTTGAGCGGAATATTGAATTCAACTCTCCAGCCAAGGGTAATAATTGGCGACTTCAATGCCCACCACTACTTATGAGGAAGCTCCAGGGTCAGCACTAGAGGTAGACAGTGTCTTTCGCTTCTGAATCTGAACTTTTTTGTTGTGAATCACGGCCGCCCTACTTATCTGCGTGGATCGGCCTATAGCAGTTGCCTGGACCTCACTTTCGTCTCCGGCTCGTTCGACAACAGAGTGACAACAGAGTGCACTGGTTTTCGAATTGGAAAACAAGGCGTAGTGACTACATTCCAATATCCCTGAAGATTGACGGCTTTTCAAGTCTCAAGTCCTCCAGAGCCATCCAGAGCACCTATTGGCAAAAAATACAAGTTAATCATGATAGACTATGTTGGCGGCACACCCTTCAACCTAAAGGACGCAATAAAGAGTGCCTTACAGTCCACAACGCGTTCGCTTTCGGTGAGCTCAACTCGCAGTGATATGGATATTGATATAAAAAAAACTCTGAGCGATTCGTCGTCGTGCAGAACGACGTTACAGACGCACGAAGTCATTTGATGATCTGAGAGTGGTCAGACACACACAAAAGAAAATAGAGCGTCATATGAACAAGTTGGATAAGCGACGATTGGCACCTTTTTGTGAGCCTTTGGATCCCAGAAAGCCTCTGTCAATAATCTGGAGAACTGTCTGGGGTCTTCGTACAACCATTACTCAGCGCTTGCCATTTAAATCTCCGGCACTTCACTTAGGCTTCGAAGAGACTGATGTCGCCGATTATTTCCGTCAAAGGTTTGCCTTCAGGGCAAATTTAACTGGGACGAAGACGCCCGACTTTTCTGTATCCTTACGTGATCCCCGAATGGAGTGTTCATTTTCAATGGAAGAACTAAAGGCTGCGCTTGCTTTGTGTAGACGTTCTTCAGTGCCAGGACCTAACGACATCACTTAGCACGCTCTGTGTCACCTAGGAGATCAAGCTCAGAAGACACTCTTTGTGCTATACAATTACTCCTGGCAAACTGGCATGGTTCCACAGGAATGGAAGTCAAGTCGCCTGATTCCACTTCTCAAAGCCGGCAAGTCATCTTTGGACATTTCCTATTACTGCCTGATTGCCCTCGCGAGCTGTGTGGGAAAAGTCATGGAATGAATTAATTTACCGCGTCTGGAATGGTACTTAGAGTTCTACGAAATATATCCAGATGCCATGTATTGGTTCAGATGAGATTGATTGATTGATTGATTGATTGATTTATGGGGTTTAACGTCCCAAAACCACCATAGGATTATGAGAGACGCCGTAGAGGAGGGCTCCGGAAATTTCAACCACCTGTGGTTCTTTAACGTGCGCCCAAATCTGAGCACACGGGCCTACAGCATTTCCGCCTCCATCGGAAATGCAGCCGCC
Source organism: Rhipicephalus microplus (assembly GCF_043290135.1). NCBI lineage: Eukaryota > Metazoa > Arthropoda > Arachnida > Ixodida > Ixodidae > Rhipicephalus > Rhipicephalus microplus. The sequence goes on along the minus strand of NC_134704.1, from coordinate 96,978,633 downwards.
GCAGCCGGGATTCGATCCCGTGACCTGCGAGCCAGCAGCCGAGTACCTTAGCCTCTAGACCACCACGGCGGGGCCCGGGTTCAGATGAGGCCACTTATCAATTTACAATGTAATTGACTTGGTGACATATGTAGAGCGCCAGAAGGCCTTCGTATGGTTATGTGCTGCTCTATTTTTGACGTAAAAGGGGCATATGACAATGTCACCCACGAAGCCATTCTCAGTGCATTAGGAGTGGTACTCGTAGGCAAGGTATTGTCGTGACGTGAAGACAGAGGTCGTATTTGAAGACGCTGAGAAAGCAGCAGCAGGTCAGTCTTTTTATTAACCACGCGCCAGAGAGTTCCTCGTCTTTCTCGTTGTTGCGTTCTGCATAAAAGCGTGCAGATGTGCGTATGCGCTGTCGCCTTCGTCTCTTTTTGCGGGACGCACGTGACAGTATATATGTGGGTTCAGAGCCACCTACAGAATAGATCATTTCACGTGCAGACAGAAAATGGCCCGACACCCGAGTACTACTGTAGCTGAGGAGTCCCGCAAGGCGCAGTGCTAAGCCCGACGCTGTTCAACCTAACACTCATTGGACTAGTTGGCAAGCAAACAAGCACTGCACGACTTTCCATTTATTCTCATGACATCTGTGTGTGTACATCAGATGTGACTCGACTTCAACTTCACACTCGATTTTAGACGGCAGCATCAGTGACATCGCACCACCTACGCGAACAAAGGCTCAAAATCGCAAGTGGAAAGTGTGCAGTCATTGCTTTCGCCAGAAAGCCAATGTCCGCTTACGGCATATCAATAAACGGGCAGTTAGTGTCATGCAGCCTGAGCCACAGGTTCTTGGGAGTCGTAATCGACCGAAACCTGTCTTGGATCCCATACGTAAGCTACGTGAAAAATCGGCTGACCGCCATTTGTCACTTGTTCAGGTTTCTTGCCTGGAAAAGTTGCGAGGTGTCTGTCGAGTCTATGTTACAGCTGTACAAGGTATTACTTATTAGATTCCTGCGGTACAGCCTACCTGTTATATATTACACGTGCAAAACGAACCTGCACATATTACAAAAAATACAAGCCCAAGCGCTTAGGATATCCTTGGTTTAATCCGCTGCGCATCGACAGCTGAAACAATTGCCATTGCACAGGACTACCCAATCATGACACACACCACCACTGAAACGATGCGTACGTACCTCAGGCAACATGCTAGGAATCCTTCCCACCACTTGGCGACCCTCGCTACTGAGAGGCCCCGCACGAACTTTAGTGCAATTGTCTGTGCACATCCTGCGTCGTTTACGCCAGGTTTTGTGCCTGCTGAGAAACTGGTGCATCCTCTATGGTGCCTGACAGTTCCGCAAGTACCACTCGAAACCGGCCCTACAGAGCATGCAGTCAGTCCTTCGACGTGGTTGCCATGAACAGTTAACTTACGAAGTTGTCAAGCTTCTTCACCACGTCAGAGAAACAGGCCACAAGGTGAATTTTCAGTGGCTACCTGGCCATTGTGGATCAGTGGCAACAATTCCGCAGACAACACGGCTCGCACATCGCACTGAGAAGAACACGCTCTTACAATTCCTTTGTCAAGGACAGATGTTTCAAAACAACTTCGTCACCTCGCACGTAGTCTGTTTTTGCTGGAGTGGAACACCCCAAGCATAAGATATAAGCATAAGACTCTACCAAATAAACCCTCGACTGTAACTTCGACCTCTACCCGGACTTGTCGACGTGAAGCTTCGCTTCTTTGTCGCCTTTGGTTGGGGGTTGCTTTCACAAAAGCATATACACCCCTCATCGGATCGACTGACAATAGGGAATGCAATGTCTGCTGCACCGAAAAAGACATCGACAATCTGATATGCCGTTGCCTTCGATTTGCCACTGAAAGAAAGACAGAAGCTTTCGGACACATTGCAAAAATTAGACGATTGGCCACTCTCTATGAAGATGATACTGGAACACCGCCGTCGCCTTTCGTCGGCTCAAAGAGCAGTTAAAGCCGTCTAGTGCTTTTGAGGACTACAGGCCTATGTGAACACCTCTAACTTTTGTGTAGTGCCACCGTTGCATACGCGTCAGCCCATTGACTGACAATCCTTTTTTTTCTCTTTTTCTCTTCTCTTTCATCTCTCTCTCTCATTTTATGCCCCCTTGCCATTCCCCCAGCGTAGAGTAGCACACCGGGCATGTGCCGGGTTAACCTCCCTGCCTTCTCTCTTGTTTTTCTTGTCCTCTTCCGTAAACTTCGTGAATAGTGCAGTATAGAAAACATTTTTTTTAATTTAATCCTAACGGTTTCGGCTGGTCGACTAACCTTCTTGACAGGATATATATATATATATATATATATATATATATATATATATATATATATATATATATTGTAAGATGGCGTTCAGTCATTTACATCATTCCCGGATGTAAACACCTTTCATGCATTCTCATAATCTTTCTTTGACATTGCTCTGACATTCTCTGCTCACCGTTCATTACTCGCCATGACACAGTAGATAGTGCATTATAGTGATGGTTCACGTGTCAGGGGTCCTTGATATACCATGCCTACTTAAAAAAAAGCGCATTTTTATCGTGTTTTCTCTGATGAAGGCCGGTCTCCGGCTGAAACGTAGGAAAAATAAAAAGTTTTCGTTTCGCCCGTCCTCCACTTTTTAGTATTTTTCACCAAATCCAAATGATTTGTGGGGTTTAACGTCCGAAAACCACCATATGATTATGAGAGACGTCGTAGTGGAGGGCTCCGGAAATTTTGACCACCTGGGGCTCTTTAACGTGCACCCCAATCTGAGCACACGGGCCTCGACATTTCCGCCTCCATCGGAAATGCAGCCGCCGCAGCCGGGATTTGAACCCGCGACCTGCGGGTCAGCAGCCGAGTACCTTAGCCCCTAGAGCACCGCGGCGGGGCTCACCAAATCCAAGGACACCTTCTTTTTCGTATATATATATATATATATATATATATATATATATATATATATATATATATATATATATATATATATACATATTCGCGAAGTTACTAAATTTTTTTTCATATATATATTGTAGCGAAGCCTCCGAACTATGAAATGGGTCGAACTCTTGCGTACCTTCTAGTGGGGCTACCCAACAAGGACGCCGCTCGCGCTGGGAGCCCGTGCTTTGCTGTGACTGTCGCCATTGCATATTCTCGCTCGTTGCCGGCTAATAAACGCCTTAACAATTTGGTGGAGGTGCGGGTATATATATATATATATACATATTCGCGAAGTTAATAAGTGATACTCAGTTAGAAATCTTTATGCTGGGCTTCCTTTTTACTCGTAACGCTGATATGCACATACTAAATCAGCAAATCAGCACTCCTTGAACGTCTTAATATTGTTCCTCTTAATGCGGTTTCCTGTGCAATGAACTAAATAATTGGTGCATATACGGAGGTTGCTATCTGAATGCCTGATGCACTGTATCCTGATTGCGCGTCTGAATACCGACGTTGGAAGTGCCACACGCGTTGCACTTGAAATCTACGAGCACAAAAGTTGCAGTTAGACATTTCTGCACTATCACCCGTGGCCTCTGCATAATTTGTATTGGACCGTGTTCTTAATATACCTATTATCTACATATCACCCCCCGTCGGTGATCGTATTTTGATTATTATATGTACTAGATATCAGCTTTGAAATTCTCACTTTATTTCACTACAAGGTTCTCTGTCACAACTTTGATTAAAATGTAAAATGTAACCTTGAAATAATGACACGTTCTAATTTTTCAAATGTAGCAATAACGAGTTCTGTTTGCCTTCAAGCATATTGTGACAGAAGCTCGACTCAAGATTATGAAGGAACGAGGAACTATACTTCGTTACTGTTGTAGTGAAACGTCTGCAACACTGCTATGAGCCCAAATGCATAAATCGCGCACAGACGTACAATGTTCATTGAACCCTTGACGGAAAGACAAGCTCTGGCCTTAGAGTAACTTGGCGAATAAACGTCTCGTCATCTAGATGAGCTGGAGATTAATGACCTCCGTCTTCTTTTTGTCAAGCTGACAGCTCGGTATACGGTCTGTTGCACCGTAGAAAGATGCACGCGCTGCAAAGTTTATATAACTGCTTCATTTCCAGCGGCTTCTCATAGACAGACTATAGAGTCATTGTAGCCGGTTGGTGAAGCGTGCCTGGTGGCGGCAACAATATGGGCAGCATATCAGAACACACTGTTAGCTTCGACATCAATCGTCGCCGAGCTTGTTTTCCTGAACATCTTTTGGGCTGTTTTGTCATGCGTTCGATTTCACGCTTGAGTAGGTCACATGCAGTGTGGAAGTAATGCGGAAGTAGCATGTGGGTTCTTACAGTTTCCGGTCGATAAAATTTACCTAATACTTTGAGAAGGATACCGTAACAGCAGTGAAGGTTTCAAGCCCCAAAACTAGGACACGATTAGGAGAGACGCCACAGTGGAAGTTTCGGCGTATTTCGGCAAACTGAGGTTCTTTAAAATGAAAGCGCCCAGGCCTCTATATGTGTGTCTCCATCGAGATGCGCTACCACGACCAGAGTGGATGACCAGAAGGTTGCGTGGTTGAATACCAGCCACCGCGGTCCCATTATACCAAATCACAGGGTTCAAAAACGTTCGACAGCAGTGTTTTACTAAAGAAATCGGGAATTGAAGAGGGAACATATGAAAATAGAGATATCTTAGACTCGGCATGCGGTGGTAGCGGAGTGTACATCTATGATGTTATTTGGTTACGATGAAACTGTACTAATTACGTTATTTGGCTACGTTGAAACCGACATACTTTGAATATGCCATACCTAGGAGGTATTGGAGGTATTTTACTCTTCTCGGCTACTTCTTTACCTATTTTACGCAAAGTTGCGAAGACGCAAACGATGGAAAAACGATTAAACTTCACTAATATTTTGTACCTTGTAAAATAAGTGTTGTAAAGCCATAATAAATATCATTCATAAGCGTGAGCAAAAGGTCTTGCCAAAGCTATATTTGGTCACCACAAATTCAGGCCGCGTGGACAAGGAATTCAGGAACGTAGTTTGACAAGGCTAGATTAAACATTGTATATAGGCTACGATTGAGAGCAAGTTCTGCAACCTAGATGTTTCGGCCGCACCGTTGGCTCCAAGAAATATTTAAGTCCTTATAACTTCTCTTCATTAAAATGAACGTATCAAACATTTGCTTGACATTTTCTTGAAATAAGCTAATGGGGTGCAATGTCAAATGATTGACATTGAACTTCAGCAGTAACGTATTGAGCAGTACTTTTTGCATGTAGTTATTTGTAATGGTACACTTTATTCTCAGCGGCTGCTTTCGAGGGCAGTGCTCTTTTGAATTAACAAGATGTTTTGGGTAACCACAATTACCTCAGTTTTATTTCCATATGTATTCTAAGAAAAAAAATGAATTCACATGGGCGCACAGAAAACGATTGTGTAGATAGAAGGTATGAAGTCAAAAACCTCACGGGAAACGCTCCTCTGATTAAGGCCAGACTGCCTAGAGGAGAACAGACCATAAACAAGAAATGTTATTGCTTTACGAAATGTTGAGAGCATTACATGCAGAAAAAACATAGTAATCTTCGTTGACTGCACATAGATTGCAGAAATAGGAATGCATGAATGGTGAAGGCGCAAACCATAGTCATCGTTAAATATATAAAAAGGCCATGTTTGCCATACGATAAAACAATTTAACGGCACTCAAGATAATGTCGGCTTGAGAAGGTAACGTACCCCTTTTGTAAAGTTGAAAAAACTTTCAATGCCATGCATGATTCCGGCAATCACGGAAATACTTCGTCTCATTCATATCAAGTTTATAAAGACACCCTAATAGGTGCGTCCAATTCGTTTCGTGTCTCCTCTGTAACTTCGTATTTTGCGATAACTGTAGCGTGGTTTTTAACCATGAAATCCAACTCGCTCAATATCTCACTTTGCTAACTCCAACACAGCCATGGTATCACTAGAGCACCCGGCTGGCAACTGCACACTGCTGCGGCGACACGTGTTGGAAACCCGGTGGCGGAGATTCCAGACACCTCTTTACTTCGCCGTTGCTCGACAGTGAAGCGCGTGATGCGGTTACGGCCCGACCACGGCCTACTATGGGCAACGTTCAGCGTAACCGTAAGATATAAAACAAGCAGCTGAATTGAAGGGGAAACCTACAGTTTATATTGGCTATAACCGAAGTATAGTATGTTCATTTCAACCACGGAACTGAAAACACCCAAGGCAAAGGGAGGCGAGACAAGGACGCTGCAATGAACTAACAACTGAGTTGTTAGTACAGCGTATACATTAGCCTGTAGTAACTGAGTTGTTGATACAGACTATGCTGCTCAAAATAGTATTAGCAAAGTAGCCCAGTTGAACACCGTTCTGCAAAATAATGATATCACTTCCACGAACACTGCATAACGAACTGCACGCCAGATTCTCACAATGTCTTATGGTTCACCAAACGAAGCAGTTTTAGACACAGAAGCGGGCTGTTTATATTTCAAATGTTTAATAGAAATTGCTGTTTCGTTTCTGTTGGTACTCGCCACGTGTCAAGTAATGACTTCTATGCCAATAAATACAAAAAGAAATATACAGAAGAAGATGAAAAAAATAGATGATGGGAACTCTTTTGAACAGCAAATGCTATTGGAACTGACGTTTTGGCACAAGCAGGGATCTTCCTTTGGACAGCATCAAGCTACCTTGTTGCTATCTTGAGGGAGACATGTTTACCTGCTGTGCGGATGTAGCATGTGCGATCGTTTCTCATCATCTTGACACTTTCAACAAACCCGGCCTAATAATGACATAGGGCGTTCACTGGCGCCACTATGCAAGGGCAGTCATGTTTTTCCGGCAGTAATAAAGTAATTCACAGAAATGTCTCGTGTCAGCGTTTATTTCACTAAAGAAAGAATGAGGAAAAGGAGGAAATAGCGAGAAATCAGCAGTTACTGCAGCTCTACCAGGCATTGCTAACATTGTCGAGTAATGACAGGGTAGAAATATACTTAGGTAAAAACGAAACGAACCAAATCACAAGGTTAAAGCAAGTAAAAAACTGACACATTTTATAGACTAATACAAAAACATTATCAGTGTCTATAGGCTCATAAAGGATATTATAAAATAGAAAAGACAATGCCATCGTAGTCGAAGGTTTGGTGAAAAACAATGACGCAAAGTAGGACAATTTAAGGCATGTGCAGTAACACTCTAATCACGTTTAATGTACGTTCTTGTTTATGTGCACCAAGTGTGGTTGGCACTTAGTGGCTAAACCTTTGTCTCGCGTAATTTGTGCGTGATAATTGAACTTGCCAGAGGTGTTTATACCGGTGGAAGTATAACTGCACGGAGTATGTCGAAGGCATGCGAGTGTTAGAATGAAGCTTGAAATTCGTGTAAAAAGGAGCAGGTGATAATTCCGTGTCTATTTACCAAAGATCAATGTTCCAGTCTACCAGGCACTGTGATGATTGCGATCTTGAAGCGTGGTTCTATTTTTTTTTGTGGCAATGTATAATAACCGAACCGTTCTATACAAAAGAGAAATGCAATTCGGCTAGCGGCTTGTACCTGTTCTTTATGGTTTTGGAGGGCGCAAAATATAGCCATGGTGTCGAGGCATGGACGAAAGGAGCACATTCTGTGATCAGGTTCATTGGACCAAACTTGCGGCCACGTCAAAGAATTGTCAGATTGCAACCAACACATGGGCACTGATATCGGCGAACAGATCATCGGCCATCGATCAGCTGACAAGTGGCGAAGCGCATCGCCATTTGTACTTGTGCCATCGAATATTCCAGTCTTTTCACTGGTTGTCGCGCAAGCTCTGGAATAATCTCAAGCGCTCGCATCTTGCACGCAAACCTAACCAGAACCATCTACAGTGATCGCGAACCTTCTCGAATGAGACGCATTTTTAGCTGAACATTCATGACAGGCTTTGCAGGTGAAACCGAATGAAGAAAATATGAAAATAAGAAACGTGCGTTTTAAAATTCTCAGTGCTATCTTAGTCTGTAATTTGGCGTCACGTGTAGTGTGACGCCAATAGTCGAATAGAGTGTTCCACACTCGCCACAATGGCAACAGCTGGTGCTCACTAACGCGCCTACACTTAAATTCACATATATAACCTCTAAAGTGGGCGGATGGATGGACGCACCGTAGCCAAGTCGCAGATCATCGAACGCGTTATTCGAAGGTCGCAGGTTCGGATCCCGTTGATAAAATGTTATCTTTTCATCCACTTTTGTTTCTTCACAATTTTTTCTCCCACTCTCTTGCAAAATCATACCCTGTATTTCTATTGGCATCGTTGTTTGTTAGTTGTCAATAATATCGCGTCTAAAAGGGAAAACAAGCCCTTAAATTTACACTTGTTTCCTTCATTCATAGTGAGTGTCTCGTTCTGGCTGACTTGAGGCCTTCAGGTGGTTTCTTTTAAATTTACATTACAATTACTTCTAACAACATCCCCTATACTTTTACTGGCATTATTGTAGGCTAGTTTTCGATAATATTGAGTCTAACAAAGGCAAGCGAGCCCTCAAAATTACACTGAGCTTCACTCAACGCGGGGTATAGTTCTAGCAGTCTTGAGGCCTTCGGGTGGTATGCTAGGGATTATTGGTCAGCTACCAACTCGTTATAGAATCGCGTGTTACGTGACGCCAACCGGCAAAAATAGTTTTAAACACTCGCTGCATTGGTAACAGGCAGCGCCGACTAACGCTACCACGTTAAAACACACACACACACACACAAATATATATATATATATATATATATTTGTGTGTGGGAGTAATAATTCAATGGGCCAGTTAGTCTTCGTGAAGGTATGGGATATGGCACAACGGGAGCGTTGTCAACAAGGATAAATATATTTATTTCCCAACAGTTTCGGGAGGGGACCTCCCTTCATCAGGGGATGAGTTATACTGACATGAGCTTCCAAACTTCCTTGCTGCCGCGTCCCTCTCGCCTTGAAAGACGTTTGCGAGAGTGAGAGGGAACTGGAAAAAGGGAAAAAAAAGAGAAAAAAGACGAAAAAAGAAAGAAAAGAAAGAAAGTAAAAAAGAGGAAGAACCACTGTCAACACTGAGAACGAAGCCAACTGTCCGTCTACATCCACCTACGGTTCATATCACGTGCTGTTCAGTTCTTGGCGTGTGTCGGGCCACCCAAGATTGTCGCCGCGGTGCCGGGAGGGTCCGGGACGGCGTGCCTAAAGAAAGGGGTTTCCCCGTAATTGGTCGTTCGGCGGGCGGCGGGCGGTGTGTGTAAAGGAAAGGTTTCTCGTTAATGGGTCGGTCGGCTATTTACCTTTAATCTTCGTCCGTTTCCCTTCAACGGTCATGAAGTGGTAGGCGAACGTAAACACTTTGTATGTGCATGTGAAAAAAAAAGGGACAGTGTACACGTACGAGTCAGTCAGAAAAAAGCATGGTCTCCAGCTATCAATCTTTGTCACCAATTTTCTCCTGGCTTACTTCTCGGAGGCAGTTGAGTTTTCCGGGGTCCTCGTTGATACCGGCTACTAATGTACGAAATTTGAAAATAAAATATGGCTCACGCTGTTCGCGCTCGCGTCTGTTTGAAAAACCGGACTGCAAAAGAGTTACGCTAATATTTTTAAAACTGTGGTTTGGCAGGCGCAGATGTCTAGATAAAGGTAGCTTCGGCAGTGAAGTGGCGTGGTACCGGTGATTATTGAACCGCAGCCGAAATGGCGTGTCTGTTTGGCCGATATATTCTTGTCCGCAGATGTTGCAATGTAGCATGTATATTACGTTACTGGAGTCACAATTAAGGCTTTCAGTTATGCAGAATTTGAAATCCGAGAAGTTCGCTTTGGATTCACGTGTTGTGACCATCTGTGGGCATACCTTGCATCGAGATTTTCCGCAGGGATGGCACCCTGATTGAATTTTGGGGGTGTTTGTTTTTGCCCTGACAAGAATGTCCTTCAGATTTTTATCCCGGCGGTACACCACGTGAGGTGGCTTCGCGAAAATAGAAGTTAGTCGTTTGCTTTGCCTGATTATGTTGAAATGGCGGGAAAGTATGTTGTTGATTCGTGGCGCTGATGAGGAGTAAGTTAGTACAAGGTTCGTTTGGGAAGTCGTTTTAGGTACTTTGTTTGGTCCCTTAATTATATCATTCCTGTTCACGTTGCGAGCACGTAGTATGGCATCGTCAATAATGTCTTCCGGATAATTTTGTTTCAATAAGGAATGCTTTAGGTGTTCCGCGTGTCTGTCAAATTCCCGCATATCGGTGCATATTCTTCGGTACCGGTAGGCCTGAGAATATGGAATACCCGTTTTGCAATGCTTTGGGTGGCTGCTGTTGAAATGTAGGTACATTTGACGGTCTGTAGGCTTTTTGTAAAGGTTTGTTGACAAGCGGTCATTTTCGACCGTGACAGTAACGTCCAAAAAGTTAATGCTAGTTTTGGAAATTTTGTGCGTGAATTTTATTGACGGGTGGCATTTGTTAAAATCCTCTATCAGGCGGAAAAGACTTCCCTCATCATGGTTCCATATCATAAAAATATCGTCTAAGTATCTTCTGTAGTAGAAAGGTTTCAAGGTGCGTCCCTCAATGAATGGGATTTCAAGTGAAGCCATAAAGGTGCTCGCGAAGTTTGGGGCCATTTTCGTGCCCATTGCAGTGCCACTGACCTGAAGGAAATGCTTGCCGTTGAACTCAAAATGGTTATAATTTAGTACAAGTTCAAGAAGTGTAAACAGTACCTCGCCACTTACACTAGTTGATGAGTCAGATTTTACATATTCAGAAACCATAGCCGCTATTCCGTCATGGTGGGGTATGTTGGTGTACAGTGAGCAGACGTCCATGGTCACCAGAAAACTGCCGCCTGGGATGTCGAGACTTGAAGTTTCACAGATGAAGTGGTTTGTGTCCTTTAGGTAATAGGGAAAATTTGGGGGGATGTTTTTTATTAAGGAATTGATGAATTCTGATATATTTTCTGTTGATGTGCTGTTACTGGATACTATCGGACGTCCCGGATTACCTGCCTTGTGTATTTTGGGGAGCAAATAGAATCGACCGGGAACAGAGTGGGCCGGTAACATTGCTTTTAACATTTTGCCGGTAATTTTCTCGTCCCGGCGGAGATTGTTTAGGGTTACTTTTATCTCCCTTTCAAATTCGGGAGTCGGGTCCGTTGGAAGTTCTTTGTAGAATTTTGTGTCTGATAGCTGTCGTTCCCCTTCCTTTAAGTAGTCCGACGTATTTAGAATTACTATGCAGCCTCCTTTATCAGCCGGTTTGATAGTAATTCCAGTGTTTTTCCGTAGTTCATCGAGTGCCCTTCGTTCTGACTTTGATATGTTGTTTCGAAATGGCCGATTTTTTCCATACGCTCTGATGATATCTTTTTGAACTGCTGATATATACATATCGAGGTGTTTGTCCCTCTGCTCACCCGGACACCATGATCTGTCACCACCAATCACACTATTCTCGTTCGTACAGTCCTTGCGATCATGAAAGTATTCACGGAGGGGGAGATTACGCGCAAAGTTATCGAGGTCTTGGTACAGTTCAAATTCATTGAATTTACCGGATGATGGACAAAAGGTCAAGCCTCTCGACAAAAGTTGAAGCTGAGCGGGTGTGAGTGTTGTGTTTGACAGATTGAGGACATTTTCCTCATAAGTTTTCGGCTGCTCTTGGCTATCACGTGGCACGGGAGTGTCAGCGTCATATTCGAGAGTAAGGATGTTTTGATTAGGATTGCACTGTGGTTCTGAGTTCCCATTTTTCTCCTCAAAGTTAGGTTGAGGTACGGGTGGTCCCTGGTGTTCTTGTACGGCCTCATTCCTATTTTCCTGTTGCAGAGCAGTGGAGCTACTGCAATCCCGCTTGAATTTTCTATCTTTTACTACTGAAATTTCGCCTCTCTTCTTTAGTTCATATCTTTCCAGTTCTCTTGCCTCATGCTCTCCGAGATTAGATACCAATTTCTGCGTGGCCTCCGTGACACTGTGTTCGGCGGCCTTACGCTCACAATGGTCCGCAATGACCCGAGTCAGTTGCAAGGACGCTTCTAGTAATATTTTTTCCCACTTCCCTCTTTCTGCTTCACTTAGTGTAGACATTGAGGGGTTGCAGGCTAGGCGGAGACCCTTAGGTGCAATTTCGTGAGATAGATATTTGTTTAGTTGTCCTGCGTGTTTTTCGTATTGCACCCGCTTTTCAATGATTTTCCTAATCGATAGAAATGATTGGGACCATGCGTGTTTAAGACTGCCCGTACCTTTTGTTTCCCCGTGTCATTTGGAAGCCGCCGCCTATATATATATATATACACCGAGAGATAGGGGAGACAGGAGAGAGAGAGACATAAAGTGGTCGCAGGAATGAGCGCTACGCTAGCTCAGTAGTAAAGCATCGCCTGGGTTATTCGAAGGACGCTGTTCAGCATGGCGCTGCTGAACACAATTTGGAGCACATGCACTCTACTTTGGAAGGGAAGTATGCAGCCCCAAAAGCCTGACGAACAACGGTTATTAGACCACTACGCTTACCAGTATTTGCACGTTTGTGCTTTTCATCCGTACTACGCTTACCAGTATTTGCACGTTTGTGCTTTTCATCCGTATTAATGTGTGTCTCAAACTTCCAGGTAGCAGGCAGCACGCTATAGCGGCTGTAATGCCCGTAAAGTGACATCATGTCGTCAGCTGATATAGTGCACACTTGTTTTCTTTGTGCGTCGAGATTCTTTTATTCCTTGTGCATGTTTGAGTGGTGCATGAATAATTATTATGACTACTAATGAGATAATAATTCAGTTCATATTGTTTCTCTTATAATGTCAAACAACGTTGAACTTTGCTATTTTACATTTTTTCTGGTGCTTTTTTGATGAATTTTTCTACCATATACTGATGCCCCCAACAAAAAACCCCAACAGAGATCTGTAGGGTATTAAAAATGAATGTATGAATGAATGAGTAAATACATCAAGGAGGATTAAAGAAAAATTGCTGGAGTAGAAGCTCCCGCAATGCCTCAATGCCTTGCCAGCAGAAGTGAAGCCACCTTTTGCCACTGCCAACAAGGCGGAAACGTGTTCTTTTCTGATAGTGCCCTCTTAAAGATCAAGTGGCTTTGATATTAATGTAAATGCTACGTTAGTTCTATAATAAAAGATAGTTGTTCCCGACGAAATAACGGGCAGAAACGGATATGGACAATCGAATCTTCAAAGAACTTCGCCTCCAGTTGGAGGCTCACTAAGGAAAACTAGTAACTGTAAAACGCACGTGGAGCACTATCTGACCCGAGGAGACGCGCCTTAGACGCCACCGGGAGCGGCCGCGTTTCGCAAGCGCTCCGGCAAAACTCCTGTTTCTGACTGCTAAGTCATTCAATGGCGACTTGAACAAATGTGAAGCTTTCTACTGAATCGACCGCAACATCTGAAGTGATTTCAAGTGAGTGCTATGCAGTTCGCATCCACGAAGATCGACTTTTTGGCAGTGTTCGACTACCTCGGTGGGCCTACCGGCTAGGCCTACCGGCTAGGCCTACCAACATGGTCATGCACGAAACAGAGTGAGAGGAGCTTCCCTCCACCGAAGCTCTCGACGATGATGAAGGCAGCTGGCATCAAGTGTATGCCAGGGCCAGAAAGCCCGCTTCATTCCCGAAGAAATCAACGCCTGACATCAACACTTCACCAGAAGAGTCACAGAAAGCTCTCCCATCGACTCACCGCACTGCCCCCAGACCTCCTCCACCTCCAGCGGACGACTACAAAATAGTTCTGCGAATACGTGGAGGCCTCAGTTGTGCTGACACTTCACTTCCGAAACTCATCCATTCCGTCCTAAAAGCGGCAGCACTCACAAGCTCCCTACATGACCAATACCGCATCAACTCTGTAAGCGACATTCTGCTCATAAGCACACCGGACTCGGCACGCACCGAAGCATACCACCGTATCAAATCCATCAAGATGGACGAGCGCAGCTTTCAAGTGGTCCCCCACATTACCGATCCATCGAATACCTGCCGAGGGGTCATCCGAAATATTCCTATAGAACACTAATCTGAAACCATCTTGTCAAGTCTGTTGGAGTGTGACAGACTAGGCCTCATCCTGACCGGACGTCGCATGGGTTCCACAACGTCCACCTTGGTCACCTTCAGAGGTACGCGCGTGCCTTTCTACATAAGTTATCAGGGTGGCATCACCGGATGCGTACCCTATCGTCATAAGACGGAAGCTTGTATTCTCTGCCACAAACTTGGCCATAGACCATACGTATGCCAAGGCACCCCTCAGCCTTTATGCCCAATGTGTGGCATTCCGAACCCCCTCCTTGATCACGAATATGAACCTAAGTGTGTGGTGTGCAACAGTGGCCACCCCACCGGCTCGCCCCAGTGCCCACAGCTCTACAAGCCCAAACCAAAGCACGCACCCTCAATTTTCCAGCAAGATGCAGCTCTATTCCTCGACCCAAGCCCATCTTTCAAGAACGCTCCTAGAGGACGCACGCTCTGTATCACAAGACAGCAAAGCTGAAAAAGCCGCAGCCACAGCCGAAGCCGCAACAAAAGCACTCAGCAAGACCCCAGCCCTTGGACTGGCCCTGGACACGAGGTGAGCTGGGCTGATGTAGCCTCCCCTGAAAGCTCCATTCAAAAGCAGCTCGAACTATAGCAGGATGAGATGTCTAAATTAAGGGCAGAAAATGCAAAACAACGCCTAGAGCTTCAGTCCTTCAAACAATCATCTACCTCCCCACACCTTCCCGCCTCATCTTTCACCCCTACGCCTATCTCACCAACACCAGCTCCTCTCTCAACCACCCCTACAGCTAGGCACCCCGCTCAACAATCTGTGCAAAAACGAAAAGTCTCGACTCCCACATTGTCATTCGATGAGCGAGTAGACCAAGTCGAAGCGAAACTAGAGAAGGTTGACAAAGAGAAAGAAGAAGTAACCAAAGTTGAGGAAAAACTAGGCAATTTTATTACCTTCTCCACAGCTTCCTTGCAGAAGCTACATGAATCCATGGCCTCAATACAACAATCCATGTTACCCATGCAACAAACCCTAGATAGAGTCGCGCAGTGGATCGACATGGCCCACGCTAACCATCCAGAGCTTGCCCAACCTAAGCCAAATCAACTTAGCGGAAATGGCTCCTCGTAACCACACTGAACTTTGCGTCTGGCAATGGAACTGCAGGGGGTTTTGCCGAAAAAAGGCAAACCTCCTGCAGTACATCAAATCACAAACTACCCCTCCCCCAATCATTGCGTTACAAGAAACGAATAGTGTAGTGCAGCTGCCGGGTTATAGAACACATCAAAACCCGGCTGATGCCAAACCAAACACTGCTATATATCTTAACTCAGAAGCACCTTGCAGTTACCTATTCAAAATTTGCGGACATCGACATTAAGCACAAGTTTTTCCAAATACTACCTGACCCCTTTTCGGTCAAGAACTCTGACGCTGTTATTGACATTATTGGGTGAACTAACACAGGACTCCATGCAATGTCTGTGGATATTGACTCACGGATCTCCTCAGAAAGAATGTGGCCTTCTCTTGGGGAAGCGACCAAGAACATTCCTTCGCGTCGCTAATTACCGCCCTCACCTGACCACCTGTGTTGGCTTATTTTGATCCAACGGCTCGAACAGAGCTTCGCACCGATGCAAGCGGCCATGGCATTGGTGCTATACTCGCTCAGATACAGAATGGCACCAACCGTGTGATAGCCTACGCTAGCCGCCTTTTGTCGCAAGCGGAACAAAATTATTCTATAACTGAGCGGGAATGCTTAGCCCTCGTTTGGGCTATCGCGAAATTCCGTCCGTACTTATACGGACGTCCGTTCGCAGTCATGACGGACCATCATGCGCTTTGCTGGCTGTCGACGCTTAAGGACCCTACAGGAAGACTCGGCCGATGGGCTCTTCGATTACAGGAGTACACGTTCTCGGTTGTTTACAAATCTGGAAAGCTGCTCAGCGATGCTGACTGCTTATCCCGGCACCCCGTTGATCCACCTAGCTTCACTGATTTGGAATCCGATGCCTGCGTTTTAGCCATCACTGACTTTTTGAACGTGGCTGACGAACAGCGCCGAGATCCATCGTTGCTCACCATCATTGACCGCCTTCAGTCGCGTTATGCTGACCCTTCTCTTAGCAGATACCTGCTTCAAGACAACATTTTGTACCGCCGCAACTTACACCCCGACGGCGCGGAACTTTTACTCGTCGTACCACATCACCTGCGAAAGGATGTTCTGCGACAATTCCACGACGCTCCAACTTCTGGACATCTAGGAGTCTCCAGAACTTACGACCGCATTCGACGACGAGTATTCTGGAAGGGTCTGTACCGCTCTGTTCGCCGTTACGTCACATCTTGTGACCTCTGCCAGCGCCGAAAGAAGCCTACGACTCCCCCTGCCGGTCTTCTTCAAGCTATTGAAGTTCCAGCCGAGCCATTTTATCGAGTGGGGTTGGACTTGCTAGGTCCCTTTCCTACTTCTACAACTGGAAATAAATGGATTGCAGTGGCCACAGACTATGCCACTCGGTATGCAATCACTCGAGCGCTACCAACCAGCTGCGCAACCGACGTTGCCGACTTCCTGCTGTACGACATTATTCTCCAGCATGGCGCTCCGACTCACCTGCTCACCGACCGTGGTCGCTACTTTCTATCTCGTGTGGTTGATGACCTACTCCGATCTTGTGCTACCCGTCACAACTTCACCACATCTTACCACCCTCAGACTAACGGCCTTACGGAGCGCCTAAACCGCACATTGACGGACATGCTTTCCATGTACGTATCTACCGACCACACTGATTGGGACATAGCTCTTCCGTTCGTAACCTTCGCCTATAACTCGTCGCGTCATGAAACAGCGGGCTACTCCCCCTTTTATCTACTCTTCAGACGTCATCCCTTACTGCCCTTCGACACACTGCTTTCATCAGACCACCCATCTTCCACTTCGTACGCTCAGGATGCGATCACCCGGGCCCTCACGGCACGCGCGGTAGCGCGCGCTCGGTTATCGTCGTCGCAGACAGCACAGAAGTCCCTTTACGACCGTCGACATAGAGATGCCGTTTTTTCGGCGGGATCTCTTGTTCTCTTGTGGCTCCCATCTCGACCTGTTGGCCTCTGCGAGAAACTACTATCGCGATACGCCGGGCTCTACCGAGTCATTCGTCAGGTCACACCTGTGACCTACGAGATTTCCGCTACCACAAACTCATCAGCTGCTGCACCCAGAACGGAAGTAGTCCACGTTTCTCGTCTCAAGCCCTACAACGCCGACTCACTCATTTAACAGGCACCGAGACGGTGCCTTACGGGCCGGGGTGATGATACGTGTATGAAACTGTCACCCCGACACAGCTGAATTGGCACCCAAATGAAGAAGACGACAACGTGGTTGTAGTGGGTTGGACTCTCGAGTTTCTCCCGTTGGCTTGCATGACTTTGCGCTCTTTAAGCCGTTAGCAAGACCAGCTCTCGGTGAATAAATCTTCCCCGTAACAATATTAAGGACTTGCATTACTCTTTGCCGCATGAACAACTACTTAAATGGGTATAGGAATCCATAGACAGGATAGGATCATCAGTGTTCCAAACGCGTACTAGAATTTAGAACAGCAGCTTATTAGAATAACTCAGTTTTTACTTGAAGGCCACTCTTGTATCATGGGAAGGCAAAAACTACTTACAAAAAAGTGGAATATGTATTGGTTCATGTTTGGCACCCATTCTCAGTGACATATTTCTAGCACATCGTGATCGTGTCTTGTCAAACAAGCTTGACGACTCTGTAGTTTGTTTTGTTGATGATTTTGTTTTCTTGATAATTATTTAGTGTTGTTGAAATGCGATAGTCAAAATTTCCAGACCATTTCCTCTGACGTGTAGGTCTATCCGTCCCCAATATCACTATGATTGAAAGTGACTCCCAAACTGCCATACGCTACTTCAGCGCAGGCCGCATCTCATCAACTGCCCTTTCAATTCTTAAGAAACATCCTCCCACGCAAGACGTTGCTCTCATATGGACGCCCGCGCATGCGGGGTTGAGTGGCAATGAGGCGGCCATACCTGTGCTCGAGGAATGACCGGCCGAGCGCAGGCCTCTGATGGCGCCTTAGACCACGCGGCCTTTTTCAGCGCGAGAGATCGTCTTTTGAACTTCCATGATATAACAAATCACTACTGCCTACAGCGCACTATATACCCCCCCCCCCCCCCCCTACACGTTGGAGCTTCGCGCTACCATAAAATACTATGGCGCCAGTTACAGACCTGTACGTTTCCTACCCGATCTTTTCGTAATCTTATACACCCTGCGATAACCCCTCCACTTTGTGCATTTTTTGTCAACAAAGAGCTAACCTAGACCATATCATGTGGGGGTGTACTCGAAACCCACCACCTAATTCTCTACACATTAATAGTGAGGAGCAGTGGGAAGCTGCTATGTGCAGCTCGGCGCCCGAGGTCCAGGACCAGATCTTCGATTGGGCCAAGAGGGTAGCGGAGACCTACGCTGGGTAGGCTCCTCTGACACTCCACCACCGCACCTTTCCCTCTTGGGATAAATAAAGTTTTTCTCCTCCTCCTCCTATGTGACCCGAAAAAGTTCCCACATTAAACTCGTTGGGCGTGTGAAGGAAACGCTTCGTTTTTAATCGCTGAACGGTGATACTTGATCATGCCCCTAGTAAGATGGCCGCCACAGCCACCACCTTGCCAGAGGAACGGCTTCACTTCTGCGAAATCATTTCCACTCCAGCAATTTTTTCAATACTCCTTGGAATAAATGAAGGGATCAGGCTTGTGACCTCTGAATAACGTGACGGGGCAATGAACACGTTTTAGTATGTCATAAATTCTGTATATTTGCCAGCGGTATGTTTCCTTTTTTCATCTACTTTTATTTTTTCTGCTTTGAGGTGAGATCTAAGCAAGGAGGATTAGAATAATTGCTGGAGCGGAAATCATTACCTACGAGTGAAGCCGTGCCTCTGGCAAGATGGCGGCTGTGATGGCCACCTTACAAGAGGCATCATAAAGTGTCACTTTTCAGCGATTAAGACAGAGAAGTTTATTGCAAACTGGTAACAGTACTTACGGTGAGTACAACTGCCTGGTGTAACAAAATCACTTCAGTGGCATGTACAAACAGAGCATAGAAAGGATATAACACACAGCACTTCAATATTCTCACAGTTCATGAATCACTCAAAAAAACAAAGACAAAGAGAAACGCAAAAAGCACAAAGTTGGAACAGATTCATATACTGCGTGCGAAGAGGAGCATTTTTTTTCCTTTTTCCGAGTTGAAATGGCTGTAAAAAATTCAATATTCCTATTTCGAACACTAAAAAAAAACGTGTATGCCACCTTCTGATGAAGGCTTCTTCACCCTGAGTTTCAATCTGTTCGGTAAGGTACTGAAGCATGATCATTTTATTCTTCTGTAACGCGGGGTATGCAGGTTGTTGGGGTCGTCACCATGCTTCGGCCATAAAGCTGTGACACCACAAGACGAACATTGTAACGTACAGTACGAGTTGTTCAAATAAGCCCCTTCTGCGCTGTCGGCCCGAAGGAATTGACACTCCGAATTGACGACGCACGACGTGCAACACGCCTTTGGCCACTACGCATTCAAACATGGTGTTGCGGATTGTTTCTCTTTTCCCGCAGTTGGGGCAGTGGTGATTGGGAACGACGCCCCACTTTGACAGTCTCTGACGAGTGGGCAACGCGTCCCATCGCTGCAGCCAATCAAATTTTCTAACTATTCCCGGTACGTAGTTTTTCCGCCATTTCTTCTAATTGCTAGGCCTCCATCTCTGTTTTTCCTCGTCCTAATATCGAGTGACTGATTAGCATTTCGTTAATGCGTGCGGGTGCAAGCTTTACAAAGTATTCTTCGGTGGCGCCGCCGTCAACCGAACGCTTGAGGCCCTATGCTGATTTATAAACGGCATGTGGGTGTTCTGCTTGAGGTCCCCGGCACTTTTCCGACGTGAATGCGGCTTCAAGAGTTCCGGTCCAATATGGCAATAAGCGGCGACCAGGATAGCCATTGTCCTGAAACAATTTGTGAACTGTTTTAGATACAAGTGCCTTTGTGAATGTTGCAACATCTGGCAGACTGAGTCCTCCACAACTTTTCGGGAGCTCCAGGAACCTTTGCTGAACTTTCGGTGTCTTCCCATCCCATAGGAAGGCTTCAATTAATGACGCAAGGTGGCTCGCAAAAAGTTTGGGTATGAGTGCAATGTGCCTGATATAAAAAGCATATGCGCATGCTTTGGTTTTCACCACCGTCACTTCGGCGTCAAGTGACAAATTGAAGTCAGTGGCATACGCGAAGACCTGCGTGGCTCTATGTACGGCATCCTCCCAACTTCTTCTGGCCACCTCCCCGTCTTGAAAGTATACCCCGAGAACTTTTATAGTATACGGCATCCACGTATTGAATACCACCCGGCAAAGAGCCGTGGAAGCCAGCGAAATGAAGGGCTTTGCTTTTCTCCACATTCAGGAAAGCACCCGATAAACTGGCATACTCTTCGAACAGCTCCAAGAAAGCGCGGGAACTGGCTTGGTTTTGCACGAACACAGAGATGTCATATGCATAAGCGGTGATGCTATCTGACCCTAGACCTGTCATTGGAAAGCCCTGAATTTTAGGGCACTTTGCCATTTTCTTAAGGAGAGGATCTATGGAAAGAACAAAGAGTACCGGTGCGATTGGGCATCCCTGGCGAACACCTCTTGTTATTGGAAAGTTTGCTGTCTCCACGCCGTTGATGATCATGTTGGTGTATAGAAGCTTTATACAGCGAACGTACTGCTCAGGCAAAACAAACATTCTAAGTATGCAGTATAGGTAGGCATGTTTGACCCTGTCGAAGGCCTTAGCCTGATCCACCAGTATCGTTTTTGGCGTTGCCATAGTAGAAGAAATCTCTTATCAGAGTAAGTGTTTTACAAATCGACCTACCTGGAACTGCACACGTTTGCGTGGGTGACACTACATTGGGCAAAAAAGGTTTTAGTCTCAAGCTAAGGATCGTAGCTACAAGTTTGTAGTCCGTGTTAAGGAGGGTAATCAGCCTCCACGACCGTGGATCATCAGGATCGATGCCCTCCTTTGGCAGAAAGACTACACGGCCCTCACTGAAAGACCTCGGCTTTTGCCCGTCAACAATGAATCCGTTAACCATGTCAGTATGTGCGTTGCCTAGAACATCGAAGAAAGTTATGTAAAACCCCGTCAGTATTCCCTCTCGAACTGGAGCCGTAGTAGTGTTCAATTTCCTCAGGACTTGCCAAGCTTCATCTTTTGTCGCCTCAGCGCAGAGCATATCACATGCCTCAGGACACAGCGTGGGCAAGCGTTCACAAACGTTTGCGATTGTTTGATGGTGGTTGCTGTCTTTGGAGCGATGGTCTGCAGAATAGAGCCTTTCAAAATGCGCCCGAAAGACTTCCTCGATTGATTTGGCATCTGTGACGATGCTCCCACACTCCGTGCGTGCTGCGCCGATAATACGGGGCTAGTGTTTCCTCACCCCTATTCGCTGTGCGTATGCCAAGTTACCTAGTTGATCCCTAGGCAGGTGCCGTTAATCTGCGAGTTTAAAAGCCCCGGACCTCTCCCTCAACAAAAGGTCGTATTTACCCTTTTTGGCCCCAATGTACTCTTGCATTGCGTCGGTTAGATTAACTGCGCACTCAAAGATTTTAATACGCCTCAATGTTTAATTCATTCGTGATGTTTCATGAGCTTCTCTCACAGAGGTAGACACTTCAACGATCGAAGTGACCTTCGAGTTCTCTGGAACTTCAACTCTAGCAAACGACGTACAATCCTCCCCAATCACAAGATAAGGGCTAGCGCGTCGCAAGCGCGCTGATCCACCGCAATGAAAGCACCCCTTTATATGTTCGGTCATATTACTAGTCATATTGAAAACGCACTGACGTCGCCCAACTCCGAGTACTGCCGACAGTAAAGGAAATACATCAATAGCCCGCCAATACGTCTAGGGAGAAGGCATAATTTGTGGCCGAACCATTTCACACCGCACGCATTGGAGCCAGAAGTTGTATATTCGAGTGAAAGTGAGGGAACTTTTTGACAGGGTCATATTCGTGACGGAAACGAACCAGTGGAGCCATGGTGTACCCCAGCATGAAGCATTTTCTCCTTAATAAATAGTGAACATCTCTGAAGACACATGTAACTTTTGTGTTTTACGAATCTGTATGACAGAAGGATCATTTGTGCTTATTTTTCAGTTATTTTTCGTACTTCACTTGTGTCCGGCTGTAATTCTGGTCACTTTTGAGATATGCTACGTCCGCATGCTAAATAGTCATTATTCGACTACATTTTTGCCCTCTGTATAATAAGTTATTGCTGGTGCTGCCAATGTCAAATCTCAATGTTACGCTATGTGTATTACTGCCTTTATTGACATGACCCTTGTAGGAGATTTGTGCTATTCGTAAAGCAACGGCTATTTCTCGAAGGTAACCGTAGAAACGTGTTTCGACGTAACTTCCCACACTATGTGTCACCGATGTGAACAGTAAATAGAGTACGTGAGCGCACTGACAAGAAGTACTTTTCTCCATCCCGGAAGATATAAGCATATACACAACTCCGTACATGAGCACGTATTTTAAGTAACCTGGTAACACGCAAATATTCACTTCAGGCAAACGATCAATGACACTGGGTGTGCTAAGACTAAGACAGCGGAAGAGAACAATGCCAGAGTGTATTTCGCTGACACGTTTTTCCTCGCATATAGTGAAGTCTGCCGTATTCTCGCATGAACAGGTGCATCTTTGCTGACCGAGGTGACTGAGAAGTCGCATGCATAATATTACATCTTACGGAGAGACGAGAAAAAGCGCCAGTCTTAGAAGCTTCCACCAAGCTCGATCTGCACAACATGAGGCTTTACACTTCATGCATTATGCAAAGCATATTCAGCAGCGCTTTGTTTGAAGTGTAGTGATTGGCACAGGATACACTGAGGTGTTGTGTTTCTTTTCTGAAGGTACTTCGTATGTATCGTGCGGCAGCGTAGTTTTATATCAAAACACTTAATATTTCATTCCGTTTTACCAATTATGTCGCCTTCGTTGGCAAATACGCCGTAGCTTAAGTCCACCGGTTAAATTCGGCTTGCCAATCAACATGAATAGACCACAATTTCAAAGACGAGAAAATGAACTCTTTTTTTCCAGGCTCGTTTGTATTCGCCGCTTGTATATTGTGTGCGACGACAGAAAATTTGCCTAATTGCAAACTCGAGTAACTCTGTGTCCTGGTGACGTTAGGCAAACTTCCATGCGTGGAGTCGGGAAGGAAGGAAGGAAAATAAGAGAAAAAGAACGGCAGGGAGGTTAACCAGCCTATAGGCAGCCGGTTTGCTACCCTGCGCATGGGAGAGGAACGGGGGAGATGAAAGATAGTGAGCAGAGAGGGAAGAGAGAAACACAGCACATTAGGCAGCACACGCGCGCACACTCAGTCATAGTCCAGTCTTGTCTTTCGCGGTGTGTGACATTGCTATTACAGTCGCTTGTTCAAGTCCGTGTCGCGCAGGAATTTTAACAGAGCTTTCGTCACCTTCTGTTGCATTGTCTTTTCTCGGGCACTTGAAAGAATAGTGTCCACAGACATTTGGCTGTTGTCGATGCTTGCAAAAGCGGATGCCAGCGACTGTCTCTGGATTTCATACAACGGACAGTCACAAAGGATGTGGTGTAGCGTCTCTTTGCAATGAGAGGCATCGCAGAGAGCGTTGTTGGCCATTCCTATGACAAAGGAATAAGGTTTTGTAAATGCCACTCCTAGCCATAAACGAGGAAGAAGGTTGGGTTCTCTTCGGCAGTGTCCAGTGGGCATATGGAGAGCCATCAAAGAGGACAGGTGGTGTTGACGATTCACATCGATGCTTGGTGGGCACCATAGTGAAAACGTGATTTCACACGCAAGTCATCGAAGATTACTGGCAGCATCGGTCCGCGAAAGTGGTATGGCTTCTTCTCGTGTTCCTTCAAGGGCTGCCCGCGCGGCAGTATCGGCATGTTCGTTCCCTATGATGCCATAGTGACTTGGCAGCTATTGAAGCGTCACATGATGCCCTTTCTCGTGTGAAGTGTGGAGAAGGCATCGAATTTCGAAAACAAGCTGTTCGTATGGCCGCGACGCAGTGCTGAGAGCACAGATTGTAGGGCAGCCCTTGAGTCGCTGAAAATCGACCATTGCTGCGGTGGTTCCCGATTGACCACACAGAGTGCAGCGCGCAAAGCAGCTAGTTCCGCTGCTGTAGATGCCGTGGAGTGGTCAGTCTTAAAGCTGATGGTAACACCTCTTGCTGGGAAAACTACTGCCCCTGACGAACACTGGCGGTTCGTGGAACCATCGGTGTATACATGTATGCTGTCGTAATATTTCTCGTGCAAAAGAAGAAGAGACAGTTGTTTCAGCACGGGCGACGAAAGCTCAGATTTCCTCCGGATCCCTGGTACACTAAGATGCACTGTGGGTCAAGTAAGACGCCAAGGTGGTATGGATGGTTTAGATGCTGGAGTGAAGCCCGAGGGAAGTTTATCGTTGTATTTCACAATCATTTTGGCGAACGATGCTTGGTGCCTCTCTGAAGGCAACAGTGCAAGGTGATGACAGGGAGCACGTGCGAAGTGTCTGATGTGCGTTCTCAGATGGAGTCGGGAAAAGTGTACTGTTCCACCACGGTACCGTTCTCTGAATGATTCATGCGTCGTGTTGTGTTCCGTACTCCAGGGCCTAACGGACCTCGGACAAGCACTTTGAAGGGCGACAGGCTAAAAAATTGTCCATTGATATTTTATATAGACAAACGCTTAGATGCCTCCTCCAAACCGGAAAAGGGGCTGTCGTTGTCAACGCCAGCGATGTGAATATTATTTATAATAAGATCTCGCTTTATGACGCCCCCAAACGCCACTTATCACCAGTTTGTGGCGTCAGTTCGCAATAGAATATATGACGCCACCATTTAGTCAAAACTGGGCCGTTCCTGGAAAACGACAGGCCAAAACAAAATCTATCGCAGAAAGTTTCTATTGCCACTGATCCCTGGCCCCACCGCGGTGGTCTAGTGGCTAACGTACTCGGCAGCTGACCCGCAGGTCGCGGGTTCGAATCGCGGCTTCGCGGCTGCGTTTCCGATGGAGGCGAAAATGTTGTAGGCCCGTGTGCTCAGATTTGGGTGCAGGTTAAAGAACTCCAGGTGGTCTAAACTTTCGGAGTGCTCCAGTACGGCTATACGGCTTCTCTCATAATTATATGGTGGTTTTGGGATGGTAAACCCCACATATCAATCAATCAATCAAACCACTAATCCCTGAGGCTGTGAAAAGACGCATTTGGTGCCGAGAATATTTATTGCCCTTGATCTCGGAGGCAATGCAAAAACACGTTGATTGCAGGAAGCTTTTAGAAAGATGAAGGGAGGGGGAGGAGAGAGTGCAATCGACTGAAGAAACCAAAATGGACAGCTTCGCACTAGTGGAACCAAGACTGAAAAAGTGCGGGTCTGTCTGCCTTTTCTGCTGCTTCTACTTCTTTTTTTCTGTTTTCGTTTTTTTTCTGTACATTTCTCCATTTTTCTTTAAATATGCCTCTCTCTGCCTCTGAGTATGTCTTTCTCTTTTATGATTTTTTATTCTTCTTCCTATATATTGCCTTCCTTTCGATCTCTCTATTCCTCACTTTCTTTCTTCTCGTTTCTCTACTTTCGTTCTCTCCCTCCTATCTATTTCCATAACTCCTTTTCACTCGTTTTCTTTTATTCTGTGACAAAATTTGTGGGCAGAATACCTTTCGAGTAGCACGTGCCCGCCATTGTGTCATACAGTTTAGAAAGGTGGAGGAGCTGAAAACTTACTTTATGCTAACGTTTTAAATCTTTAAATATATTCAGCTGCCCTTTTTTAATT
Organism: Rhipicephalus microplus; assembly: GCF_043290135.1. Classification (NCBI taxonomy): domain Eukaryota; kingdom Metazoa; phylum Arthropoda; class Arachnida; order Ixodida; family Ixodidae; genus Rhipicephalus; species Rhipicephalus microplus. The sequence continues at coordinate 96,952,483 of NC_134704.1, read as the reverse complement.
TAAATGCCACGTCGTATTGCAACAAACTATAGTTACGACCAACACGAGAATTCCACGCATTAGTTTTCTGATTTTCTTCCACGTAATCAGCCCACCGTCAGCGGTTGTCGAATTCAAGATTTATGCATCATTACCTGAAACGTAGATTCCTTTCACACGTCAGTGAGGCGCTAACGGGACTGAGGATATCTATTTGATTTTTGCTGCTCAACAGTGCTGTTTGTTCCATATTCGTTTGTGTTACAACGCGAAGGACAAATGAATGTAAAGACGAAGATTAAACGTTGAACGTAGACAGAGATGGAGTCTCAATCACAGATAATATAAAGCTGCAAAGAAAGTGCGCGGAATCAAAGGTAGGTGTGTGATTATAGTTGTTTATTTATTCATTTACTTATTTATTTAAAAATACTTTCCAGGCTTCGCTTAAGGCATAGTGTAAGGGAGCCCGTACAAAAGGTGGATTTCTGTGATCTTCACAAAATAAAAAAAAAATGCTTGAACAGCATTCATGAACCAAATAACTAAGAGGAGTGCAATAGAAAGTAGTCACTGAAACTTTTCTCCTCATTTACGTTCTGGCAGGTATATGACGGATGTTCATTTACCCAAGAAACCAAGCAGCGCAAGAAATCCAAGAAACCAAGAAACGGAAAAACAGCAAGCATTGTCTCAGTCTGGGAAGCAACGGGTCAGAAACCCTTGAAGGGCCTGACTTTTCACTATACGAGCACCTGCCGAGTCAGAGTTTAAGACAAAGCTTGACTGGTCAAGAGCCCCTGGGAATGCAAAACAATTGTACCCATTGGGGTGTGTGATCAGTTAGGTCTAAGTGAAGCCACTCTGCACTTTTTTGGCATCTAGCTGCAGAGCATTTGCTTCATCACTTAACTGAACATTTGCTCCGCCAGACTAAATTTCGCGGTGAACCCACAATGATTTAATATGGATATCCTAAAATGCTGGCATGCACTTATGTACAAATGACATTTTTTTGCGAGCCTTAAGTTTACAACGTACGCACTCTTGATTTCTACATAGGCAAGCATGGAAATGAAGGTAGTTTTGCGCCAAGTGTGCCCGGCAAAAAGTGAGAAGTGTCTACAAAAGAGCTCCACGTCGTGGCGCCGTCACAGGTGGCGGCACTTCAGGACAAGGCATCTCGGCTGGTTAGCACCAGCGAGCCCCGCCTCACGTCGTCGCTCTTATAAGCAAGCAGTATTTCCCTCAAACGTCGTTATCACCGGCTATTCAGGCTGTCGCATGAACCGTGTGAGCTGGCTATTGTTGCCCACAACAAAGCTCCGGCCTATGTGCAGACGACACCAAGCGTTGACTGTGGTTAATTCAGCTTTTTTGAGGGTCCCTTTCTACGAAAAGAGCAATTTTCTCTTTGTATTTCTTCCAGCAGTGGAGCTGTTATGAGACGAGCCTTCTCATCTGTATGACCTTCAGGTGTGGCGCAGGTCACTTGACCAGAGGGTGAGTAAGTGAAGGAATAAACTGAAGTGGTGGTGATTCTGAAGGGTGTTCTTGAAGAAATGCCACGAATGATGATGATGATGATGATAATCCATGATGATGATGATGATGATGCTTTGTAATATAGCGAGAAAGAGACAAAATTTATTTTGCAAATGTGGTTCTTTGCGGCTGAGGCCCTTCTTCCGAAGCCACCCTGAATATAGCGGCTCTGTGTGTCTGACCCAAGGTCACCAGATGGCTTCACAGGGTTTGTTCAGTGAGTCGCGCCTCCCACAACCCCGTTCGTATTGTGTGCATATGTACTATGGCAACTAACGGGTCGCTCGAGACAGCGGTAGGCTCCATGTATTAGAGTACAAACATCTCCGCACCCCGGACTTGTGTTATGGTATCTATCTGGGTTCGCAATGAGAAGCTTATGCAGATTCAGAATTGTATTGGCCAGTAGGCGGCGCTAGTCCCGTGCTTGATCTCTGTCGAAGTCCTTGTGGGTATGTGCCCCGAAAGGTGATCTAATCTTTTTTGTCTGATATTCTACGCCTTGTCACACCTTCAACTGCAATCTCTTCATTGGCGGGTCGCCGTGAGGCTCGGCCACTGGGTACTTAAAAGCTTGGCAATGAACTTAGTTCATTACCATCCTGACCCGTATGGGCTGGACACCAGACTAAGCCACGATCAAAAAGGACTTGATCGTCGGTTAGTATGGATGGCCCTTGTTGGTTACATGCACTTGAAGTACATGCGACAAGCTGTTTGAAACCACACAAACAAGGTACCCTGTTCATGAGCACGCGAAGTCTGTGAAAGTAGGAGTGGAACAACAAAACCAACAAATGAATGGCATTTTAGCCGTGGGCCCAAAGGAAAGTCGAAAACATGAATTGGGATCTCATTGACCACAGCTTCCCGTCTCGTGGCATCTTTTTACATTGTTACCCTGAACGCTAGTCGAGATCAACGCTCGTCAGTCGTGTAGTCACGTGATCATGCCCGTCCAATTGAACAGCGAAGCAGTTTATGCAGGTTGTAGATATTTTGGTGTGTAGAAATGCCTACAAGAAACTATCATCATCACGAATGAATATGTGCCACAGGAAGTGGGTGACTGCAACGACTCACCGCTGAACCTCTAAAAATGAAGAAAGGTGCATACGAATGGCAAATACGCTATAAAGCTTTTAGACATACGTAACCACAAATGAAAAAAACCTTCGTTAAACTATAGGAATTCAGCCAGTAATAAAAACTGTGCTTGCATGCTTAAGCTTCGATGATGCAAATGTGCAAAGTTCTTCATCGGTACGCACAAAATAGCAGTATGAAACGAGATATGCTACATCGGCTTCGAGAAGACTCCGAAGCCATGGACACACCAGGACAATGACGACGTGTCCGTAGACTTATGGGAGATGCAAGCGCTCTGTTTACGTGCGAGTTAACGTGTCTGGAGTAATGTCTGTGACTGTGTAGTCCTACTCGAAACCCTCGTGGTGAGAAACAACTCAAGAACAACCCTATATCAGCTAGCTAGAAGCCTTGCAGCAACATAAAAACTACCAGACTAAATTTCACAATCATCAAGTTTCATTGATTCACACCTTGCGCAACTTCATGCAAAGTTAGCAACATTTTCACAGCAAAAGCTATTATGTTATCAAAACTCGGGTCACGCGTGATGCCGTACTTGTCCACCGTCGCTGTCAGTGTCCATAAGCACTGTCACACGAAATAAGAAAAGTACACTGTGGGGACGAAGGACACAGTGGGGATAGAACCTGGGTTCGCTGCGTGTTAGCCCAGTATTCTACCACTGAGCCACGTCGGTGCTTGGAACTAGTTTACATACTTGCCTTAGACAGGATTGATGTCGGGATAGAAATCGCGTTATTTTGAGTAATAAAGCGTTTTAGAACAGCAGAACAACCAGGTGTCACACAATGCGGATAGCGTAACGAGTGGGTCGTACAATGCTACAACCCAATACAAAAGCTTGTTCTTGATCACCTAATAACTGTGGCACATACAAACTGCAGGCATTTCCTCATTGTCGTCAGGCACTGCACGAACAATTGGCACAAAAATTCTTGCAAGTGTTTAGCGGATACCGCACATCAAAGAAGAATGACGAAAATCGGCATAACGAATGCCGGCCTACTACCCCGAAATTTTTATGATTGATGCCGTAGTGCGTATCAAGCTAATGTGCTTGCAGCAGTTACCGAATGAGTGTTTAGAAAAAAGCTCTGAATAGCTGCTCTTGTAGCTTTTGCTGTGACTGTGCCGCGCCTTCCACGCAGGCCTGGCGTTTTCTCGGTCTTTGGTATGAACTTATAGCTTCGTGGCATGTCTCCGCTTTAAGCGCCAAAATATTTAACTGTGAAGCTGTTTAGCAAATCAATATTTGTCCAGTGGAACATTTTAATTTCGTTTCATAATTTGCATCATGAGCGCATTAACTTGGCTGGCACGCGCACTCCTATTTATTTTCTTCATCCTCAGCTGGGCTATCAAAACGAGCGCTCTAATTTGTTCGGCGTCAGATGCACAAACTAGGACAAACAGGAATGTGAGTCAGAAGAGATCAAAACAGAGCGACAAAGAAAAAAAAGCTGAGAACGAAAGAAAATTAAATTATGAAAATATCAAAAGAAACACAACACAAGTTTATATGAAAATGAGAGAGAGAGAAATAATTAAAAAACAAGATATATCGTAAAAGGGAAAAAATAGATGTTGGTATAAAAAAGAAGCAGAATGAAACAGTCATAGAAAACAGATAAAAGAAACAAAAACTATGGGACAAGGGAAATACAGAAGAAAATAAAAGAAAAACGAGAAATGCCGTCAAGCTTCTGTGCGCCTTCATCTTGGGGCTTGCATGGTGAATTTCTGTGCTGCGCCCTTGTGTCAATCGCGGTCATCAACGTCCAGCGGCTCTATCCGATTGGCGCCTCGTCCTTATAATCCTTCGACAATGTCCTCTATCTTTCCTATCTCTTCTCTCTTCCTTCTTCACTCGTATACGGCGAGTGCTCTGTCTTCTATACCTTTATCTTTGTAGTGTTTTTTAACGCTAGGTCTACGCGGGACACCCTTCAGCCACAGAGAGAGCTGGCAGAGAGGCCTTTCAGAGTCTTTCATGAACACTCTTTGTGTAACTGCTTCAAATACACTTCTGGTTACCCACCACGCCATAAGTAACTATACTTTTGGTGTTAGCATTGCGTGATGCCTTGTTGTTCCTTTGTAGTTCTAGAATGCTTTATTGCAAATAGTAACGCGATTCCTTTCCCGATACCAAGCCTGCCTAAGGCAACTTTGCAACGAAGGTTCAAGCACCAGCGTCGCTCTGCGGTAGAATTCTGGGCGTGGATGCCTTGATGCGCGCGCCCCCAGCGGAGTAGCGGGCATCGAGGCACTCTAATCCAGGGCTGGCACGCAGGGGACCCAAGTTCGAATCCTGCTGTGTGCTTGGTGCTTTTATTTGATTAGCTTTTTTGTTTTCTGGGATAGTAGTTACGGGTTGCAGTGGCGGCGGATAATTATGGCACCGCACGCGACCTTTGTTTTACTCTCATAACAGCTTTCTCTGTACAGCGATAACCTTTCTCTGGAGGCATGAACGTTTTCGAAAGTGTTTGTCTATCTGTATGTCTAACTTGTCGCATGCTGGACCTAAAGTTCAACCACTCTTTCAACGCCCAGTAATTTTCATCTGGTTTGTGTGTACATTCTTGTGCACATTGTCGATTAAAAAGCCAATATTGCGCATTTATAAAACACATTATAAACACGCAAATATTCTGTGGCGTGTTTCTTTATAGTAGAAAAGGTTACATAAGTAACTCTAAAGATTGTAGTGTTTATTACACTGGGCTGACAACGCGACGCTATGCAATGCAGTAGTAATAACAGAAAACATCATGTACATAATCCAGACAAGCTAGAACTCCAGTGCCCCGAGGAATATACAGGGTGAAGAGCGAAGTCTGTTTGGCAGGGTGGTGCCCCTATTCCAGGGCCCCAGTGGCACGAGCCATCCGTTCAGCTCTGTGGATCAGTCGCAGCTGATTTACCAGGGCTGGGCTAGACAGCAGCGCCTCCCATTCCTCCCATGTGCCATTGGAGCCGCGTGTTCTTCGTCGTGCTCTGCACACTTCCACGTGATATGAAAGTGTTTGGGTGGCTCCACACCACGGGCACATATCTCTGTACGTCGTGGGGTAGATCAGGTGAAGAGTGTGCAGGTTTATGTAAGTGTTAGTCTGTATTTTTCTTAGCGCTGTTGGCTCCGAAGCACGGAGCTTGCTATGAGGACGTGAATAGAGCGGCCTATTTTTCCTGCAGTATTTCAGAATCGTTGTGAAACAGGGGAAATGCAAGGAAAGGCGAGTGACTTCTACCTTTCGATAAGGCGATAGACTCTGCCACCTACACGTGGCCTTGCATTCTACAAATTTTGGCCTCTGAGATGACGCGCGCACGCTGCGCGCTTTCTATAACCAAGGCCATCCTTTTGTTTTTCAAGATTACTATCAGATGATGCTGATGTCTCACGCAGTGCTTCCAGAATTCACTGATTTTCTCGCGCAGAACATCAAATAAACGTTTTATTTACTCACCGAGACGGAAGCCTATCGTCTATCAACGACATTTGCAGCGAAACATGTAGACACCGGGCCAACTTTTTATGCATTTACGTCTTCTCCTACAAGAAGCTTAGCTGTGTCACGAACATGGCAGACGCAATTAGCTCTTTCTTTAATTCCTTCAAGAACCACTTACTACCTACTTCAGTCTTGACGCGTACAAAGCTGCATTTTTTGTATGTGTGTCCCTTCAAATAGAGCGAGAATGAAAGACAAATATAAATAGAGACAAGAAAGTTACCCTGAGGAAGTCCCCGGTTTCCTGCCTTTCAATAGGGAAGGTGAAAGGGGGTGCCAGAAAATTTTCATTTCATTTATTTACTGGTTTATTCATCGAATGCTGCACACACGTAGTCTAAGCTGAAAAAAAGAAATAATCTGTCGCGAAACCATCGTGACAACACCTTCCAAGTTCGATCGACCAACGCTGTCAGCGAACGCTCACAATTTGAACAGTCATTTAGTCCGGTTTTCTTTTATTTTGCGTTAACTCGTGTTATGGATGAGTAAATTGCCTAGCAGGTTTCAGTGATCATTGAGTGGATAGTATTATGAATATTTGGCAAAGATTTTCTCGATGGTTGCGATTGCAGTACCGTTTTTTACTGCATACTTGGCCAAACGAGTCGTCCCACTCATCAAAAACTGCTGACACCAAAAAAATTTTCATTTAAAAAATTCAGCAGTCCCCGTAATTCCCACAATATTTGTACCCGAAAATGAGGGTCAGTTTGTATGGACATAGCAAAACGGGCCAAACTTCTAACATTTTGTTCGAAATAGCCGGAATCACTGAAAGTGTTGACATAGCCGATGTAACCAAGATGACATCATAGGAGGCAAGGCAGCCGCTATTCCCTGTTTGACATATGAAAACAGTGAAAAAAAGCCCTGCTCACGAGAGAAACTAGAATTGTGAATGATCTAGGGCGATAATAACAAGACACTTGAGTATACGTTGACATTACACTGATACGACGCAAACCTACAAGGAAGCCTCAGAAAATGTAGTAAGGGATTAATGTTGTTATGTGATTGGATTCTTACACCGCTCAGAGGCAACTCGCACTAGGCTAAAGACTTTATGGTCACCAACCTTTCTTTACTCTCTCGGGTAGTCGCGTTACTGCCTAGCGCATCTATACTGTGGAAACTCTAACAAATAACTAATTTTCTCATCTTGGAAGATCGCACCCAGCTATAAGAGGTGCTTGATGATATCAACCCTAGTGTTTCTCCCGATGGTAGCGAAAATCACTGCAAGCTCAATGAAGCGTTGTCTGTGCGTTAAGTGTATAATTCCTTAGACGTTTGAGCCTCAAATGCGAGCGATGCAAACAAGACACAAGGCCAGGGTAAGGTGGCGGCTTTAAGTGGTGGGAAATCGTGAAACAAGGACTTTAGAGAAAAAAACGTTTCAGCAAGCAGACTCGAATCCTGCACAACAGTGTCCGTGATGAAGACAAGTTCTGTTGTCTGAACATCGACTCCTGCAACATTACTTGTTCGATGATTTCTAGTTAAAATTGAACAAGACATGCACAGAGATAATGCTTGCACACTTAATACCGTTTGCCCAGCTTTATTTGTCTCTTATCTGCCTCACCTAAATGGATCTCAACAGCAGAAGCAAAAGTTTTCTAATAATAAAACAAACTGTCGGCTGAACACAAACAAATAGGATCCAGACAGTGCAAAAAAACATTTAACAATATTTAGTAGTAATACATATATATAAGCGACACAGCAAACGCATGCACAATATATGGATGAGCATACAGATAAGCACCATAAGGAGTGAATAAAAAAGCAAGAAACAAATAAAAAAGCCTCGTTATATACTGACGACTTCGCGTGGGCCTGCCGGCAACAGGGCTCTTGTGATTAACATCCAAGCATTAGAGGCACCGTTACTGCAACATACGTCATCCTTCTTCCGGTTCACTTTGAGTAAAACCACAGTGTACCTGCGGGCATTTCCTGCCGCCGCTGCATTACCTCACTCTGTACTTCCACGCAAGGATGCAAAAGTAAACAACTACATTTCGCATGGGCACCTGGGGGCAGTTTTTTCGGGAAGTATTTCGCTAGCATAACAGACTACAACACACCAAAAAAGCAGCGAAGCAGCAGTTGATTGATCTCGCAGCTGCCGGAAACCATTAATATTCATGTCAGCCAGATCACTTTGCATATTTACCGTAACATTTTGTTTCGTGCTAGGGTAGTTCGGCCCGGCTGCTGTCTTACAGACACACTCATTTTAAGATACAAAAAAAGGCGTTTGTTTCTGCAAACCATAAAGGAGCACGCTGTCGCTTTTCAATATATGTTTCGCTTTAACATTTGTGTCATATTTCATTCGTATATAAAGTATATGGACACTCTCACACTCTCAGCTGGTTCTTGCTTTCCCCGTGAGCTTCATATATATATATATATATATATATATATATATATATATATATATATATATATATATATATATATATATATATATATATATATATATATATATATATATATATATATATATATATATATATATATATGTGTGTGTGTGTGTTATCTCTTGAGAGCTTTGTCACAACTTGCTAACGGTGCGAAGTACGCCATTTTACGCTGGTACCATAGTATACGTAGAGTTCAGCATCTGCATAAAATGTTAATTTCGCTTGCTGTAGCAGCCGGGTTCGTGCACGGAGTAGGCTGCTTTTCAGAAGAGCAAAAGTGCATTGCATAATCAACACTTGCAACGCAGCTGCTCAAACACTAAGTAACAACTATCAAAGTTGTTAGTTTCATCTGGACGTATTGTGGGGATAGTTGGTTCGTTACTTCAAAGGAAAAAAAATTGCGCAACTCAAAAGAAAAAAAAAGACCACAAAAAAAGGAACGTTTAAACTGGTGTCTTTTTTCTTTAGTTGGGCAATTTTTTCCTATGAAGTTGTTTGTTTTTTGAGGGTTCTTTGTGATCTATCTATCTATCTATCTATCTATCTATCTATCTATCTATCTATCTATCTATCTATCTATCTATCTATCTAGTGTGCATGGCAGCAGCGCACTAGGCGGAGTGTGCATGGCAGCAGCGCACTAGGCGTTTCCAGCAAAATGCTAAGCCCCTTCTGCTTTATTGTTCAGGTCAGTAGATTCTTGCCTACCCATTGCTTCAGAAGCGATAACCGCTTTTTGCTGCTGCTGCCATGCCCACCGATTATTCAAAAATTTGTTATAGATATTTACACATTTAATGTTAGCCTTTTGTCATGTGGTGACGTTGAACCTAACCCTGGCCCGACAGAAAAGGAATTGTTGATGCAGTTACTTTCAGGTCAATCTAACATTTTAGCTAAATAGGGTCAAATTGAAACCGACATTATCAAATTAAACGACCGTATTGTAAATTTGGCACATCAACTAGCCCCATTACTTTCACTCGAAAATAAAGTAGACGAATTGAAAAAAAACAGTTGCTAAACTTAAAGAAGCTGTAGGTCTTGCAGCGCAAAGAAATGAAGAACTTGAAAATAGGAGCAGGAGAAATAATCTAGTTATATATGGCATTGAAGAGGCCGTCTCTGAAACTACTGAAAGTCTAACAACTACTATCAAAAAAAGTTGTTCTTACAAAAACTTGGATTTACTGTAAATGGCATACAGCGATGCCACAGATTGGGTAAAAAAAACCGCTAGAAATCGTCCTGTGATAATAAGGTTGTTGGACTATCGCGAGAAAACGTCAATACTTAAAGCATGTTTCAAGCTAAAGGGATCTCCTGTTTCGGTCACTGAGGACTTTTCTGCCGGTATTAGAGAAACCAGGAAGAAATTGTGGCAAACGGCAACGCATGAAAAGGCAAATGGTTCAAAAGTGAAGCTGGTATATGATAAGCTGTATGTAGACGACATTTTGTATGGTTGGGATGAAACCAACAATAAAAGGTTTAAAATGTCAAAGCGTAACAAATGACACCAGAAAGCAAGTACCCGTAATCTATCTATCCTTAATGTAAATTGCCGTAGCATTGTTAATAATCATGTCCTGCTTGAAGCCCTGTTTCTTACTCATGAACCAGACATTGCTGTGCTTACAGAGACTTGGTTAAACGATGAGGTATCCGACAGCGAATTTGTTCCGAAAAACTATGTCTGCTTTTGTAAAGACCGGGACAGGAGAGGTGGCGGGGTTGCTATATTATTTAGAGCATATTTACAACTCGTTAGAATGCCTAATATTCCAGGTGTTGAAAGCATTTTTTGCACAACATATATAAAGAAAATGCGATACATTCTCGGAGCTATTTATAGGCCTCCTGACTCCTCTGTCTCGGTTCTAGAAAATCTTGATGATTACATGTGCTCTTATATGAAACCAAATGACAGGTTAATTCTCGCGGGTGATTTCAATTTTCCGAGTATAAATTGGAATACTTTTTCCACACAGTCTTCAGATCTAAGTGACATTAAAATACTAGACATGATTTTTAATTATGATTCGCTACAGATTGTATCTCAACCTACTAGAATTCAAAGTGCAATTTCAATCCTATTTCGCTTCTTTGTTTGCAGTACTGTAAAAAATCATGTATTGTGTGATGTTGTACCAGAAATATCTGATCATGAAGCTGTCATATTAACCTTAACTGATGCTTCGTATGCTGATTCCACTATCAAGCGCCAGTACCTGAACTTTACTCGCGCTGATGATGAGTCAATCCTCGATTTTCTGGACCTCTCTTTCAATGCCTTCTCAGAAAACACCAGCAATATAAACGATCTATGGCTAACTTTCAAAGACATTGTTCAGGAATTCATAGCACGCTATGTACCACTAATAACTAAAAAATCAGCTGGTAAAAATGCTTGGATCACTCGACAAACACTCCAGCTACAACGAAAACTTAGGAGACTAAAAAAGCAAAAGGCCAGAAATTCGGTTTGTCCTCCAATTGACGAAGCCACTGCTACATCAGCAACAAAACTAAAACTACAAACTCAGGAGGACAAGGCAAGGTACTATGGTATATCACTTCCTTCATTTATTATTACGTCTCCAGAAAAGTTTCGGAGGTCTATTAAACCAAGTTCATGTGGCACTACTTCATTTTCTCTTAACGGAAAAGTCATAAGTGATGACACAGTGGCATCCAATGCCTTCAATAATCATTTTAAATCTGTATTTACAACAGATAATAATTTTCTTCCAGTGCTTAGTATGTCTTTTCCACCTATGCCGGATGTAAAAATTTCTGAGCAGGGCATTTTTAACCTTCTGCTTAATATAGATGCTAAAAAATCTCCTGGCCCAGACGATATCCCAAATGCCTTCTTAAAAAAATATGCAGAGTGGTGTGCAAGGTATTTGCTCATATTACTTAAAAAATCTCTGAGTGACGGCGCATTGCCGAAGGACTGGAAAACCGCCAGAATCAAACCACTGTTTAAATCTGGTGATAAATCCAACATTGCAAATTATCGGCCTATTTCGTTGACATCCACTTCATGCAAAATCTTCGAGCACATAATTTATAAGCACATAGTAGATTTCCTTGAAAAGCATGAAGTCCTAACGGATGCACAACACGACTTCAGACGTGGGTATCCTACTAACACACAATTACTTGGAATTACACATGACTTCGCGGAGGCTATAAAGAAAGGAAAACACACAGACGCTATTTATATGAACTTGAACTTGAACTGAACTTGAACTTTATTTCGCATCTATACATTGTACAGATAACAGGGACACAGACAAAAAGCCACATTAGGGCTTGACGAGGTCTGTGCCCCTTTTCTTTCGCAACAAACAGTTGGCGGGCAAGATCAAAAATGTAATGCAAGAACAGATTCATGTACACACACGCACAGTAAGAAATAGAGATAATTTAAAACACTTGCATCCGAAAACAATGAACAAATTTATATACAAAGCTTGAAACGCGTCGCTATACACCTTCAACACAAATATACACAAAAATACATAGTAAAGATACGAGCATAAGAAGTATTCACTAATGAATATACAAAAGTTCAAAAACGCTTCGCCTTGTACTTTTAACATAAAATGCATGTTCATTTAAAACACAATAGCGAATGAGATGTATGATCGGCACAACCAGATCCTTCGGGAGGGGAAATATGGCAGTTAATGAAGAGAGTTTAGCAAAGATGGTAAGGCATGACGTAGCATTTGTTTTCCATAATTTGTTCTACAATGTGGAACATGCCAGGTTTTTTTGTGACGTGTACTGAACGTGCTTGAATTTAATATGAGCCTTGACAATTGCTCTAGAAAACCCACGCTATTCTTTTTTTCTATTAAAAACCGTTTTTGCAAAATTGTATTGTACACTTCCTTTAATGGTAGGATATTTACCTGGTCAAAAATAGGGTCGGTGTGTGCATCGAATAGAGCATTTAAAATCGTTCGAACGGCTTTCTTTTGCAAAAGGAATAAAATGCTGATGTTTGAGCTGGTTGTGTTGCCCCATACGAGATGACAATAATTGATATGTGAGAGAAAAAGAGAATTATAAAGTAAGAGCTTCACTTTCAATGGCAGCAAGAGGCGTAATCTTACTAGTATACCTGTGACTCGAGCAAGCTTATTGGCAATAGTGTTGACATGTTCATTCCATAACATGTTTTCCTGAAAAATGACGCCTAAACTTTTGACTGAAGGTACTACTTCTATCCCGGAAGTTCCTATCTGGAGACATCCATGGACTACTTGTTTTTTATCCTTTGGTTGAAAAAGCACGCCTTTTGTTTTGGCAACATTAGTAGTTAGCGAGTTTGATAAACTCCATTTGTTTATTTGTTCTAGAGTATCATTGGCAGTGCTGATGAGTTCGGCAACGTTTCTAGAAGTGATAAATAAACTAGTGTCGTCTGCATAGATAACAAATCGCGCCGTAGTCTTAATATTCGTTAAATCATTTATATAAATGTTAAACAATAGTGGTCCAAGTATGCTCCCTTGCGGGACCCCAGCACGTATCGGTAAATTTTTTGAATAGTGATTGCCTATAACCACAGTTTGATACCTATACTGCAGATAACTTCTAATTAATTTCAGAAATGTTCCTCTAAAGCCGTAAACATCAAGTTTTGTTAGTAAAGTGTTGTGATTGATGGTATCGAAGGCCTTTGAAAAATCAATAAATATGCCAAGGGTAACAAATTTTTCTTCAAAGCCTTGCAGAATTATTTCTTTTTGGGTCAATAATGCTAATTCAGTTGAGCGACCTTTTCTAAATCCAAATTGAAAATCTGTAAGAAGATTGTGCTTGTTACAGAATGAGGTTATTCTTACATTTATCAGCTTCTCGAGACATTTAGAAAAAATAGGCAGAATTGATATTGGTCTATAGTTCGAGAACTTGTTTTCGTCGCCAGATTTGAAAAGTGCTGTTACCTTCGCGATTTGCATGCGTCTTGGAAATGTGCCGTTCGCCAGCGAAAGATTGTACACGTGCTCCAAGACAGGACCGATTAGATCTAGTACATGATTTGCTGGGCGAATCTGCAGGTCATCGATAACGCAGCTTTTACTATTCCGAATACTGCGAAACATGCTTTGTATCTCTTGAGTGTCTGTCGGGTTTAGGAATGCACTGTGAACGATTTTGGGTTTTAAATATTTTATGCATTGGGGATCATAGGAGCTATTTACAAGTGACACAAAATAGTTGTTAAAAGCGTCAGCTAAGGCCGTGCCTGAAATGAGCTCACTGTCTACTGTTAATTCCTCTAGATTATCTGCCTGTTGTTTTCCATGCAGTAAACTATTTAGCTTTCTCCATGTGACATCGGTTCGCATTATCGTTTCGGCAGGGAACATTTCTCGAAGTACTGTGTCTTTGCTGCCCTTAGGAACCCATTAACTTTATTCCGGAGTTTTTTAAACGCGGCTAAAACTACTGCGTCTCTTGTCCTTAAGAACTGTTTAAAAAGAGCATCTTTTTGCTTTATCAATTTCAACGAACTGTCATTAATCCATGGCTTTCTTGCTTTTCTGGCTTTTTTGTTTTACGCTTGAATGATTTTGCGTAAGCGTTCTTAAATGCGGATAAAAACAACTCGTACGCTTTGTCGCAGTCGCTTTCGTCGTACACGTCTTGCCAGCTTATGCGCGAGATTTCGTCGCGGAATTTATCAAGAGTGAATGGGTTAATATCTTGAAATGTGTGGTGCTGATCTGCGGAAGGATGCAAGGGCAACATAAATGAATTCACAATGAGAAATATGGGCAAGTGGTCACTGACCTGAGCCGTGATGACACCCGATTCTACGTTTTGTGCATCAATATTTGCGACGAAAATGTCGAGTAAACTTTCGCAGTTACCTTGGATACGAGTAGGTGTGGAAATTGTATTAGTGCATGCATTTGATTCAAGCACCCGTACTGTGCGTCTGCGAAGCGGGCTGTCATGAAACATGTTAATATTAATATCACCACCCAGAACTAGTCTGTAATCGTTATCATTAACACAGGACAGTAGATTGTCAATGTATTCGAGAAAGTTTACCACGTTTCCTACAGGTGGGCGATATACTACGGAAAAAATGCTACGACCATGCGGAACAGTCAAGATTTCAAAGTCAGTAGTAGTGCGAGTAAAATCTTTCAACACTTCACAATGCAGGGTACTCTTAGTTAGCAGTAGAACGCCGCCTCCTTTTTTATCGCGTCGATTCAGATAATGCGTAACATAACCAGACACCTGCAGTACTTCGTCGTTGCGATACCATGTTTAACTCAACATTACAATGTCAAATAGAAAACCAAAAGAGGACAGCAGCGCGCTCAGATGATCGTCCTTATTGCACGCCGATTGCGTGTTCAAGTGCAAGAAGGACGTACATTTGTTTTTCTTTGAAGAAAGTATTCTGCTTACGTCGCTAGGTGTGTGTAGTGTATCGCCCATGATGAAGGGCCGTAGTGGGGAAAACGTCTAATTCACGAGTGAGATCACTCCATTTTTTCAAGGTCTTGAACGACAGATATGCAAAGTGCACGTGAGTTGTCACTTTTCCGCGCGAAAACTTTGCCCTCCCGTGTCCACACGTACTTCCACTGCCTTTCTTTTTTTCGTGCTAAAGCCCGTCCGAGAAGCCTCTTTAGCGTTGGGCACAAGTGTTCATTTATGAAAATGGAAGTGTCATCAGAGTGACCCAGATCAGTGGCAGATATGCGCTTTTTCCGTGCTTTTTCGATGAAACCATCTCGCTTCGTACGCGAACGAAACTGAACGACAACATTCGGACACCCACCATCCTGTCATGATACACGGTGGCAAACATCAACATCGCTGTCACAGACGGATTCACCTACAAGGCTACCAAGCTTCCCTAAAACTGCAGAAAAGTTTTCATTTTTTACAAACGGTACACCTTTAATTTCAACGTTTTTGTTTCTTGAATACTGCTCTTGGGTAGTCACCCTCTCTTCCAAGCCAGCAACCTGGTGTCCAAGTTCCCGACATTTGGTTATTAAAGCAGTGTTTTCCTTTTTGAGAGAAGCGTTTTCTTTTTCAATTGCCGAACAGCGTGTCGCCATCGCATCAAATTGAGTGTTGAAAAAGTCGATAGACTAATTGATATCTTTGAATTCTTTTCTGAGTTCTTTTTCGATAGCGCTTCGCATGTCACGCATTTCCTGTCGAATATCTTTAAGGAACTTCGTGAGTTCAGAGGGCATCTGAGTACTGGGCATCTACACTCCTAGTTTGGCAGCAGCAGCGGAAAAAAGTTCCAGAAGGGGTATGAAAAGTCCTGCACAAACCTGCGTGTAGGATCGTCAGGGTAAGTGATGATGCCGGTGCCACCGCCGCCGCTGCCAAAAATGCCGGTCAAGCAGAAGATGTGGCTCCTATAAAGCCAGAAGATGTGCGAATCCGAGGTCACGGGGACTGACGTCACTCAGAAAGCCAGGCCGAGGGTAAGCGCTGTTTGAACGGTATGATGTGGCAACGCAGGAAGCATCCCGCGCAGACGCAGCCGTGAAGTCCCCAGGCAGCAGTCAAGTCTCCGCACGTGGAAACAATGAAAAGCCTGCGTGTAGGATGGCCAGGGTAAGTGATGATGCCGGTGCCACCGCCGCCGCTGCCAAAAATGGATTTTAGTAAGGCGTTTGATAAAGTGTCTCATGATAAATTACTTCACAAGTTGGGCCTTATTGAAACAAATCATACGATATTAGCATGGATTGAAGCTTACTTCACAAACCGGTATCAATACGTTTCCCTAAATAGCACCTGCTCCAACCGAGTTGAAGTTGCTTCTGGCGTACCTCAGGGGTCCGTGCTTGGGCCTCTGTTATTTTTAATTTTTATAAATGACATCACCACCAACAATAATGTTAAGATTAAACTCTATGCAGACGACTGCGTGATTTATGAAACAGTCAATTTAATTCAGGACCAGATTAGGTTAAATGAAAACTTCCAAAAAATATTTTCATGGTGCGAACAGTGGCAGATGACTATTAATTACGGCAAAACGGTCTTTATGCGAATAACCCACAAAAAGAAGCCACTTTTATTTCACTACGGAGCTAATGGAATAGGCCTCTCAGAGGTTGCTGAATATAAATACCTGGGTTTATGGTTCACAAATAATCTATCATGGTCAAAACATATAGATGTCATCACAAATAAAGCGTTACGTAAATTATTCTTCTTGCGACGATCCTTAAAATTAGCAACTCCTTCTGTACGCTTCCTTGCATACCAGTGAATTATATGTCCCATGCTTGAATATGCCGTGCCAATTTGGGACCCTTACACCAAAACAAACATCAGCAAATTAGAAAGAATACAGAAAAAAGTAGTGCGTTATATTTATAATTCCTATGGTCGTTCGTCAGTTACTGAGGTCATCAAACGAAGTGGGCTCCCCACAGTTACGAAGAGAAATAAAATTTGTCGACTGAAACTTTTGTACCAAATAGTCAAAGGACATTACAACATAGATACCTCCCACATTATCATTTTTTCTGAGGGTTATGCTACCAGGCAAAGACACTCTTTAATGATAGCTCCTTTATTTCCACGAAATAATTGTTTTAAATACTCTTTCTTCTGTAGAGTTATTGCTGATTGGAACAACCTAACTAATAACATTGTAACACCAGAATCACTTTCATTGTTTGAAAAATGCTTAGAGTAGTTCTTTAGTACCATTGATTATTTCTTTTGTTGCATTTGTTCCTTTTTGTGTGTCACCTGTAAAATTCCATTATCAGTTAAACGGAATCATTTTTACAGCGATGTATTCTCTGTATATTCCATATACCCTGCTTGGCATTTCACTAATTACTTCTAATTTTGTTTCGCATCCCTATTTGTGTTGCTTTAACTGTATGCATTATATTGTCCGTGTTATGCATTTTCTGCGTGTATATTATTTTGCCCTTTCAGAATACTCTGTACCTCTGTCTCACCCCTGCTATAGTCTCTGTTCGAGACTGCAGTATCAATAAATAAATAAATAAATAAAAAATAAATAAACAGATAAATAAATCTATAAATCTATCTATCTATCTATCTATCTATCTATCTATCTATCTATCTATCTATCTAGGTACGCGTGGATGGGGGCTCTCGTGGACGCCTCTTTAACATTGTATATACCAAAACTTGGCACATAGGTGGACATCAGTGTACGATTAACATAGCGAATAAAGAGACATATGGCTCGCGGTTACGTCAATGCGCAGCTTCCCCAAGCCACGTGTCGCGTACACATGCGTACAACAGCGTGTGGTGTGCACACCGTTGTGGAAAGCTCCAGAAATTCCCTCCCCCGGGGCTCTTTACGATGCATCTAAATACATATACGAGGGACTCGAGCACTTTTGCCTCTATGGAAAATGTGATCGCCGCGGCGGAGATCGAGCACGCGCCTTTCGGGTCAGCATTCGGGCATCGCAACTAGTTTACCACCACAGCGGCTCCCACTGCGCTTATATTAAACACCCCGAAAAAAGAGAGCTGCGGGTTAACGCGACCAATGAAGTCTACCGCAGCTCTCGCGCGAGAGCAGAGTTCTGAAAAGCTGTGCTACCAACCCAAAAGAGAGCAACAAAAAAATTAAGGCGAACCGTGCAAGCGATGAATGACTCATTCCCTGGGCAGATTAGATGATTGCACTCTTCCTGGTGTTGCACTTCGTGAGAACTATGAGAACAAAAAACACGAGTCCCTAAAGGGAAAGCTGCATTCCCTGCTGTCGTTGCGGCAACGCGACGAGTGTTGGCCTCCGATAAATAGCGCCTAATTGAACCGCTCAGTCCGCATGGAGCACCAGGATTACGCTTTCCTTTTTTATGCACTGCTTCCTTTCTGAAATTTAGAAGAAAACGGCCAACTCAGTTGGTGTGTGTTTCTCTTTTGCACGCAGTCAAGCATCCAAAATGAGAAGTTCGCTTATTATTTGAAGCTACAAGAAACAAACTAGTGTATCTGCTTATCTATTGCCGATATTAAAATATATAGCAATGCCAGTGACCAAAAAAAGTACGGAACTCCTCATCTCCTTTTCAGAACAGCTTGATTTTGCTCCCTGGCTTTCCTGGATGACACGCTAGCAGTTTTCGGAATAAAACATGAGTAGTCTTTAGCCACAATTGCAAAGAAATCATGCGTCCGTATCCTTGCACCATGCCCAATGATGTGGAAGGTCAAACTTTGTAAAGCATGGGTTTACCTTTACTTTCCTCATGTATGATTTGATGAGTACATTTGTATTAAAA
Source organism: Rhipicephalus microplus (assembly GCF_043290135.1). Lineage (NCBI taxonomy): Eukaryota > Metazoa > Arthropoda > Arachnida > Ixodida > Ixodidae > Rhipicephalus > Rhipicephalus microplus. The sequence goes on along the minus strand of NC_134704.1, from coordinate 96,933,583 downwards.
AAAATATCGAAACTGCCAGGAAAGCCTAGGCGCCCAGCAGACTGGGCCGACCCATCAATATTAAGGTCGTCGAAAAATTACAACCTAGTCTTTAGGTTTCAAATGATAATCGTTCGAAAACGTGCCCCGCTAAAGATGGACCACAAACAAGCAAAAAGTAAAAGAAGAAAACTTAGAGCAAGAGCGACATCGTGGGAGAAGAAAGAGAGAGGGTGAAAAAAAACATGAGAAAGCTAGGGAAGTTAGCTAGACTAAGTACAGTTGGCTACCCTCCATGGGAGAGAGGGGAATGAGAAAGAAAAAGAGAGAAAGAAGAGGACGAGAAGCAGAATAACACTGGACATTTCCCACAAAATCCATGCAAGTGACTCAAAGTTTCAAATACTATGTGGTGACTCGAGTAAGAAGAGAAACCAAAGGCGGAAGTGGCTTACAGAGGAATCTCTCTCGACCATCGGGAGGGGCTAGGGACATGAGAAGGATGAGAAGGCGGACGAATATGGTGAGGAAGGATATGTTACGCGCGAAAAGTCATGCGTAGAGTCTTCTCTTCTGCTGCTCCAGCGAAACGGGATTGCATAGATTGGTATGTAATTGGATGGACCCTTCTTTTAAGACTGACTACTTGTTCTGCGTAAAGTATATTCAGATAATAAAGTCAAAGCAAAATGTGCAGTGCTGATACAATCTCCGTTTGTTGATGCGGCTTGCAGTTCGTCGACCTACGCACCGTTCAGTTTTCTTTGTGTATTATTTTGTTGTGCAGCCACGCCTTCGGTCTTACCGGTTCTCTTTGTCAAAAGTTTAGGCACGACTTCTTACAGATCTCACTTCGCGAATAAATTCTCGTCTCCGTGCCTAATCTTTGTTGTGTTGTTCAGTGTATATTATATATCTAATATCTCGAATACGTTTTTTTTTTCACACGATAACTAGGTTTCAGACGTGCTTAAGTTACTTCATGCTCACCATTTCTTCTTGGCTGTGGTTCCGACTTGTATTACATACACTGAACATGGTGCTTGTTTCTTTTTGTATTTGCGTGTGTGAAAGCTCTAGAGCCAGAAAGAAAAGACCTGCAGACCAAAATACGCTTATATTTCGAACTAGATATGCTGAGGAGGTAAGTAAGGCGTCTTTATCAGAGCGAATACATTTCAAAACTGATAAGAACAAATCGTAGAAAAATGAGAGTACTGGGTATTCTAGCACGGCACACCACGCGCGAATGTTTGTTTAGAAAATGTGGTTAACGCTGTAGACTACCTAATGTTTTACTACGGGAGAGCATAAAGCTATTCCGTGAGGCTTTATCAGGCCGTGCTTGTTTATAAAAAGTTGTTAACGATTCAGAATACATGGTACTCTGCTAAGGGATAGGATAAAGCCATGACGTGAGCCTCACACTTTATTAGGCTGTGTTCACAAAAATTATGCCAGGAACGAGTTTACGACGACGCATGGGAAGCACGTGAAGCGCCACCGCACTACCGTTATTGAACTCGACCAATTGTCGTCGCTTATTTACATGACATTAGGCTGTGAATGTAGAAAAAAAGTCACAGCTTTGCCGCAAAAGTGAAGCAATGAACGCGATAGCAACAAATTCGAAGATTACGCACAGAATGGCGAGCAAATTGAAACGTTCCCCGCGTTTCTCAAACGCTCATGATGTACAAAGCGTACTTACAGGTGCACAGATGAACGCGAATAAGCGTATCAGTTGTTACTTCGCTGTGTCTGAAAAGCGTGCCCTTTTCGCAAACGAAGGCTGTACAACGACTGCAGTGACCTTTGTGAGTTCTGTAACTACTACAATATCGTTCCACTTAAGCCCATCGTCAGCAAAGTGGTGTGATTCTCTCTACTGGGACATAAAGGCACTCGAGAGATCGTCCACTCTACTCCTCTTCTCTCCGCGGGTCAAAGTACACGTGAGAGATGAGAGCTGCCGCATGCTCATTGCGCCATCTTGGTGATAATGCTGAAACATGCTGTCCCCCCCCCCTCCCGAGATGCCCACCAACGGCGGTAAGTGGTAGACACGAATAGCTTGCCGTTTAAACGTTGAAGGAGGTACCTCTCGGTGGCTCAGTGGTTAAAGCCTCCCATTAACGACGCGGAGTAGCCACGTTCGATTCCACGCACCGGAGTCTTTTTCTGGATCTATCTATCTATCTATCTATCTATCTATCTATCTATCTATCTATCTATCTATCTATCTATCTATCTGTCTATCTATCTATCTGTCTATCTATCTATCTATCTATCTATCTATCTATCTATCTATCTATCTATCTATCTATCTATCTATCTATCTATCTAGCCGCCTGGCAGTTTCGATAATGGTATCGATACCTAACTTGGTATGGTATATATTGACTGTAAGGCGAACATAACAGACCAGTCATAACGTGGAAATCATGACGTTTATATCATAAATGTCATAATTTACACGTCATGGACTTGCTGCTTTTGCGGTGGTTTCATTGAAATTATATGTTGCAAAACTGGTATGGTATGACATGACTGCATGGCGAACACAAGCGCCGCCCTAACATCAAAACCATGATATGCATGTCATTTAACATGACTACAAGCCACACTCATGATGTGCTCGCAGCCGTTTCGCTAGCTTTGCATATACCAAATTTGGCATTACGGGACGTGAATGGATGACAAAGGTATGTGACTGGTGCAAACGTAATAATCCTGAGATGCGTCTTATGTAACAACATGCCTACACGCCATGCTCATGATGCACTCGCAGCCATTTCACTAGCTTCTCATGAACCAAATCCGGTATTACGGGACGTGAATGGGTGACAAATGTATGCTACTGGTGCAAGCATGATATTCATGAGATGCGTGTCATGTAAAAACACGACATGCTACGCGATGCACTCGCGGCCGTTTCGCTAGCTTTACATGTATCAAATTCGCTATTACGTGAGGCGAACGGACGACATAGATAAATGACACGTCCAAACATGATAATCACAACATGCGTGTCATGTAAGAACATGACTACATGTCACACTGATGATGCGCTCACGGCCCTTTCGCTAGCTTCACATCTGCCAAAACTTGGTATTACGTCACATGAATGGATAAAGAAGATGCGAACATGACTGGTGCAAAGATGATAATTTTGAGATGCGTGTCATGTAATAATATTATTACACGCCACACTCAAGACGCCATTACACCTCGACGTGAGCAGGCGTTCGTTTTGTTACGTCACGCCGGTGAGGCCATGCCAGGCGCCGATATCCCCCTAGTTGAGATCAGTGGACCTTCCCACTGACCTTTATTGTGGATCGGCATGCCATATATTCGCAGGCGCACACCACGCTGCGTTGCTTTGATGTATGCGCGTTAGAGCGCACACAGCGTCCCTCAGTCACGAAGTGAGCCAGACGCAGTGCTGTGTAAGTAACGTCGTCGGCGCCTAATGCAACTTGTCGCATTTCACGACGGTCGCCGCCAGGCCGCACCAAAGTGCGCTGGTGGCGCCTGGCGTCACACTATAGAGTGCTCGGGTTTTGCTAGCGTGGCGTCGGTGCGCATAGCCTGCGCGTGCGTCAACGTTCTGTCGGAGTATATTGGGCCCTTCATGACGCGCTCACCACCATTTCGCTAGCTCCACATGTACCAAATTTGTTATCGCTGGAAGTGAATAGACGACGAACGTAATTGACACGTCCAACCTGATAATCATAATACGTGTATCGTGTAAGGCATGACAATATGCTACGATCATAGCGTTCTTGCGGCCTTTTCACCAGTTCCACATATACGAAACTTTGTATTACGTGCCGTGAATGAACGATGAATGTAAATGACACGTCCGAATATGATCATCATAATATGAACTTTATGTAAAACGTGACTACATGCTACGCTCATAGCACACTCGCAGCCGTTTCGCTCACGGTTGGTATCAGGTGACGTTAATAGATGACGAAGGTAAATGAAACGTCCGAACATGATATTCATTACATTCAAGTCATTGATTGATTGATATGTATGGTTTAACGTCCCAAAACCACCATATGATTATGAGATACGCCGTAGTGGAGGGCTCCGGAAATTTCGACCACCTGGGGTTCTTTAATGTGCACCCAAAGCTGAGCACACGGGCCTACAACATTTCCGCATCCATCGGAAATGCAGCCACCGCAGCCGGGGTTCGATCGCACGACCTGTGTGTCAGCAGCCGAGTACCTTAGCCACTAGACCATCGTGGTGGGGTCAATACATTCAAGTCATGTACGGCATAATTTACATTCACCTCTTAACTTTGCGCTGATTTTAAAGTCACCTATCACCCATCCTCATTTGAACTTCGCATATCATCGATTTCCACTGAACGTGGGGTCTGACAGTTTTTCGATATTGCTTTTCATTATACCATACCACGTGTCCGTAGCAATAACAAATTTTGTTCGGAGTTTCAAGTAACAGTGTTTAGGCGTTTTTTTTTTTTTGGACCAAACCCACAATAAAATCATGAACTACACGGAGGGTTCTGGTAATTTCAAACCAACATAGCGTTCTCTAACGTGCACTCATATCACCCAGTAGGTGGCGCTGCAGCATTCACATTCATATGATTGGTACCATTCAGCACGGGATCGAACCCACTACCTTCAGATCTCAACCACTGTAATGCATCGGCGCACGAAATTGAGGTTTCAATTCGCTAAACTCATAATAAACAAAACGTTGTGCAATTCATTGATGAACCTCAGCACTTTATAGCATAAAAGCGACATATCACAATATAGACTAAAGATCAGCATCGCCAGTTGCACAGTTTGCAAGTCTAGGTTTTACACGCAAAATCACAAACATTGCGGTCTCGCTATGTTATATGCCACGTCGATCCATGGAATCCGCTTTCCAGCTTTCATATCTCTCTTTTTTCAACGATAGCCGCCCCCTTTTAACTATTTTGCACTTGCATTCTGAAACATGCAGTGCCGTACTTGCTACTGCGTGACTGCTCAGAGTTTCAAACGGGTGGAGCTGCAGGGCATCTTTTCCAAAGAAAGGTCTACCTGGTGCGCTTATCGCCTCGGTTTACGACCGAAAAAGCGAACATCGCATTCGATATGTGAACTCGGCAATGCAAGCACACACGCTATGCCATAGAGTGCAGGCGAGAGTGCCGTTGGATGCACCAGTGCCGATAGAAAAGGCATCCGGCAGATTCCGCATAGCTCAGAGCCATCTTCTGAATCGGTAAATAGAAAACGTAGTTCGAGATCGGCAAAACACCCAAACAAGCATATAAGGTTTGTAGTTTCTGAAGCATTGGCACAGCCAGTATTTTTCAGTTATCCGAAGAAACAAAAAATAAAATTGCTAATGCTTGCAGGGAAAGAAGTATTAGAGGTTCTCATCTGGTGCGCCGGCCTGTTATTGCAAAGAGGAGAAGATATTGTTCCTCTAGACGCTTTTTTTATTATTTAAATGGATGAAAAATATTTGAACGTTGGTTATATAGGCGCCAGCCAGCTTTCCTATTAGCATGATATCTGTACTGTAGAAAACCAAAAAAAAAGTTGAAATTTATAAACAACTTGTTCATTCGGAAACATTTTATCTAAGTGGCGTATTTTATCCCGTCAATAATGATAGATGACATTCTTATAATTTGAAATGAAAAGAAGGTCGCCTTTTTACCGTGTCATAGTTTGTCCCAAAAACGACTTTGTACCACTTCTGAATGTTCCCATGGCCTCCTTAGTTCGTTTTTCTCTCTTGCAACTTCCCAGTGCCCTCTAAAGTCTTACCGCAAGCGTGTTTCAAGTTGATTTCACCGTTCTTCTTAAATAAAAACTGAATATAATCAGAACTACAGACCCTACGCACCATACGTGAAATTATGTTTCGGTAAATCTATATGGAGTTTATGACATGATGTTCTGCTCACGAGATACTAAATTAATCGTACTGACAAAAGGCGCTGCTCACTACGGTTCGCTGCGCTCATAGGCAAGCGGTTGAACATGAGCCTACTGTCGGACCGCTGCTTCGCTTGAGTCGCTTTTTCGAGGTTCCTCGAAACCTATTTTGGACGCACTGGCTGTATGTGGTGGTCGATAGACACTTTAGCTTCAATCGAAGTTCCAGGCATGGAGTGCGTCTACTAAAGAAAACGTGAAGCTCGAAAGACGTTCATGCAGGCAAACAGTCGCGTGCCAAACTGCTATATGTTTTCTAAAACTTTAATCCGCGAGCTTCAAGTTGCTTTATGCGAGATAAGGGAAACGTCTTCGTTGGGAGCACTTCACAAGTACTTCGCTTTACTTCTTGAATATTTAAAAATTGATCACATTTTCAATGCGCGCGTCTCATTTTTGCCGTAAAAACCGCTGCACGAAATGATATTAAAAGTGCATACATAGTTCCAGAATATTTTCTAAGCGACAGCGACTTTTATGCGTTGTAGTTTCACGAATGGTGCTTTGCTAAAACAGGTAAACTAGTCGCTAAGGTGAGAAAATGAAGGTGAGCTTGCATGCAAATTTTTGTATTTTTCTATTCCCCGTGTATTGAAGTTACATTTCGCTTAGTCACATGTTTTCACAGTTGCGCCACCAGTGTTGCCACTGTGAAGCCTTATCTCGCTGCCGTCGAAAAAGTCAGGATCAGGTAGATAATGCAGAAAATGACTTTGATGGTTAAACCAGTGGCAACTCCAATACAGCAACGCTACTCGGCATGTGAATTCTCAACTGAAACGATTCCGTTATTACCCAATGATGCATGCATGACTGTAAAGGCAAGAAAAAATACGTTATAGTGTTCGTACAAACGAGACTTGCAAGTGGTGAATACTAAGCCAACAATACAGCTTTGAAAAGCACATCCGAAAAAGCCGTTTATACGGTGTTTTTTTTTGTGGGGGGGGGGGGAAGAAAAGGAGTCAAAAGCAACGCATGTGTAATAAACATTTCAAACAAGATTTAGGAGAGATTTAACTCTACAGCCACAGGAGAACCACGCTAAGGGATTAGACCAAAGTTACCAATGCTATTTTGTGCTAACAACAGTTATCGTTGCACAATCGCAACCATTCTGCTCTTTTTTTTTTGCCCTACGCTATTTCATTTGGTTGTTCTTGCGAGCATCTGCGAGGCTACACGCGCATAAAATGAACAACGACGGTGGCACAACGTCTCATTTCCCTTAAGAGCTTTGCGCATGAAAGGCCGAATTCAGGATAGTGTATCGACATTGCCAACTTCGCCCATTATAGAAGGCGCCGTGGCATTTGCTGCATTAGGTATGGTGTTTTCTTTTTTTTTTTTTTGCTCCAAGTTCCTGGTTTCATTATCGCCAGTGAAAAGAGGACTTGAGATAGAATTTTGTGCAATGCGGTTTTTTATGTTTTTATCAAATTCTGATTACGGCTCTTGCTCACATAAAGGTGCCGTTTTCAAAGCATTGTGAGCATTCTCCGTCCTTTCAATATATCGCTATGGCATGATTTATTTTCTTTCTACCAAAATATTCTACGTATCTTGTTGTATTAGTTTCCTTTTCTTTTTTTTTCTAAGCACAAGAACTGCAGACCACGCACGTAGTTGCCGCTCAGAATATATCAACAAACTATAGCGAGAATATGCTAAGAAATGCATATGGTGTGCACTTATTGTCGTGTATCCTGAAAAATAGCTTGAAGAGCGGGGTCCAAATCGAGGTCCTATATAGAATCGCGTCGTATTTGGCTATCAATCCTGCTGCTTATACAGCTGAGAATCGTTTAGTTATATCGTACCCTGGCAACAGCAAGCTTAAAAAAATAGGCAGCTTATTCTCATGTTGCAGAGATCACGCTCGAAATACAAGAAATTTAGGTATCCAGCAATGAATTATGTTTCTTTTCCAAGCCAACGTCCCTTTATATTCAGCCTTACTGGTCGGTCGTCAGCCAACCATAGTCCTATTTTTCTCCTTCTACAATTTCCTCCTCGCATCCACAGCCATTCATGCATCGTTACATCTAGAATCTAGGGGCAGTCGAGAGGTATTGCAATATATTTTCTGTATGCAGTGCTATCGGCCTTTTCTGAAGCGTTAATTTTTCTCCTTTATGGTTTGTGTACTTTTCGGCAGTACGGTCGTTCTTGTAGAACGATTACAGAAATGATAATATATTCGCTGTGTACACGTATTATCAACACCCTCTGCAGATGCGTTCCATTAGCGCTTTAGTGACACCATTGTTTTCCCAGCATGGCCCATGATAACTACACAAACGTTACACAAAAACAACAAGTTTTCATAAGAATTAGGCCGTAATCACGTGGAATACATCAATGGTCATATGAGACCAGAATGCATGTGGAATCTTTTAGTATAGGATTAGCGCAGCATAATCGAAACAAAAAAAAGGCTTTCTTTGGTGCACAGTAATGCGAGAGAAATCTCGGCGGGCGTGTGCGGGTGTGTTTGTATGTGTTTTTGATCATGTGCGAGCGTGTGTATGTGTGTGTGCGTGGTCTGCATGTGCGCATGTGGTTGTGCGTACGTGCGCGCAAGCTTTAGGCCCGCCTGTGTAATATGTGTGTATAAATGTATGTTGAGCAAATCCCCGTTCTCGATCTGAAGAGGGTGGACGTGATGGCCAATAATATATGCGGGAGAACCGAGAAGGAGTGTAGGCAATTATTGGTGATCCCCAGCAAGTCGAAGTGCTATAGGTTGAGTTGAGTTTAAGAAGCTTTATTTGTTTACTGATTATTGATGCTGGTGACCGAGGCTAGGCTGCCAGGGGTACATATATAACTATAGCTTTTGGTGCAAAAAAAATTTCCTCTTGATGGGAAGGAAATGAGAAGCGGTTTGTGAGCAGCCCTGTGCGCATTTGAACCGTTTTTTTTACAATACACTGTACTCCTGCTTCCAACCAATATGTATCTTCGGGTTTCTGTGCTATAGACATTGCTGACATTTAGTGGACGAGTATAATTGAGCGATGCTCCTCACAGAAGTGGCTTCTTACGCAGAATCCTTCTTCATACCATAGTTTTGCTCGTAAAAAGCTCGTGGTAATGTAACATTCACCTCACGATATTGTGCTCTGGCCTCATAAATATGAACTTTTTATCGCAGCAATGACGTTTAATGGCTTGCAAATAATCGCGCGCGTGTCTGTCACAACAATAAGCTTGATAATGAACACAAAATCTTGAGATTACATTTGGGTAATAAAGGGGGATGAAAGCACTGCCTCGTTAACATGCACACAAGAGGAAAAAGAAAAACTCAATAGTTTTGTAAGCCTGATGATATCATCGCCCACTATCCACACTGCGAACGCAATGGAAAAAAGTGGCTGTGACTATTTCTTCTGTTGAAATACTATGACATTGCGCCATGACGTAAATTAAATAGCGTTATGAAGTGGTACAATAGTCCGCACCGCCCTTTTTATTTGTCATCCTCTAGCGAGCTGAAACAACAATTTTAAACATCATTGCAGTATGCATCATTCAAGCTCGGGGCGGCGGCACTCCTTGATCACGACGTTAATGGTCGTTACGCTTGTAAAAACAAAGAGGCTGAACGCATCGTACGCGGTACCTTTCAAAATGTGTGAGATCCTCTCCGCCTCGGCCATGTTAGGATCGGCCTTTTGACACAAGGATTAAGATGAACTAGGGCTCAGTTGACATCTGTGTATACGTATGGCTCATTTATTCCGAACATCATGCTGTTGACCAATTGTGTTGGCAAAAAGTTCTTGGAGCTGTTGTTTAAATATTTCCCAACTTGTCACTTTCTGCTCGTGGGTCTCCTACCAGAAGCGAGGAGTCATGTCAAGATAGAAAGAGACATTGAAGCATAACGTTTGGGTCTCAGCCATGTTGCTTTCTAACGCGCTCGTACATACTGAGCCACTTGTCCACCTTCACATTGTTTTGACCAGTAAAGGTAGTGGTATCACGGAGTTGGTTTAAGGCGACGTACCGGGTTGGTGCCGTTGGAGTGACCCAGGTAGGTGGCTAAGGCTTGTCTTCAACCAGAGTGAGAAACCTGACTTGAGAAAGCATCCACTGTGGAGCTACGTCGTCTAAATAAAGTACCCCGTACCTCCAGCAAAATGTAACGTGGAAATAACCACATTCACACCGTAACTACAGCAGAGCTCGAACACATTGTCAAATTCTTACCTTTTAGTCTGAGGCACATTTCAGGTTATGTCCCACTATGCCCTGCTTCAGTCCACCGGAACCACGAAGCAAGGTCATGCGTTAAGTGCACTGCCGTTTGTTCGGATCAGCTTTACTCAATGACGGAGCCCTTTAAAAAATAAAATAATCACTTTAGTTTCTACTGAAGCCCCTTGACAGGGTGAAAAAACAAAAACGTTAGACGTCAGTATAGTAAGAAGCTCCTACAGGAGGACGTGTAGGGTTTTGAGAAATATGAGCGGTAACACTGAAATTACCTCTAAAAGAGCGCGAGAGTTTATGAATTTGGAAAATATTTTTGAAGGCCATCTTGGCTTAATGCATTTAGAGAATATCTTGCATGTTAATACTACGTGCCATTCGTATTTGACCATCCATCCATATCACCAAACGTGTTTTGTATGTATGTATGTATGTATGTATGTATGTATGTATGTATGTATGTATGTATGTATGTATGTATGTATGTATGCGCACGTGTGTGTGTGCCCTGGCACTATCTGTGTCACTTCCTGCTCACAATATTCTTCTTTCTTTTATTTTAAGCAACGGCGTTTTTCAGGTGCTTTTTGTCTATTGTGCTTTCTTTAGCCCAGGATGGCAGGCAACATTAGCGGTACAGCTCCTCCTATTGTTTTCTTTTGAGATGCCCACGTAAGAAGGTATTATAAAATGGTTATAAAGATGTTGTTTTCTACTTCGTGACCTCGACTATTGTGAAAGAGTAGTAACGGACACCATGCGCTGGCATCAACCTCTCCTGTTTTAAGGAATTAACTAAAATAAAAATTCAATTACTGAAATTGCTAGAGTGCTTATTTGAGAAAGAGCCAAGTAAGACAATTAGACATTAGATCATTTTGTGTTTATTATTTAGATAATCTAGGTAGAAGGATTCCTGGAACAAGGAACACTCTCGCATTCTCTGACTGATCCCCTAATACAGTTTTTTTTTAATTTTATCTTGGTTATGCACATACACATATAAATTTACTACTCCACCTGCACTCCTCCTTGAACAACTCTGGTGTGTCGGCATCGAGAATTGCAACTTAGACAAATGAAGTTCTTGAAGCCAACCAAAAAATCCCACACTGAGCGAAAGACAAAGAGAAGAAAATGGCGGCTTTGGTTTGATCTTGAGCAATTTATATTGGACCACTGCATTAATTGCGTTTATCTGACTACTCACATGACTCACATGACAAAGCCCTGCCGTGGTGGTTTAGTGGTTAAGATATTCGGCCGCTGACCCGCAGGTCGCGGGATCAAATGCCAGCGGCGGCTGCATTTTCGATGGAGGCGAAAATTCTGAGACTCGTGCAATCAGATTTGGGTGAAGGTTAAACAACCCCGGGTGGTCGAAATTTGTGCAGCCCTCCACTACGGCATCTCTCATAATCATATGGTGGTTTTGGAACATTAAATTCCACATATCGATTAACTGACATGACAAATGTAAAAATCAGTATGACATTGTTCCTTTCACCTGTTTAATCAAACTTTTAGCGCGCCTGTCCATACTGAGCTTTGGGTCGAGGACATAATTTATCCAGTAGCACATTCATCATTATAAGCATGTCATTTTGTAGTCAAGTCAGAGCATCGGCTTAGCTAGAACCACTTCTCAACGTTAACCCCAAATATTCGAAATGATGGCTTGGTTCATTTGATGACAAAGACTAGTCAGTGTAATGTGCCGTACTTGCGAATATAGATACTGAGTAGCAGCAGGCGTTTCTTTATTTATTTTTTGAAATTTTTCGGTCAAGCTTATTGCTGCTTGCCTGGCGTAAGGTTTAGAGCTGCGCGGGCGCCTTTTGTTGTTTTATTGTACTTTGCTTGAAGACTTCGCACTCACAGTCGTTAGCAAGATCAGCGTGAACACGCATGCACAAGCTACATGGTGCTGTGAGCAACGCATGCAGCCATGCCGACGCGAATCTTTGCGTGCGCGCCGTTCAATTTAAGGCCTAGTTGCTTCACTGTCGCTCATCGCGGCACGGATAATCAGCCACTGTCAACGAAAAAGTACTCAAGGGGCCAGGTGCGCACAATGGTAAGATGATCCGGCTGCTGACGCACTGCGCATGCGCAAGGCCTCGATTTGCGTAATTGGACACTTTTATTACAACTTTTATTACGTAAATAACACACGGCCCTCAGTTCCCAGCAGCTGCGAAGCAACTGACCACGGCAGCGGTCAGATCTGCAACGCAGCAGACGGTGCTAAGAATCTCTGGATCCGACAGGCCGCCATTGGAACCTGAACTTGGCAACGTTTAACGCTATAACCTTATCTAGTGAGGGAAGTCTAGCTGTACTATTTGAGGAGCTAGAGGGTGTTAGAGAGATATAATAAGGCTCGGTGAGGTTAGAAGGACAGATGAGGCCTATACGGTGCTACAGAATGGGCACGTCCTTTGCTATCGGGGCTTGGCTGACAGAAGAGAAGGGGGGGGGGGTCCTAATTCACAGAAACATAGCTGGCAACATAGAGGAATACTATAGCATTAATGAAAAGGCGGTAGGTATCGCAATTAAACTGAATAAAGGATACAAGATGAAGATGGTACAGGCTTACGCGCCTACATCCAGCCATGATGACGCTTCTGTTGAAAGCTTCTATAAAGACGTGGAATCGGCAATCAGTAAGGTAAAAACACAGTATACTATAGTGATGGGCGACTTTAATGCAAAGGTAGGGAAGAAGCAGGCTGGAGACCAGGCAGTAGGAGATTATAGCATCGGTGCTAGAAATGGCAGAGGAGAGCTAGTAAGAGGATTCGCAGAACGCAATAATTTACGGATTTTGAATACCTTCTACCGAAAACGAGAAAACCGCAAGTGAACATGGAAGAGCCCTAATGGCGAAATTAAGAACGAAATAGACTTTATAATGACTGCACACCCAGGAATCGTGCAGGATGTGGAAGTGGTTGGCAAGGTACGATACAGTGACCATAGAATGGTACGGTCTCGAATTCGCCTAGACTTGAAGAAGAAATGACGGAAACTGATACGCAAGAAGCCAATAAATGAGCTAGCACTGAGAGGGAGAGTACAGGACTGTCACTTCACTTCAGAGTGTCACTTCAGAACAGGTACTCGGCTCTTAGTGAGGAAACCAACCTCAGCGTAGATACAATGAATGATAATCTGACGAGTATCATTACGGAGTGTGCAGTGGAAGTTGGAGGCAGAGTAGTTAGACAGGACACTGGAAAGCTTTCCCAGGAAACGAAGAAGCTAATTAAGAAGCGTCAAATCATGAAAGTCTCAAGTACAACAGACAAAATAGAACTGGCAGAGCTTTCGAAGTTGATTATTAGGCACAAGGTGCGCGATGTAAGAAGGTATAACATGGAGAGAATTGAGCACGCTCTGAAAAACGGAAGAAGCGTCAAAGCAGTGGAGAGGAAACTTGGGATAGGCAAAAATCGGATTATGCACTAAAGGACAAAGAAGGCAAAATAACTATCAGTATGGATAGGATAGTTAAAATAGCGGAGGAGTTTTACAAGGATCTGTACAGTAGCCGGAACAACCACGACTTTAATACTATAAGAACTAGCAGTAACCCAGATGACACCCCACCAGTCATGACAGAAGAAATCAGGAAAGCTTTACAGAGCGTGCAAAGAGGCAAAGCTGCTGGTGAGGATCAGGCAACATCAGATCTGCTAAAAGATGGAGGAGAGATTGTGTTATAAAAACTAGCCACCCCTGTTTACGAGGTGTCTCCTGACGGGAAGAGTACCAGGGTCTTGGAAGAACGCTAACATCATCTTAATACATACGAAAGGAGATGACAAGGACTTGAAGAATTACAGGCCGATCAGCTTGCTCTCTGTAGTATACAAGCTATTTACAAAGTTAATTGCTAACAGAGTAAAGGAAACATTAGAATTCAATCAACCAAAGGAAGAAGCAGGATTTCGAACAGGCTACTCAACAATTGACCACATTCCTACTATCAATCAGGTAATAGAGAAATGCTCAGAATATGACCAACCACTATACATATTCTTCATAGATTACGAGAAGGCGTTTGATTCAGTAGAAATATCAGCCGTCATGCAGACACTGCAGAATCAGGGCGTAGATGAAGTATATAGAAACATTCTGGAAGAAATCTACAGGGGATCAACAGCTACCATAATGCTTCATAAAAAAGCAACAGAATACCAATCAAGTAGGGTCTAAGGCAGGGGGACACAATCTCCCCAATGCTATTTACCGCGTGCTTGCAGGAGGTTTTCAGAAGCCTACAATGGGAACAGTTAGGGATAAGACTTAATGGAGAGTACCTTAGTAACCTGCGCTTCGTCGATGACATTGCATTGCTGAGTAACTCAGGGGATGAATCGCAACTCATGATTACGGAGTTAGGCAAGGAGAGCAGAAAGGTGGGTCTTAAAATTAATCTGTTGAAAACGAAAGTAATGTACAACAACCTCGGAAAAGAGCAGCGCTTCGCGATAGGTAATAGTGTACTTCAAGTTGCAGAAGACAGAGTCTATTAGGGCAGGTAATAACGACAGAGCCCAACCACGAGATTGAAGTAACTAGAAGAATAAGAATGGGGTGGAGCACATTCGGCAAGCACTCTCAAATTATGACAGGTAGATTGCCACATTCCCTCAAGAGGAAGGTATATAACGGCTGTATCTTGCCGGTACTTAGCTACGGAGCAGAAACCTAGAGACTTACAAAGAGGGTTCAGCTTGAATTGAGGACGACGCAGAGAGCAATTGAAAGAAAATTGGTAGGTGTAACCTTAAGAGACAAGAAGAGAGCAGAGTGGATTAGGGGACAAACGGGGTTTAAGGATATCATAGTTGAAATAAAGAAAAAGGAATGAACATGGGCCGGGCATGTAGCGTGCAGACAGGATAACCGCTGGTCATTAAAGGTAACTAACTGGAGGAGGAGGAGGAGGAGGTATAAATGAGGAAGGACAGGGAGGTTAGCCAGTTCTCAGACCAGCTGGCTACTCTGTACTGGGGAAGGGGGAAGGGGAACAAAGGATAAGAGAAAAGAGACGTTGTAAAAAAAAGGAGAGAGAAGGTCACCAGACAATCCACGACGCTGCTTACAGTCTGTCTCTAAGACCACTTGCCCGCAGAAAGCGAAAGAACGCTCTCAATGCCTTGCGTGCAGAGGACGGTCTCGGCCAGTGTCCAGATACCCTTTCTTCCGACAATTGGCGGATGTCTATTCTATCAAAAGCTTTCGACAGTTCTTTCCTTGGCACGCTGAAGCGAGTACACTCGCAGAGAAGATGGGAGAAAGTCTCTGCGCAGCCACAGTTGTCACATGTCGGGCTGGTAGCCATTCCGATTAAAAAAAACGAATAAGCATTCGTAAAGGCCACCCCAATCCACAGACGGCACAAAAGTGTCTCCTCTGCTATGGTTATTCCTGATGGAAGACGGAGCTGTAGCTGTGGGTCCAAATTATGAAGGCGGACGTTGGTGAATGCCGGTGAATTCCACTGAGCGAGTGTCAGTTCTCGTGCAAGTGATCGAAGCCTTGCAGCGGCGTCCGTTATTGATAATGGTATTGCTACACAAGGGGCATCATCATGAGCAGTTCGGGCTGCTTCATCTGCACGATCGTTTCCATCAATGCTGCAGTGGCCTGGTATCTATTGACACGCTACGTCATGTTGTTTCTCTATAGCCTGGTGATGAAGCAGTCGTATTTCAGCAATTAGCTGTTCGTTTGGTCCATGACGATATGGCGAGGCAATGCCCTGGAGAGCTGCTTTGGAGTCGCAGAATATTGACCATGTCTGTTGCGGTTCTTCAACTAGGAACTCCAGAGCGACACGAATGGCTGCGAGTTCTGCCGCCGTGGATGATGTCAGATGCGAGGTCCTGAACTTTATCGTGATGGCTTTCACCGGAATTACCACTGCGCCTGTTGAACTTGTTGAAGTGATCGACCCATCCGTGTAAATGTGAATGCGTCCACTGTTTCTCATGCAGAAACAGTAATGTTGTTTGTTTTAGGGCCAAACTTGACAAATTTTTCTTCTTTTGCATTCCAGGGTAACTAACTGGATTCCCCATAGAAGGGAAGCGGATTACGGGGAGACAGAAGGTTAGGTGGGCAGATGAGATTAAGAAGTTTGCGGGTATAAATTGGCAGCAGCAAGCACAGGACCGAGTTAACTGGCGGATCATGGAAGAGGCCTTTGTCCTGCAGTGGACGTAGTCAGGCTGATGATAATGATGACTACGACGTAGCGGCACGCACTTCCGTGTTCATGCGTGTTTACGACTGCATTATAGCCAGCGCGTTTCATGGACCTCCGCCTATTTTGTTCGCTTTCATGGCGAAATTCATTCGATCCCTTCCAACGATCAAACGTTGACTCAGTCAGGGTGGGAAGAGCTTAACCGAATTCGGCAGATCCCACGTACCTGGCAATCGACGTTATGCGAAGCATGCGGAGGGAACGTGACCGTGTTGCAATTTTTTTATTGAGCGACACGTCATGAAATATGACGCTAAATACATGTTCAATGGTATCACCCGACAGGCATAAGTTGAAGAGTTGCAAATGTTTAGATAACCAGCTGTTTTCACTTGCGCAATGATGCCAACTGCAACATGCGTGTAAACGAACCCAGAAGCTGATATGAAGCGCTGATTCCCGCGACGATGCTGGTCATAAACACTACTACATAAATCAACTTCAGCGCATGACGACTAACCACAATTGACGTTAACCTGACGCAACGGCTGTATCAACGGAGTACATATGTAATGTTTATAAAGTTGTGTAGGCAGCACTGCCACTACTATCGACGTTTCACAACGATTCGTGCCTATTTGAAAATTAGTTCCGAGAGCTGGCGTAGCTCTGTGAAAAAATGCTTCATAGCCACACAGAATTGTTGGGTTAGATTTCAGCTGAGATTATGTCATTTATTCTTTGAATTCGTCGGGTCGATGCTACCGATATCGGGTATTTCTTAACGCTCATGCGTGAAAATTCCCCATTCGTGTTCTCGTCGTTGCTGGGCAGATACTGTGTTAGTCACCTGTAGCACTTATCCGCATACCAGCGGCACATACCTGCCCGTGGGTACGTGCCCCTATCCTAAAGTGTTTGACGATGTACGTGACAACATCGTGACATTATTCATGTCTTCACCAGTGCATCATATTCGCCAAACCATCTTACCCTCCCATGCCACTTTTGGTTTACGCCAAGTTAAGGGGGTGACCACGAGAGTACCCAAACGTAAGCGGATAGATAGATAGATAGATAGATAGATAGATAGATAGATAGATAGATAGATAGATAGATAGATAGATAGATAGATAGATAGATAGATAGATAGATACGCTCAAAGTCACTGAAGTTCGCTAAGAAATGCTTCGCATTTAAAAACAGACATTAACGCATGTGTGTACACTGTATGGCATGTGCACATCCTCAAACATGAACATTCCTTGCTGTACCGTTGCGAAAAAAGAAAAGTCAACGAACAAACCATAAACTGTCCTCACAATCATGAGGTCCTCAGCTGGCGCTGTTTTCTGCATATTTACAATTCGTCTTATTTAAACTCAAGCACACCTTCTCCTTACTATGAAGCACTGCACAAAAAAAACGAATGACGTTGCCAACACGTAAGGTATAGAGAACTTCAAAGCATATTATATATCAAAGTGATATAGTTGCAAATAGATTCATGAAAATTTAGTTCCGTGATGTCAGAAAACCGGGAGGATGGAAGCAGGCTTAAGCAAAAAACAGGGTCAATACAATTATAACAAATATTTCTCAAGGCACCATGACGCCTAGCGTATTGCAAAAAGTGTCAAACAAAACAAGGGCTGCTAAGTGTAGGAAGTTGAAGAAGCTCAAAACTTATTTCGCAGAAGGTCACCTAAAGCTTATTAGTTCTTACATTTCATTGATTCAAATGGCGAGTTGCATTTGTCGCTCCCTGTTTGAATTATGTCTCACTTTTCTGAAGAAAAACGAAAAAAGAAAACGAGCAAAGCGATTGACCATTTCGACCAAGCTCTCGCAGATCTGCAGGCATATATCCTTCAATATTTTTAAGTGAGATCGTGTTGTAAATGACACATGCTCTAAAAAACGAAGTGTTTTAAAAGATTACAAGCACGAGCGATTTAATTTGTACACTAATTACAGCAGTATGCGACAACAGTAAGGGAAATCTTGCGCTTTATTGAAATTCGTAAGCATATTCATGCTCACTCATCACAAAATTGAAGGAGACTGTAAAACTCAACCTGCGCTCGTAAAAAAGCCTATGACTAGTTGAGTGACCGTGCCAACCTTTTTTTTTAGATGTGGAGCCGCTTATGATCGAGCCTGTTCCGTCTCAGCGACGTCCACACCCCCACTGGTCGAGGGCTAAACCTGGTCCGAGCTTCTGGAGGATACCGCCAGAGGCACCACGGCCGCTCCTTTAGACGAAAATTACCTGCTCACGCGCTGCTTCGCTCGCATTCTCCTCTCCACAACTGCACCGTCAACGCCATCATGATTGACACCTGCAGCAATGCTGCGCTGAAGAAGCACGAACCACTGCCGCGAAACGGGAGCCGCAAAGCCGACCTCGAACTTCAAATGAGAGAAGTGGGAGCGGGCCGTAAAAGCCGCCTGCAAGAATCCACACATGCAACAAGGGTTGCAGTATGAGACCACGTTCAAGGACAACCGCCTTCGTAGTCACCGGCGGCGTTATCGTTGAAATCATGAATGACGACTGGCTAGTCGAGCACATGGTATCCTGTTATGCCCTCCGGTGCATTTCGTACAATCACGAACACCTCACTAAAATCAGGATACCGTACATAGACTTCGTCTTCTCGAACTTCAGCAAGACGAGCAAGAACTCTACGCTTTACGGACAACAAGGTAAATACTCAAGGCAAATGTAACCCTGATATTGAGGTGATCTACGACGATGATGAGTAAACAAAAAGTTGGCAGACCCCACATACTTTGGGAATCCATTATATGCAAAGACGAGTGAGACAGGTTGATATGTCTTTAAAATCAGCACAACGTTACAAGGTGGAGGTAAATGATGCCGTACATGACATCCGTGTCATAATTATCATATTTGGATGTGTCGTTTACCTTCGTCATCTATTCACGTCACTTAATACCAAATTTAGTGTATGTGGAGCTAGCGAAATGGCCGCGACCACGTTATGAGCACGGTATGTTGTCATGTTCCTACATGACACGCGTGTAAAGATTGTCATGTTTGCACCAGTCATATATTTTGCCATCCATTGACGTCCCGAAACAGTAAACTTGGTATATGTGGAGCTAGCACAACGGCCGCAAGCGCATCGTGAAGGGCCCAATTGACTCCAATGTAGCATGGATGCGCGCGCCCGCTGAGCACAGCGACGCTACGTTAGCGAAACGCGAGCACTCTATAGTCTGACGCCAAGCGCAACCGGTGCGACCAGCGTCCCTTGGCGCGGCCCGACGGCAATCGGCGCGAAATGCGACATGCTGCATTCTGCATCGATGTGTTACCCAGACAACACTGCGTCTCCCTCTTTTCGTGAAGGATGGACGCCGGACGTGCTGAAACGCGCATGCGTCAAAGCAACGCAGCGCGCCGCGCGCCTTCGAGTATATGGCAGGGCTGGCACCTGGGGTTACAACGGCGGCGTTACGCGACGAAATGAACGCTGGCGAGTACGTGCACCGCGTCATTTCAAAAAGTATTAGTGCCTTGACTGTGGCCTATTGTCATCTTCTTACATGACACGCACCTCATGATAATCATGTTTGTACCAGTCACTTACCTTCGTCATTCATTGAAGTTATGTAATACCAAATTTGGCGTACGTGAATCTTGCGAAACTGCCGTGAGTGCATCATGAGTGTGGCATGTACTCATGTTATTAAATGACACGCAAGTCGTGATTATCAAGTTTTAATGTGTCATTTGCTTAAGTCGTCCGTTCGCGTGACGTAATATCGAGTTTCGTACATGTGAAGCTAGCGAAATGGCCGCGAGCGCATCATGAGCGTAGCATGCAGTCATGTTTTTACATGACACGCATCTCATGTTTATCATGTTCGCAAACATGCAAACATAATAATCATGACATGCTTGTCATGTAACAACATGACTACATGCCACACTCATGATGCGCTCGCGGCCATTTCGCTAGCTTCACATATGCCAAATTAGGTATTACGTGACACCAATGGATGACGAATGTAGGCGACTGGTGCGAAAATGATAATCATGAGATGCGTGTTATGTGAGAACATGACTACATGCCACGGTCAAGGCCCCAATACATTTCGTCGTGACGCAGTGCGCTGGTCTTTGGCGTTCATTTCGTCGCGTCTTTGCCGGCGCTGCCATGCCGTGCGCCGGCCCTGCCATATACTCGCATTGACGTGCCGCATTGCGTTGCTTTGACGCATGCGCGTTTCAGCGCGTCCGGCGTCCGTCCGTCACGAAAAGAGGGAGACGCAGTGTTCTCTGAGTAACGCATCCACGCAAAATGCAGCATGTCGCATTTCGCGCCGATTGCCGTCAGGCCAAGCCAACACACGCTGGCCGTGCCCGGAGTCAAATAGAGTGCTCACATTTTGCTAAGGTAGCGTCGCTGTGCGCAGTGTACGTGCGCGTCAACGCTACTTTAGAGTATATTGGGCCCTTCATGATGTGCTCGTCGCCGTTTTGCTAGCTCCACATACACCATATTTGGTGTTCCGTGACGTTGTTGGATGACGAAATATGTGACTGGTGCAAATATGACAATCCTGACAAGCGTGTCAAGTAAGAACATGACAACATACCACGCTCATAGCATACTCGCGGCCGTTTTGCTAGCTCCACATATAGTAAATCTTTAATCACGTGACATGAATAGATGACAAAGGTAAACAACACATACAAACATGCTAATCATAACACAAAAGTCATGTAACGCATCATCTACCTCCACATCGTAACGCTGTGCTGATTTTAAAGTGACATAGCAACACTTCCCATTCGTGCTTCGCATATCGTCGATTCCCACTGTACGTGGGTTCTGCAAATTTTTATAGGCGAAGCTTCTTATGGCGGCACACGTTCGTCCCTCGTAGTCGTAGTATTAGTAGTGTGTAACCGGTCTTACGTTTTCACCTCCAAGGTGGTGCCAGTGGGAGATTTCTTCTGTGCTTTGTTGAACAATAAAAAATTTGCAGCGTGCGCGTTAACTAAAAGCCGAATTCTCCGGTCTCTCATTCCCCCTTGGCAGCCATTGGAATGTACATTCAGCACTAACTTACAAGAAAGGCTTGCAACGTTAAACTCGCTGGTCGTAACCTCCTTGGTTTCAGAAAGGTTTAGCGAGCGTTGGGCCACATTGCCATGAATACTGTGAACTAGTATATACCATGAACTCGAGGTGGTTAAATGTGGGAAGTAGACCCGAAGCACAAGCCGTAAGAAAGTGTGCGTGTGCCATCTCTCGTTTAGTCCTTAGAATGTCCGCTGGATGGCGGTGCTTCTGTATTGGGAAGATATGATGAAAAGGTGCAAGATGGTGGTACTTGGAGTGTTGAATAGATGGACGAACGGACACAGAGACAGATGCATGGACGGGCGCACGGATGACTGCATGGAGGGATGGACGCATGGACGGACACAGGGGCGGAGGCATGAACGAATGCAGGGACGGACGCACGGATGGACGTGGGGACGCACGAACAGACGCAAGTACGGACGGGCGGATGGACGCATGGACGGTCACACAGACGGACGCATGGATGGACGGAAGCAGCAACGAATGTATGGACGAATGCTTCGCCCCACTCTCCGTCATTCACTCCGTGGGTATGCGGCCATTTTTGTGTGTGTGTGTGTGTGTGTGTGTGTGTCTCGCGTCCGGTATAGTATTGGTTTTACTGGAATCCACATTCTTAGGGCGCTGCTCTGAAAAGCTGGCTGTGCAATCGCTTACCGGCGCACCTGCCCTTTTACTGTGTAAAACACTCGCGCTAGCTGGTTTCCGCTCAAACTTTAAGTACTGATTGTCGGCTAATATAAGCATCACACAAATTATAAGTTAAAGGTTCGTCGTTAGTAATGCTACTAAGTTTCCCTGGAAATAATGTCAAAATAAATAAGGAGATTTACCAAGACAACCAAGTTTTTGCAATGAAACCAGCCCCACAATTGGGGTTCTTTATCAATACTTGGCACAAACAAAACCACTTGAAGCGCTCGCCTTAACAAGTATTACTGGACAGTGTTGCAGACCAAGAGAGCGCTAGCCTACAAGGCCTGACGCTATACGAGAAAGCCGTAGCCGTCAAAACAAGCATTTTCGCCCTAGTTTCGCATGCGAGCCGAGTAGCTGTGATGCCCACAAGAACAGCAAGCAAGTTGTCCAAACTCATTAACGCATACTTCTGGGATGGGAAACCGCCACCATTGAAGCAAAACTTGCTACAACTGGCAGTGTCAGAAGGGGGTCTCGGCCTACCACATGTGTTGACCACGAGCAGAGTCCTGGCCCTGAAAACCACCCGCATGATCGCGCTCGCGAGCGATTACCTAGGGCGCAACCTACTCCTCTACTGGAGTGGAGTGAAGCACGACTGGCTGGATGCAGGCCGCCACACCGGGCCCTTTGCTGAGGCACCCGCGCCCTTCTATAAAACGGCGTCGGCTACCTGGCGCATGTTGAGGCAAGAAGTGCCCGAAGGCGATGTGGATGAGGACCAGCCAGCGCGCATCATTGAAGCCATCACGCGGAAGCAGCTGAGCGACACTGAACAAAAACGAGCCGAGCGCGCGAAGCGCGAATTACTCTCGCTCCGTTGCGGCACCCCCCTGATGCACAGGATTTCCTCCTGAAAAAGGCCTGGGCCGTCCTCCCCACCAGACAACGCCTGCATAAATTTGGAATAGTCCCGGATGCACGTTGTCCGAACTGTCACGCAGTTGAATCGCAGGATCACGCGTTGTTCCAATGCGTGGCGGTGAAACCCGTGTGGCGGATGGTAGCCCACTCCTTTGGTATCCGCCCACCTCCTTACCACAAGCGCAACAAAGGTGCCTTCGGCCAACTTGTGCTGATCTTCACGATGCTAGCTATTTGGCAAAGGAGATTGCTAGCGGAGGCGCGTAGAAAGCCTGTCCGGAGCGCGCTTCCGGTAGTCTCGCGTATCCGGCGGTTGCTATGGGCCCACCTATCCGGCGAACTCGAGGCCAGCGGCGAGGAAAACTTCCTTCGTCGCTGGCATACCAAATTCTTTTTTCTGAGGAATGGCAAGCTAGCCACCCTAATCACTACCTGGTGACCCCCCTCCCGCTGTCTAGCACATGCAGAAGGGGACTTGTATATATATATATATATATATATATATTGCAGATTGTTGCTGATTGATTATTGCAGATTGTTGCAATCAGCAGATTGTTGCTGATTCCTTATTTGGGGGGAGACAAGACCCCCCCTCCACTCCCTTGTACTCCCCCTGCCCCCCCCCCCCAGCCTCAAGGCCTCTTTTATTCTTCCGGGCATGCACTTACCGTGTACGAAAGCAGCATTGTTTAAGCGACAAAAAGAAATAATACCTAGAGTTGTACAGCGCTAAGTCGCTACTTGTTCCAACCGCGTGTTGAGAAGACCTACCACAGTGCATGATTAAGCCTGCTGGAGCACCACGCGCTGTACAGTAAATAGAGGGGTACGTTCCGCCATATACATTGTATCTCGGTAGTGGTGCTTTCCTGATTGTACATGCACCCTGTGTAGTCGTGAAGCTCGATGTTTTTATCATGTACTTTATCCTTGGTTGGAAGTCAATAAACTTCTCCTTGCTGCAGCCCAAGTATTCTAGCACTGCTTGATCTCATCCACACCATCACAAAGCTCGGGACAGCTTTAAGCTCTCCCATAGTAGAGTACCCTGTGCTCTAAATCGTTACCTTCTTTTTCTAACCCCCCCCCCCTAAGTATTCTTTTAGCGGGACGGCTCAGTGCTCTCCCATAGTTGAATACGAAGTACTCGAAATCGTTAAACATTTTTTCTAAACACCCAGTTGCGGCGGGATGCCTTGATGGGACGGCTTTGTGCTCTCTCATAGTAGAGTACTAAGTACTCTAAATCGTTCTCAGCATACATGATTTCAAGCTCTCCTAGTTGAGTATGAAGTACTCGAAATCGTTAACAACATTTAGGGGCGAAGCTCATTATAGCGGCACCCGTTCGTCCCTCGTATCTGTTGTAGTGTGTAACAAGGAGGAGGATGAGGAGGAGGAGGAGGAGGAAGGGTAGAAATGAAAGGCAGGGAGGTCAACCAGACGCACGTCCGGTTTGCTACCCTGCATTGGGGGAAGGGGAGAAAAGGAGAAGAGAGAGAGAAGTGAAGGGCAACGTGTGTGTAGATGAGACATTGTCCATTGCACGCTTATAAGCGGTCGCGTAGTCCGTTCGTCTTTAGAAAACTTAGCAGTGCTCGCGTCGCTTTGCTGGCCTGCGACGCGTACAGCCATGAACCAAGGATCTTCTCTTCGGAGAAAGGTCTACTATCTAGTGTCTCTAACGTTTCGCATAGCAAGTTGCGTTCGCTCGAAAAAACGTTCACATGAACACAGTAGATGTTCTATTGTCTCGTCAGTTTCACAAGATTCACAACGGGAGCTACTCGCCATTCCTATGCGAAAGGAGTACGCCTTTGTAAAAGCTACTCCTAACCACAGGCGGCACAGTAAAGTTGCATCCTGGCGGGAGAGGTCCGATAGAACTTGAAGCTTTATCGATGGGTACAATTTGTGTAGGCAATGGTTCCTGACACTGGGGTCACTCAGCCAAGTTTCCGACATGGTGTTAGCGAACGAGTGAAGGCCCCTTGCAGTGTCGGTTCTCGACAATGGAATTTGGGTTGTCTGGGCGTCTGCGTGGGCGGATAAGGCAGCATTATCAGCTAGGTCATTACCGACAATACCACAATGTCCCGGTAACCACTGGAACACCACGTCCTGTCCTTTCGATAAAACTTCGTGAATCGCTTCTCTTATTTCATTCACTCGTTGTTGCTGCTCCCTTTGTCGTAAAGCTGATTGCAAGCTCTGAAGGGATGCCTTGGAGTCGCAGAACACAGCCCATATTTGAGGTCGGGCTTCCGCGATATAAAGTATGGCAGCACGTAAGGCGGCAAGCTCCGCTGCTGTGGATGTTGCCCTATGCGACAGTTTGAGCTTTAGAGTGACATGGTACGCCGGGATGACAACAGCACCTGTGGAGCTGTCAGCCGAGCCCAATCCATCGGTGTAAATGTGGGTCCTCTGGCCGTATTTTTCGTTTAGTAGCGACAATGTCACCTGTCGTAGGACCACTGTTGAATGACGGCTCTTGTTCGTTATTCCCGGAATAGTCAGGCACACCTGTGATTGTTGTAGGCACCATGGAGGTTACGCTGGTCTTGTTGCTGGAGTGAAGCCGGAAGGAAGGCATTCTCTACGGGCAGAAATAATCTTTAAAAACATCACTTGTGGTCTTTGAAGTGGCAACACTGCAAAATGGTGACCAGGAACACGGCAGAGGTGTCTTATGTGGGCTCTCAAATTGTCAGTGGTGATGTATGTTTGAATTGGATGCTCTCTTGCGATCATAATTGCCCCGTAGGTTGAGGTGCATCGCGGCAATCCTAAGCACACGCGTAGTGCTTGTCCTTGCAGACTGTCGAAAGTGTGGATGTTCATCTTGCAACACTACTTACGTAGTGCGTAACAAGTATAGCATTTTGACCTTCAAGGTGGTGTCGGTCAGAGATTTCTTCTGTGTGTTGTTGAACAATAAAAAATGACAGCATATCAACGGAGTGAATGATGGAGAGTGGGGTGGAGCATTCGTCCGTCCATTCGCTCTTGCTTCCGTCCGTCCATGCGTCCGTTTGTGTGACCATCCATGCGTCCATCCGCCGTCCATGCGTGCGTCTGTTCGTGCGTCCGTCCCTGCGTTCGTCCATGCATCTGCCCCTGCGCCTTTTCATGCATCCATTCATGCATCTGTCTGTGTGTCCGTTCGTCCGTCTATTCAACACTCCAAGTACCACCATCTCGCATCTCTTCATAATATATTCCCCATATAGAAGCACCGCCATCCAGCGGACATTCAAAAGACTACACGAGAAAGAGAGAGATTGACTTTATTTAAAACATATCTTTAGGAGGCTGAGAAAGGGCCGTTTCGACCCTTAATTCAACCTGGAGGCTCCGCCCAGGATGGCGCTGGCAGCTGAAGGCTTGTAGCGATGTCCCGGGCCCTCTGGATCCCCTGTAGTTGCTGCTTGTATTCATTGCTCTTAAGTGCTTCCTGCCAAGCCTCTTGGGGATTCAGTTGTGCCACGCTGTGGGTAGGGCACAACCACAGCATGTGTTCGAAATTGCAATAGGGATGGTTGCAAAGGGAGCATGTGGGTGGTGTGTAGGGGTCGACTCTGTGTAATGTGGATGGTGTTATGTACGTATGCGTTTGCAATCTTCTTAAAGTTAGAGCTTGTGCTTTGTTAAGTTTTGGGTGTGGTGCAGGGAAGGCACGTCTTGGTCTCCGGTAATGTGAAGTGGTCTCGTGATATGTGAGTGCTGTGTCCTGGCTGTAGAGATTCTCGTACCGCTCGCCCATCAAGGGGTCGTTGTCCGCGGCGTGGCGTGTGAGCTCACGCGCCAGGCGGTTGACCTCTTCGTTAGGATTGCAGTGGTCGAGCCCCGATAACTGTCCCATGTGGGCTGGGAACCACGATACGTAGATTTGAACTTTCGTTTCTTTAGCAAGGGTTTCTTTGCTCTCGTACTCTCTTATTGCGTTGATGGTGAGTTTTCCAGTGCTTCTAGCTACTAGGCCAGCCGCGAACGTTCGTGCCGCCGTCTTAGAGTCTGTGTATATTGTGGAGTAGGCTTGGCAGCTTTGCAAGGCTAGCGCGATCCCTATTTCCTCTGCTTCGTGGACATGGCTTGTTTGGACGGTTGCCGCGTTTATGAGGTTTCCGTCTATATTAATGACCGCTATGACAAACGCCTCCCTGCCATAGCAGCGGGCGGCATCTACGAATAGCGCGTGCGTGTTGTGTTTTTTTTGCCTTGTTTATGAGCGCCCTCGCTCTGTCCTTCCTTCGCCCTTTGTTAAACGTTGGGTGAATGTTTAGGGGGATTGGCTCAACCCTATTGTGTTTCCTCACATCATTACCAAGTTGTGTTCTTTTCTCTGGTTGAAAAATTGGGCAAATGCCCGCGTCTGGTAGGATGAGATGGCCTGCCTACGTCAACGACAGGCGTGTGATCTGTGCCACTCTCTGAGCCTCAAAAATTTCTTCGGCTGTGTTGTGCAGACGAAGTTGCTCGAGTTTATCGTTGCTCGTGCTATCGGGCAAGCCGAGTGCCGTTTTCGGTCCCTTGCGGAACATGGAGTCGACATTTTTGATTTCACCCTTCATTCAGATTTCAGAAACGGTAACGCGTATGCTACGTGACTTACGAGAAAGGCGTGATACGCTTTCATGATGTTGTCATCTAGGAGGCCTGCTCTCTTGGTGGCGATTCTAGCAATGCCTCTTGGAGCTTTGTTCGTGCTTTTTTCAAGGCGATTGAGTGCTTCTTTGTTGTGGCCCTTCTTGGCGCTTAACGTTAGCCCTAGCACCTTAACCGTATATACTTGCGGTATCGTTTGGTTGTTCTAAGCTTTGAGCACTACTTGTTCCTCCTCTTCGCCTGAATTTCGTCGAGGGTGAAAGAACGTTAGAGTAGATTTAGTGGGGGACAGTGCGAGTCTAGTTGGCTTAAGAAATTCTTCGGTTGTAGTCAGTGCTTGTTATATGATTCCTTCCAAGGCACCATTTGAGTAGTCACATGGGACCCATATGGCAATATCATCCGCCTATATGGCGTGATGCACGGATGGGATTTGCGCGAGCTTCTCCGACAACCTGTGCATCGCCACATTAAAGATCAATGGCGAGAGCACTGACCCTTGTGGGGTGCCTATATTTCCGAGTCGTTCGGGTTCGCCGCATTGCTCTCCTATGCGTATGGTGGCGGTTCAGTTCACCAGAAAGCCTTCAATGTAGTTATAGAATTTCTCGCCTGTGTGCGATATTTCACCCAGTATGTGTTCATGTTTTACGGTGTCAAAGGCCTTGGCGAGGTCCAGGGCTAATATGGCATTGGGCGTGTGGAAGAGGCCGTAACGTATCTGTTCTATTCACATACATATGCCGTCCTGTGTGGACAGTGCCCTGCGGAAGCCAATAATGTTGTGTAGAAAGAGCCCACTGCTCACAATGTGGTCCGCGATACGGTTGGGTATCGCATGCTCAGCTACTTTCCCAAAGCAAGCTGTGAGTCATATGGGCCTTAAGTTATCGATGCTCAGCGGTTTTCCAGGTTTCGGGATGAGTGAAACCTAGGCACTACGCCATTCTTTAGGCACGGTACCCGTTTCCCATGCCTCTTTTATCTTCTTAGTAATGATAACAATTGCTTTATCGTCTAAATTCCTTAGCAGTTTATTGTCGATACCATCTGGCCCTGGCGCCGATCTGCCATTGAGTTGCTGTAGAGCGTACCGTATTTCAGCTTCGCTGAATGGTTCGTCTGGCTTTTCTTGCAGTCGACCTCTATATGAGGGATTTTTTTTCCCAGGCTACTGCTTTGCTTTCCAGTGGGAGATATTTTTGGCCTAGCGTTTTGAGGAGCGATGGCATACGCACACTTTCTTACGGCTTGCACTTCGGGTCTACTTCCCACCTTTAACCACCTCGAGTTCATGGTATATACTAGTTCACTGCATTCATGGAACTGTGGCCCAACGCTCGCTAAACCTTTCTAAAACAAAGAAGGTTACGCCCAGCGAGTATAACGTTGCAACCTTTTCCTGTCAGATAGTGCTCAATGTACATGCCAATGGCTGCTAATGGGAAATGAGAGACAAGAGAATTCGGCTTTTACTTTCTTACGGCTTGCGCTTCGTATTCACCTCCCACCTTTAACCACTTCGAGTTCATTCATGGTACATACTAGTTCATTGTATTCATGGTACTGTGGCTCAACGGTCGCTAAACCCTAATAAAACTAAGGAGGTTACAACCAGCGAGTATAACGCAGCCACCCTTTCTTGTCAGATACTGCCCAATGTACATGAAAATGGCTGCTAATGGGGATCGCAGCGTGCGGCTTACCTAAAAGCCAATTGCTCCTGTTTCTCATGGCACCATAGCAGCCATTGGCGTGTTTATTGAGCACTATCTTTTATTGTTCAAGAACGCACAGAAGAAATCTCTCACCAGCACCACCTTGGAGGTCAAAATGTTATACTTGTTTCACACTATAATGACTACGAGGGACGAATGGCTGCCGCTATAAGGCGCCTCGCCCCTTAACATAGTGTTCAATGTACATGCCAATGGCTGCTAATGGGGAATGAGAGACAGGAGCATTCGGCTTTTAGTTAACGCGCACGCTGCGATCCCCAATAGCAGCCATTGGCTTGTACGTTGAGCACTATCTGACAGGAAAAGGTTGCTACGTTATACTCGCTGGGCGTAACCTCGTTGGTTTTAGAAAGGTTTAGCGAGCGTTGGGCCGCAGTGCCATGAATACAGTGAACTAGTATATACCATGAACTCAAAGTGGTTAAAGATGGGAAGTAGGCCCAATGTGCAAGCCGTAAGAAAGTGTGCGCGTGCCACCTCTCGTTTAGTCCTTGGAATGTCCGCTGGATGGCGGTGCTTCTATATGGGGAATATATGATGAAAAGATGCGAGATGGTGGTACTTGGAGTGTTGAATAGATGGACGAACGGACACACAGACAGATGCATGGATGGACGCATGAACGAACAGAGGGGCATGTGCATGGATGAATGGAGGGACGGACGCAAAAACAGACGCACGCACGGACAGGCAGATGGACGCATGGATGTTCACACTGATGGACGCATGGACGGACGGAAGCAAGAACAAATGGACGGACGAATGCTTCGCCCCACTCTCCATCATTCACTCCGTGGATATGCTGCCAATTTTTTTTTTCACTTCTTTCCCTGTGCATTGAACAGGGCCTCTTCAAGTGTGAGGCCCCTGGGGCGGCTTCACGCGCTCTCATAGAGGAGTACTTACACTGTAAACCAAATTACACCCATATAGGTGTTTCATAGTGTCTATAATTCACACCCCTACACTCCACGAAATGGGTGTATCAAGCAGGACTACACCTATACTGTGGGCGGCATTTCCGAATTGACACCCTATCGCACAAACATTTTTTCGGGTGTAAAAGCAAATGCACACCCAAGTTCTCTTAAGGGCGTAACGGTGTAATATTGCTATGACACCCTAGCACCCTTAAAACAAAAGTAGTGTAGGGGTGTAATTTGCTCAAACAGCAAAAAAGGTGTGGGGGTGTTCATGCTGAATAATGCCCCAACACCCATGCGAAAAATACCATAATTAGAGTGTTACCCCTTTCCAGTAGGCCCCTGTGGAAGCACGTGAAAGCTTACCTTTTAGCTAGACCTTTCATGTGCAGATGTCCTATTGTAGTGGCTCCTGCCACAGTGTGGTAATCCTGGCCCTAGCACAGCTTTTATGGTGCATATATGGAGCACGGCATATAAGGCTCTCACATGTAACACGTAATCCTAGCTGAATGCGAAGGCATCACTCAAAATGAGCTGTCACACATAACACAACGTTCACAAAGTCATTCCATAGTGCAAAATGAAATCAAGCTTTATTTTATTAGACACAGAGCACATACAGGCTTCAGAGACAAATCGTACCTTAATCAAACACCTTTTTTAATTGTGCAGAGCACAATGCCATTTGCTACAAAAAAGACCAGAAATCAGACGTCAATGGTACGGCATGGAGCTCTAACGACCAATGCATGCATATAAAAGAACAATAAAAGAGCCTTTATTTGCCCTTAAAAATGAAGAACTAATTTGAGCACGCTTCAATGCAGCACAGAAGCACAGTGCAGTGAAGCACACAAACAGCAGAAAGAGTAGTGCAATGCAGCATGCCTTATTTCTCCAATATACTGAAATAATATATCAATGCACACTACAATTACTACATCGATACGCCACAGTTTGCGTGTATTGTGGCATGCCTTATGCATATTATGCAAGGCTAGCGGTATTCTAATGAATGTAATGACAAAAGAGTCTTAAAATGGCATTTTCATTTTACAATAACCCTTGTGTGTTCAGCCATTCAGAACACTGGAGAAACAATAATACAGGACTGAAAACAATAGGCAAAATACAATAGCTTAACAGTGTCACTAGATACTAACCATGCAGAATAATTGATTTAAAGATGTAAAATACCGAGCGCCTCACATAATATGTCCTCCTGAAACAATGCAACATCAAAGAACATAAAATGGACACACAAAAGCAGGGTGATAGAGTAACCACTTACAGCTAGCAGAGGTGGAGCAGCCAAGCTATCATCTGGAGGAATATTTTGGAGCATCATATCTTGCTTTTCCAGGGAGAAAACTTAAATTTGGAGAAGCTTTCAGAAAAAACAAACACAGCATTTTTAGCTTGAAATTCTAAGTTTGCAGCATTGATTGATATGTGCAGTTTAACGTCCCAAAACCACCATATGGTTATGAGAAACGTCGTAGCGGAGAGCTCCGGAAATTTTGACCACCTGGGGTTTTTTAACGTGCACACAAATCTGAGCACACGGGCCTATAGCGTTTCTGCCTCCATCGGAAGTGCAGCCACCGCAGCCATGATTTGATCCCTTGACCTGGGGTCAGCAGCCAAGTACCATATTCCCTAGACCACGGCGGTGGGGCTCCAAATTCACAGTAGTACAACAAATTAGACTGAATCACACAAAAGGAAAATATATGTAGAAATTACTTGACATCCACTAAGTCATTCAATATACACGAGAGTGCAGCTATTTCAATGAAAGCACTCGTGAACTGCCCCACAGTGCAAACAATGCTAACCTCCCTGTTTACGAACACTCCTCGGCTCGAAACTCATCCTTCACTTGAACTAGCTGAGCACAGCGCCACTGCTTGTCTAAAAATGGCGCTGCGTTTCTCGAGAATCGCTGCAAATTATCCCTGATATTGAGTGACTTGCTCTGCCTAAAGACTGCGCTCGAATCAATTTTCTCAAGTCAAGGTGAAGCATTTAGTGAAGGGACGTTTTAAAATATTGGGGTAAAGCTCGCAGTAGCATTTGGCGAGCTTGTCAAACTGTTTTACAGGCGACCCAAAAATTTCAGATATTCATAAAGGAGGAGCTCAAGGGGGTGTCGAAAAGAAAAAAGTGGCAAACGATTTTTTATCGCTGCTTAAGGCTGCAAAAACCTCATAAATCACTCTGAAAGACGGCCAGCACTCATACTAGTACTCGTTATTGAATGGCATCTGCATGGCAGAGTAATATAGGAAAAAAAATATTTTGTGTCCTGTGACAGCGAGTATTAGTCATCATCATCATCATAATCATCATCAGCCTGACTACGTCCACTGCAGGACAAAGGCCTCTCCCATGTTCCGCCAGTTAACCCAGTCCTGTGCCTGCTGATGCCAATTTATACCCGCAAACTTCTTAATCTCATCTGCCCACCTAACCTTCTGTCTCCCCCTAACCCGCTTGCCTTCTCTGGGAATCCAGTCAGTTACCCTTAACGACCAGCGGTTATCCTGTCTACGCGCTACATGCCCGGCCCATGTCCATTTCTTCTTCTTTATTTCAGCTATGATATCCTTAACCCCCGTTTGTTCCCTAATCCACTCTGCTCTCTTCTTGTCTGTTAAGGTTACACCTACCATTTTTCTTTCCATTGCTCGCTGTGTTGTCCTCAATTTAAGCTGAACCTTCTTTGTAAGTCTCCAGGTTTCTGCTCTGTAGCTAAGTACCGGCAAGATACAGCTGTTATATACCTTTCTCTTGAGGGATAGTGACAATCTACCTGTCATTATTTGAGTGTACTTGACAAATGTGCTCCACCCCATTCTTATTCTTCTAGTCACTTCAATCTCGTGGTTCGGCTCCGCAGTTATTAGCTGCCCTAAGTATACATAGTCTTTCACAACTTGAAGTGCACTATTACCTATCTCGAAGCGCTGCTCTTTTCCGAGGTTGTTGTACATTACTTTCGTTTTCTGCAGATTCATTTCAAGACCCACCTTTCTGCTCTCCTTGTCTAATTCCGTAATCATAAGTTGCAATTCGTCCCCTGAGTTACTCAGCAATGCAATGTCATCGGCGAAGCGCAGGTTACTAAGGTACTCTCCATTACCTCTTATCCCTAACTGTTCCCATTCTAGGCTTCTGAAAACCTCCTGTAAGCACGCGGTAAATAGCATTGGGGAGATTGTGTCCCCCTGCCTTACACCCTTCTTGATTGGTATTCTGTTGCTTTCTTTATGAAGCACTATGGTAGCAGTTGATCCCCTGTAGATTTCTTCCAGGATGTTTATACATGCTTTATCGACGCCCTGATTCCGCAGTGACGGCTGGTATTTCTACTGAATCAAACGCCTTCTCGTAATCTATGAAGGCTATGTATAGTGGTTGGTTATACTCTGAGCATTTCTCTATTACCTGATTGATAGTATGAATGTGGTCGATTGTTGAGTAGCCTGTTCGAAATCCTGCTTGTTCCTTTGGTTGATTGAATTCTAATGTTTTCTTTACTCTGTTAGCAATTACCTTTGTAAATAGCTTGTATACTACAGAGAGCAAGCTAATCGGCCTGTAAATATTTAAGTCCTTGTCATCTCCTTTCTTATGTATTAAGATGATGTTAGCGTTCTTCCAGGACTCTGGTACTCTTCCCGTCAGGAGACACTTCATAAACAGAGTGGCTAGTTTTTCTAACACAATCTGTCCTCCATCTTTCAGCAGATCTGATGTTACCTGATCCTCACCAGCAGCTTTGCCTCTTTGCATGCTCTCCAAAGCTTTTCTGACTTCTATCATTACTGGTGGGGTGTCATCTGGGTTACTGCTAGTTCTTATAGTATTAAGGTCGTGGTTGTCTCGGCTACTGTACAGATCTCTGTAAAACTCCTCCGCTATTTTAACTATCCTATCCATATTGGTAGTTATTTTACCTTCTTTGTCCCTTAGTGCATACATCTGATTTTTGCCTATCCCAAGTTTCCTCTTCACTGCTTTGACACTTCCTCCATTTTTCAGAGCGTGTTCAATTCTCTCCATGTTATACCTTCTTACATCGGATACCTTACGCCTGTTAATCAACTTCGAAAGCTCTGCCAGTTCTATTTTGTCTGTTGTACTTGAGACTTTCATGATTTGACGCTTCTTAATGAGATTCTTCGTTTCCTGGGAAAGTTGCCAGTGTCCTGTCTAACTACCCTTCCTCCAACTTTCACTGCACACTCCGTAATGATACTCGTCAGATTATCATTCATTGTATTTATGCTAAGGTTGACTTCCTCACTAAGAGACGAGTACCTGTTCTAAAGCGAAACTCTGAATTCCTGTACCTTCCCTCTCAGTGCTAGCTCATTGATTGGCATCTTGCGTATCAGTCTATGTCGTTCCTTCCTCAAATCTAGGCGAATTCGAGACCGTACCATTCTATGGTCACTGCATCGTACCTTGCCAACCACTTCCACATCCTGCACGATGCCTGGGTGTGCACTCATTATAAAGTCTATTTCGTTCTTATTTTCGCTATTAGGGCTCCTCCATGTCCACTTGCGGTTTACTCGTTTTCGGTAGAAGGTATTTAAAATCTGTAAATTATTGCGTTCTGCGAATTCTACTAGTAGCTCTCTAGCGTTTCTAGTGCCGATGCCATAATCTCCTACTGCCTGGTCTCCAGCCTGCTTCTTCCCTACCTTTGCATTAAAGTCGCCCATCACTATGGTATACTGTGTTTTTACCTTACTCATTTCCGATTCCACATCTTCATAGAAGCTTTCAACTGAAGCGTCATCATGGCTGGATGTAGGCGCGTAAGCCTGTACCACCTTCATCCTGTATCTCTTATTCAGTTTAATTACAATGCCTACCACCCTTTCATTATTGCTATAGTATTCCTCTATGTTGCCAGCTATGTTTCTGTGAATTAAGAAGCCCACTCCCAGTTCTCTTCTGTCAGCCAAGCCCCGATAGCAAAGGACATGCCCATTCTGTAGCACCGTATAGGGCCTCATCTGTCCTCCTAACCTCACTAAGCCCTATTATATCCCATTTAACACCTCTAGCTTTCGAATAGTACAGCTAGACTTCCCTCACTAGATAAGGTTCTAGCGTTAAACGTTGCCAAGTTCAGGTTCCAATGGCGGCCTGTCCGGATTCAGAGATTCTTAGCACCCTCTGCTGCGTTGCAGATCTGACCGCCGCCATGATCAGTTGCTTCGCAGCTGCTGGGGACTGAGGGCCGTGAGTTATTTGACGTACGCATGTGGGAGGTAGTGGCCAGATACTGCACCAGGGTGGCCAATCCTTCTCTGGTGAGGGAGTGCGTTCCCGGTGGTGGTTACCGGTGAGGCCGCACCCCAGGCCTCGTAATGCAGTTCCATCACCACGCGGATTTTTTTTTTATCCTGTTGGGAACTGCGCGGCACCGGGATTTGAACCACGGACCTTTTGCATGCGAGGCGGATGCTCTAACCACTACGCCATCGCTGCGTTATAAAGATATATTCCCAAAAATGTCTATTGCAGGACTATATTTCAATTACTTTATTATAACCGATATTTTGTTATATCGAGGTTTGAGTGTATATATTACCATGCCCAACAGTTGCACGTGCACCACTTGCACAAAGCTTCTCTAAAATGTAACTGCAAGTCAGCCAAGGCGTGTGATTGTCTGATGAACTTAATACACTGAGAGAATTTCCTTTTTTTTGTCAGATGGGTTGGAACATAAAATTATTAAAATTAAGGCATCCAAAAACATTGAACAGAGACTGGATTCAAATATGCTAGTTTCTTGTCAATCAGTTCAATCTGAGTTTGGCAAACATAGTTTCGGTATTGGTTCTTGATTCTTAGCACTGTTGTAGCCGAAATGAATGAGGAGCGTGGGGGGAGCACGGTTATAGGGTTCAAACACCATCCCCATTCACCTGTAAATTTTTATATTGCACGTGTAGATGCACACATACAAACACATGCAACAACATATGCAATGGTCGCCTAGAAAATTTCTGTCTACGATCCGGACTTTCGGAATCGGCTAACGACTCGACTGAACTGCAGTCGCTTCCTACTGTGACGCACGTTTCTGTGACATCACGCGTGGAGTTCGCCCAGCACCAGCAGCCTTTTAATGTCGCAGTGTGGTTTAAAAACTGGAAATAGACGCCGTTCACCGTCACCGTTCAAGCCGACTGGGTTGTCAACTCCCGGCACTGCCCTTGGATCGCCGCCAGAGTCGTCGAACATGGCATACACGTAGACGACGAACAGCAGGAACAGCACCGACATAGCGCCCATGATGTACATGCACTTGCGCAGCCGGGAGATGCCCTCCAGGGAGCCCGGGCTGATGCCACCCCCGAAGTTGCCCATCATGCCACCGCCTTGCTCGGCCACCGTGGCATCCCGTTGACCCGATGGAGGAGCGTCCAGAAACGGCCTCGCGTCTTTCGGGCCCGGGAGGTGCATCGGTTCGGCATTCAGCGGCCGTAGGGCCACGGCCGGAGGGTTGTTCTTTAGGACGGCCACCGGAGGTAAACCTGAGGTCGCATTGAGTTGAACGCGCTTCACTTTTGAAGGCTCCGCTTGTATAATGTTACACCGAGAACGAATCGATTCGATGTCGAGTCTTTGGTCGAATCGCCCTGTTCAGGTAGATGACCAAGATCGCGTGACCTA
This sequence comes from Rhipicephalus microplus, assembly GCF_043290135.1. Taxonomy (NCBI): domain Eukaryota; kingdom Metazoa; phylum Arthropoda; class Arachnida; order Ixodida; family Ixodidae; genus Rhipicephalus; species Rhipicephalus microplus. Next base: position 96,896,500 of record NC_134704.1, on the reverse strand, counting down.
GATGATGATTATGATACCTCAAACAAGGCTCACACTCACTCAGGCGAACCTAGTTCTTTTTTTTTATTAGTAGCCACTTCCAAATCAAAAAGCACTTTTCGAAAGCGTACTCTGGCAAAAGCGACTTAAAAAGCGTTATGGACGTGATAGAAAGGGGGGGGGGGGAGAACTTTTAAACAGTTCTACTCTTTTCCTTTGCAGTGAGGTTAGAATATAGTCAATTAAAAGTTATAATTACGGTTGGCGCATCTGTATTAGATTGGATGGTGATGACTTCGCCTCGATGGTCTAGTCGCCAAGGTACTCAGCTGCATTTTTCATGCAGGTGAAAATACTGTAGGCCCATTTGCTTAGATTTGGGTGCACAAGAACCCCAGGCGGCCGAAATTTCTGGAGCCCTTTCCTAAGGCGTCTCATAGTCAAATGATGGCTTTAGGACATTAAACGGCACACATCAATCAATTCGATGGTGATGCGCAAACTTACGTTCAATAATGGATTTTGTGTTTCTTGATAAAATTAACAATACTGAGAAATAATTGAGGCTGGTTGGGCATATCATAAAGGTTTTGTGCAAATTAGGAAATTGTATACAATTGACACGATTGGCATGGCTGCTGTTCTCTGGAACATGCAAATATGAATACGAAAATATCATGTAATATTGTGCTACAGACATTAAACATGCGCTGTAAAGAGACATGAATGCCTGAATTGAATAGTCAATTTCGCGACGAAACCACGGCCGCACAAAGAAAACACACAGATAGGATGGGTGCTTACTAGCAGCTGTTTGTATCATATATTTATAATATATCATATATTCATACATACAACCGTAAAAAGGTGAAAAGGTGGCGAGTCAGCATGAAGTACTGATGGTGTTCGTGCGCCTAACAAACTAGCAAAGTTGCGCCGGTGCATCGCTAAATATCATGCTGAGCAGCTGAAAGACTGTAAAAGGAAGCATGCGTGGCCATTCACGAAGTCTGCCACAGAAGTGGTTTACAAAACACCCCTATCATGCAGAAAGAGACATGTTAGCCAGACGACGAGGCGGTGCGTCGATGATCAAGAGAGGGAACACGCCCTTATGGCAAAGAATAACGACCATGCCCGTTCAAGAGCACATGTCACTTCATGTGGATTCACACCAAGAGCAATTTCGAAGGGCTTTCACAAAAGAAATGGGGTGTCGATTGCGTTAGGAAAACTTCACTCATCATGTATGAGCTGGAAGCACGGTATCTAGCAATCATGTGTCCTATAGCGTGATTAGGTAAGGGACGGCCCGAGTAGGTTGCACAAGCGTTCACGAAAAGTGGGTTTATATCAGCCTGTTTCCTCAAGAAATAAACAATTGCAAATGAGTGCCTATCCCGTTTATGTGTTTTCTTCGTTTGTGTGGTCGTCGTTTTGGCGCAAAATTGACTAATATTTAATGCAAACATGCACCAACTATCCCAACAGCGAGTTCTACTAGATATGAATGCCACTTCTGCACATGTAAACAACAATAGCACGTGCAGCCGCCTTAGAACTGTGAAAAAAGCAGCATTATACAGTGCGTTAGAGGAGGCACTTTCAATATATTTTTGGTAAATAAAGGGCTTATTAAGCATAGGACCTTTTTCTGTGTTCATGACATGCTGTTAGGGTGATTTCATGCCAAACGTCCAACCATTTTGGCGACCATCTCAAATGCATTTGAAAAATATTGTGCAGATTAACTGTATTGAAAGCAGTGAAACAGTAGAATATTTTGGAGAGAAAAAATGTTTGGTCACGTGGTTGCCTTCGGAACTTTCCGGAATGTCGTTTGGGTGTTGTTTGTGAAAAAAGTTATTTTAAAAGTACGTTCTATACCAAACTTGGTCTACATGTTGAGTAAAGGTTCTTGCGTAAGGTGTTTGAAGCTCCGTAATATTGTTGCAAATGTACTGGCACATATGTTTCTAGGAAATTACCCAAAATGTCTTATATTTTCAATTTTTTTATTGCAATACAGCGGTTGGTATGAATATCTGAGTATATAGTGAATACTTACTCCACGCAAGGTATATTTTGACAAAAAAAATTGAGACCTGTCAAGCTGGCAAACTTTATGAGAAAAAATAATAAATTCTACAAAATCGTAATTTTTGCCCTTATTGAGATGCGATTTACACCATGTGGTGGCTCAACTAAAAATTACCTTTATACATAAATTGAAAGCAAATGAACACTTCTTTTCATATACCATCATTACATTTTTGTTTTAACGAAGAAAATATTTTTTTAGCATTCCCATTGGTGCCTATCTTCCCATTTGGTCATACGACAGCTGCCGCCTTGAAATTTCCTATTTTCATCAATGGGAAAGTTCAAAACGTATTTTCTTCCTTAAAACAAGAAAGGGTAATGATAAAAATTGGCATAAGAAAATACTTTTTTTTTCTTTCGATTTAGGTTTGAAGGTCATATTTATTCGGACCACTCCACAGTGGAAATCGCGTCTCAATATAAACGAAAATGCCCCGCCACGGTGGTCTAGTGGCTAAGGTAGACGGCTGCTGACCCGCAGGTCGTGGGATCAAATCTCGGCTGTGGCGGCTGCATTTCCGATGGAGGCAGAAATGTTGTAGGCCCGTGTACTCAGATTTGGGTGCACGTTAAAGAAACCCAGATGGTCGAAATTTCCGGAGCCCTCCACTACGGCGTCTCTCATAATCATATAGTGATTTTGGGACGTTAAACCCCACAAATCAAATCAATCAATCATATAAACGAAAATGACGATTCTACGAAAGTTGTAATTTTTTCTCGTAACGTTTAGCAGCTAAGAGGTCTCATATATTATTTCCTGAAAATATATATTTTGTGTAGTTAGTATTCATTAGTCATGCATTCATAGAAAGTGTGGTATTACAATAGAAAAAATGCAAATATAACACATTTTGGCTAAGTTCTTGAAGGCATAGGAGACGAAGAAAATGCTTAACAGCGCAAATGACAAGAAGCAAAAGAGACGAGAGCAGAGCCTGAACAAGCAACCAAAACTTATTGCAAACCAACTGCAATATATATAAAACAGAATCTGCGCATAACAACCCACCATAAGCAGAAACGCACACACATGCGCCATATGGCCTACCTTATCAACAACCGGTCATATAAGTGGACCTCAGATAACTATATAACTTCACAGCAGTTAAGAAAAATGTAGGGTGCGCTAACACAGGAAGCACAAAGTTGTTGAATATAGAAAGCTTCACTAATCTCGTGCTCGCGCCGATTTTTATATCACTCGTGATCAAACACTTGTCAAGAATTGGCTGACAACAAAACTTATTACAATAATCTGCCAAGTGGCCGGGAAGGAAACCTTTTAGAGAGTTAGCGTGCTCCCTCAACCGATCATTCATGCATCGCCCTGTTTGGCCAATGTAACCATACCCAAAATTAAAAAATATCTTGTAGAGAATCACTAAAGCACATTCAACATGGCACGTAGCGTGTTTCTTAGTGCATGCTTCTTTCTTAGGTCCTTCGCTGTTGACCCTGTGACATAGCCCAGCGAGTTTATTGCGTGCGCAGAACACAACTCTTACATTTATTTTGCCAGTGACCTTCTTTAGCATTTGGGAAACTTCGTGTACGTAGGGAATGACAGCCTTGCTTGAATGAGGCTTGTTGAGTTAGCTCTTGCATTGTCTCTTATCAGGCACTCTTAGTGACGTTAGGAGAGTCTCGGCAATGGAAGTTAGCTCGGGATTAGAAAAGCCTGCTTGTTGAAGGCAGTGAACTTGGAGCGAGAAACTGCACTCTATCTGGTTCAAACTGCTGGTTCACATATGCCATTTCTCGTATTGATTTATTCTCACTACGATACTGTTAAATGCCTTCTGAAATGCCGTATCGCACGACATCGTCGCTTTGTGAAAGGTGGGCCAATGACGGTGGCAGCGTGATTTCATATGAGGTGCTGAAAGCTGGGAATGCCTCCGATTATGGAGTCAGTTCGAAATCACGCTGAGTGCACAATGCTAACGGAGAGAAGCAGGGAAGGATTAAATGAGAAGAAATTGATGCTGTTTGCTTTCGGGTCCTCTCAGGCGAACGCATATGGTATATACTCTGCGAGTATTCTCCTTACTCCTTTCCCATATGGCCTTGCGCCGGCCTTCATGAACAACTTAAGGCAGTGCAGCAAGCGTCAAAAGTTGATCGACCACGACACACAATAAAGAGCGCAATGTTTCCGTTTTTTCTGCAGGTAGCCCTAAATTTAGGTTTTTTGTCTGTACCAACACACGAAAACAACGTGTACTGTGCAGTTCGATTGTTCCAATCGCAGCCACAAATTTCTAAAACGTTCGAAGTTTTCTAAAACGTATTAGTCTAAAACGTTTTTACTCACAGTAACCATTTCCTTTTGGAGCGGTTTCTTCTCCTACAACTAAAATTACTATTGTTGATGATAATATTATTATTAATTCGGCAGATCCAAATACCTTTGAAACCGACCTTATGTGAAGCATGCGGATGGAAGGTGATCGTGGTGTAATTTGCTTTATTGAGACACATGCCATGAAAAACGAAACGCTAAATATATGCACCAATGTAGCACGCACAGAAATCAGTTTAAGATTTGCCGACGTTTATATAGCAAGTTTTTCGCACTTGCGCAACGATGCCAAGAGGAGGATAAGTATTAGCAACTCCAGAAGCGATAATGTGATATGAAGCGCTGGTGCTCGCTAGAATGGTAGCCCTGCACACTGCTACATAAGTCAACTTTAGCGCATGGTACACTCCTACTGTTGAAGTGCGCCAGATGGGACGGCTGTGTTAGAGGAGTACATATGTAATGTTTATATATTTAGATAGCCAGAACTTTAACCTCATTTGAAACTTCATGAACAGTATGGTCTATCTGAAAAGTAGCTCCGAGACCTGCGTGGCTCTGTGGTATCTTTGATTGCTACGAAGAATGCTTGGGTTTATTACCTGCTTGGACCTAAACGTTAGTCTTTGCATTCGTCGGGTCGGCATTGCCGATGTAAGGTTTTTCTTAACGCTGACGCGTTACAATGACCCATCTATGTTCTCATGGTGCCTGGGTAGATACTGTCAATCACCTGTGGCACTTCCTCGCAATGGTGGTATAATGGCTAAGGTACTCTTCTGCTGACTTGCCGACCGCGGGATCGAATCCCAGGCTCAGCGGCTGCATTTTCGATGAAGCCGAAAATGCCACAGGCCCGTGTGCCATTTTGGTGCACGTTAAAAAAAACCCTGGTGGATGAGATTTCCGGTGCCCTCCAATACGGCGTCTCTCATAATCATGTGGTGGTTTAGGAACGTTAAATTCTACATGTCAATCAATGAACCTGTGGCCCATACCCACATATCAGGAGCACAGACCCGCCCGCGGGTATGTGTCACTGTTTGGTGGTAAGTGTTAGACGACATTTCCGCGACAGAATTGTCACATTATACACGTCTAGACCAGCACATAATCTTCGTCAAATCATCCTACTCTCCCATCCTCATTTGACTCATGGCAAGTAAAGGGGATGACAACGAAGCGCCCATATGTAAACGGCTATGTAGATACGCAGATAAAACACCAAAAAAGCTTTCTTTGCGCAAAGAAATGCTTCACCTTTACTGATAATAACTGGAGTATTACGTCCCAAAACCACGATGTGATTCTGAGAAACGCCGTAGAAGTGGTCTCCGGAAGTTTTGATTATCTTGTGGTTTTCAACTTGCACGGATATCACACAGCACACGGACCTCAACCATTTCACCCCCCCCCCCCTCCCGAAAGGCTTCTCCTACAAAGGCGTTCTGTAGTTATGCTATGAAATGAAATGATATCTAGCTTGACGCAGAGCGCACTTTGTCAACAATGTTTTGGAAAGTTAGCTCTACCAAACTATTACGTGAGCCCACATTGCCATCCATACAAAAATGTCATTGCTTTGAAGTTCGTTAATTCGTATATGGAGCATTGTTTACTTGTTGTGGCAGATAGTTGTTAAATTCTGCGAATCTGTCCAGGTTAGAATAGATCGATACTATTCTTAACTGTTCAAGGGACTAACATCAAATCACGGTTATCCATTCTCTATCTCAGTTCTGTACTCGCGGGCTGGGTCCTTCCGTCTCTACAGCAGGTGCTTTGTTTCGTAAAGCTGTCACACTTCATAGGCTACTCGTTATCAAATGGCACAAAAAAGCTTCTGGTACATGGTCTATTTTTATGCTTAAACGAAATAGTTACTGCTGCACAGTAGAAATGTACTCATGGAAACCTACGTGTGTGGTTATAGCAACCTAGTTTTTATCTTGAAGTGTTGACAAAAGTACTCAAAGTAAAGCAGAGTTTCCTTTACCGATAAAGAGGGTGTGTAAGAGTTCTGATACCATAGGACGCTTTGTGTTTTATATGTTTTTGAATAAAAATGAAAGAAAAACGGGGTTTATCTTTTTGCGTTACGGAACAAAAAGAAGATGGTGCGCCTACAAAGAATGGAAAACTGTGTGAGTTTTCAGGAGTTTTGCGGTTTTGAAAAGGCAAGCGTGCGATTCACGAACACTGTAAGTACGATAGAGACCACACAAACACCGTTCTTTTCGCGTTTGTGTATTGTGCTTGTTTTCCCCAGCTGTACCTAGAACTTGAGCGTGTACTCCAAGTGAATATTTCCGATAACACAGGTGAATCGAAAGAAAACAAAAACAACAATGACATAACGTTCTGTCTTCTTCATTATTGTATTTTCGGTTGCTTGCAGTGTCGAATACCTTTCTTTACAAAGGCATACCAGCGAGTTCAAACTACCACAATATTGAAAGTAAACTGAGAAGAATTCTTCCGAGAAACTGATTAGGAGCTTTCAGTATGTCGACATCTTACCATAGCTTGATGTTGGGCGTCCCATACAGAAGTTCAAAAATATAAAAAAAGCTTCTAAACTTTCGCCAATCAGAATCTCTCAAAAAACCGCTTTTTCCCAAAGCTTCCAGATCAACGTTTGTCTGTCATGTTTTCATCGAGGCAAAGCCAAAAGATAGATAGGAACAATATCCAAAGGGAGCCAGCCACACAAGCTATTGCTCGATATTTAACGTGTGCAGCTGGGGTATCAGGACAAAAAGGCACCATAGGAATGCTCACTGTGGTGACTTACAAAGAAATACGAAGTCATCTCAAAGCAACGTAAGAAATTAAAACCAGAAGGCAGAAAAGGGACAGTAAAAATTTTATTGCCGTCCTGCCTTTTCCTGCATCAAATTTTACCTTGCCCTGCACCAAGGTGTAAGATACAAAACATTCTATCATATACTGTTTCCTGCATCAGGCGTAACCAGCATAATCACACGAAAAGAGACAGACAAACCGATAGAAAACAGACGGACAGACGCACGGATACACAGACGGACGCATGAACGAACGGAAGCATGGACGAAAGCATGGATGGACGCATGGACAGACAGGCAGGCGGACGGATGGATGGACGTACGGATGAACTGATGCAAGGATGGACGGATAGATGCATGGGCGAAGACACTGATGGATGGACACACATACGGACAGACCGACAGACGAACGCGCGGACCAATGGACAGACAGACAGACAGACAGACAGACAGACAGACAGACAGACAGACAGACAGACAGACAGACAGACAGACAGACAGACAGACAGACAGACAGACAGACAGATGGAAGGATAAATGGACGCTTCGCCCCACTCATCATCATTCACTCTGAGGATGTGCTGTGATTTTTATTCGCAAGTTTGGTACAGTGTCACATCACCCTAGGGCCACTGGTGAAATTTTAAATGCCAAGCATTTTGTAGCGAACTTCAGCGAGTTTGAGCATATTTATCTATCTATCTATCTATCTATCTATCTATCTATCTATCTATCTATCTATCTATCTATCTATCCATCTAGCCGCTTACGTTTGGGTGCTCTCGTGGTCAGCCCCTTAACTTGGCGTGAACAGAAATTAGCATGGGATGGTAAGATAGTTTGACGAATATGACGGACTGGTCAAGACATGATTATTGTCACAATCCCGTCGCATACGCTGTCAAACACTTCCCGTCAGACAGTGGCACATACTCACGGGCGGGTAGGTGCAGCTGGTAAGCGGGTATGTGCCACAGGTGATTGACACTTGGTATCTGCCCGGGAACGACGAGAACACACATGGGCAATTTAAACGCATGAGCGTTAAGCAATACGCGACATCGGCAGCGTCGACCCAATGAACGAATTGAATAAATGTCAGTGTTAAGAAAAACCTGACATAGACAGCGATGGCCCCACCGAAGAATGCAAACAATAAATTTCACGATCCCAGCAGGAATCGAACTCAAGCATTCTGTGTGGCAGTCAAGCATTTTACCGAGGAGCTACGCAGGTCTCGGAACTTTTCAAATAGACGCTAATCTTCGTGAAACGTCAATGGTGGTTTCAGTGCTGCCTACCCAAATTTTATAAACGTTACATATGTACTCCGTTCATACAGCCATCACGTCGGGTTATTGTAAACTGTGGTTAGGTGCCATGTGCTGAAATTGATTTAAGTAGCAGTGTCAAGGGCCAGCATCTTCGCGAGCATCAGCGCTTCATATCAGCTCCTGGTATTGCTAAAACACATTTCCAGCTGACATCATTGTGCAATTGGAATACTGGTTATATAAACATCTGCAACTCTTCAACGTACGTCTCTGCGTGCAACATTTGTACATATATTTAGCGTCCTTTCATGACGTGTCGCTAAAAAAAAACTGCGACGTGGTCACCTGCGCTCCACGTGCTTCGCATAAAGTTTATTCCCAGGTATGTGGGATCTGCCGAATTTTTTTTTCTAAAAGTATCAGTCGGCGGAGCGGCAGCGCTCCTGGGTGCATTTGCTTTGTGTTGTTCAGGTCGTCATCGTGGCCAGGAAAGGCGTTATTTAAAGGCTTCTAAATCAATCTCATGTGCTGCGTACCGCAGTGTACAAACAGAGGATCGACGAAAGTCAGCCTCATTTCTTTCCCAAAGATGCAGCGAGGAAAAATGAATGGATAGTGAAGTTGAGAATCGGCAAGTCGGTCAGATCACTAATGATTTTGCGCAAAGCACGCTTTGTCAGTGCCGACTACTTCTGTAGCAATGTATAGGCAACAAAACGAGAATATCTGATTTTTTTTTCTTGCTTGAAGGCTGGTGCACACCGGCGACAAGCAACGGTCGCGCGACCATTTCCGACTGGTCGCAAACAGTCGCGAATGGTCGCAAACGGTCGCAAAGCGACTGTTTTGGCTAGTCGCTTCCCGACCGATTATTCAGTCGCGCCACTGCAGTCGGAAAGCTGATGGAACCAATCAGTGATGCTCAATTTTCATTGCGCTGACGATAACGGATAAAAACAAGAAAAGCGGCGCGCTCGGTTTGCTCCGCTGACTCAGCTGGCGGCGATCAGCTGATCGGCACCGGTATCCAGAGTTCTCACTGATAACGAGATCCGAACGTGACTCTCCGCTATTGCGACTTCTGGTCGCTCACATGCAGCCTCTGTCGGTGTGAACATCGGTCGCTTTTTGGTCGCTGGTCGCCAATGGTGGCGCGACCACTGCTGGTCATCGGTGGGCCTTAAAGCCGCAGATTATGGTCGCCATTACATCTCGCCTTGTCAGAAGCGCTTATATTTACATTTTGGGGTGTACCCAGAATGCCATCACTAGGTCGAGCTCGAGCTCCACAGTTGTAGACAGCGCAGTGGGAACGAGCAGCTTAGGCCATTTCATATGCTTTAGAAAGACTCAACTGTTTGTGAAAGACGCATTTGGCGTTTTATGAAAGACTCACTCTGATACTCTTTGTGGGTGCCATATTGAATCACCCACTGCGCCCCCTATAGGCAACAAAACTTGCAAATGGGAGCGTTAAGCCGAAAAAAAAAAATGATCCTGATTCTGAACAGGCTGTGAAAGGGGCTGTGGCCCCTCTCTCTTACGCTCTCAGCAATCCCGTGATTGCGTCGGGGAACAGGATTCTGAAGATGCGCGATGAACACATGTCCTCCCGCGTGGTGTGCTCCAAGAGTTCGGGAAGAGTAACAGCAACACAAAGTATTGTGAATTCGAGCTGTGCTCAACTTGCAGGTACCCGTCAACATCGGACAAGTCACCCGGGATGAACGTAATTTTAAGCCGACCCATGCACTGTTTCGCATGCGATACTCTTGGTCCCCTTGAGTAGGAGATGCTGTTAATTTTTTCCTTAACGCAGTATATGGCGCTTCCGAAAATTCCCTGTTTTCCCAATGCATTACGAAAATCTGAGTGTGCAGCACTTTAAAAAGTCATCAGCACCACTTACATATGTAGCTAGTTCACTAGTTACCAAAAAAGAGAGAGAGACTTGTGCGTCAGGTGCCTCGTAGCTTGACCCAAAAATAATTTTGAAAATAGGGTGTAAAACCGAAAATGCTTGCCGCTGTGGTTGTCAACTAGCTTCTGCTTGGCAATGACATCTCCGTATCACGTACGTAAGAATAATAAGGCGATTGGGCAAACATGGCGTTATTCCTTAGAGCAGTTATATAGCCTAAACTCAGAGGGGCGCTGAAGAAGGTGTCATACTCCCTCAGTATAGGAACACATTTAAATAACGCTCTGGGATAGTTAACAATTAGCGCACTTATTGTTGGGCACCGCTTGACACTTTGCGAAGCGTTGAAGCGTCGGAAGCACTCTCAATCTTCTGTGCCAGTGAAATTATTGATTCAACTTCGGAACTTTGTTGTGTTTAGCAGGCAGGAACAGAACACGCAACTGTGTAAACGTGCTGTTGATTGAAAAGCCTCGCTGTAGTACCGCATATATTATGTCCAAACGAAAGACCCTGGCTTAGCACTTATGATTCATAATTTTTAACTTGAACGGAAAATAGTTTGAGCTGTTAGGAACGTACATTCATCGCAATTTTCGCTATTTGCCGGCAACTGTAAATGATTATCTCGTTTTTCTTTTCATGCCAATCAAGAGGCTTCAAGAAAGGAATGTGTTCTGTCGAAACCTATCGCCATGCCGTTCACAGTAATGCGTGTAGAGATATGGTGGTGCCAGGACCGAGGCTATGCAGAGAGAAGGTTTTTTGTCATTACGGAAAGATGGTTGCTTAAATATAAGACATCTGGACAGAAATAGATGACGCAATTATTTACAATGTGTCCAGCGTAGAGAGAAGACATGCGCCGGTCAGCCCCAGCTGCTGGTTTATCTGTCAAAGGTGCCCTCGACAATAGAGATTTGACAGGAGCGCTCGGTAGCAGGGCCCCCCTCTCCCCGCAGAGGTCCACGCGGTTGCTTTATTTAGCGCCGCACGGTACCATGCAGCATTGATCGAGTATGTATCGACAAACATTTTCGAAAGAAAACGTCAAAGATCATTGTCAGTGTGAAAACTAGATTTATTGTGTGACTTTCTGTGCATCTATGTGTAGACAATCAATACCAAAGAAATTCGTTGGGCATAATAACGTAATGTAGGATATATATATATATATATATATATATATATATATATATATATATATATATATATATATATATATATATATATATATATATATATATATATATATATATATATATATATATATATATATATATATATATATACAGTTCAAAAAAATCAAGCACGTAGGACAAATTGTTTTGTAAAGGACTGACGTTTCGGCCGCGGTACCGGCCTTCGTCGGAGTGATGTGAACATGCGACGGTAACGCAATATAAAAAGGCCAGTAACGTATCATAGCGCTGTTAATGGCTGACAAGCGGTTGTTAAAAGCACGTGGGACACAGTGCGCGTGATAAGACAAGAAAAAAATGAGATTACAAGCGTGCGAAGACGAAACGAATAAAAAATCATTAACAATGAGTAAAAAATTATGAAGCCACATAACGTGTGTATCACTGGCACAAACATCAATACACGTCATAGGTACAACTGCTAGCAAGTTATCGATAAACATAAACGCGGGTATAACATCTTGTCATGATCCGACAACAAAGCTGGAACAGGGAACTAATCTATCTGCGTGAAAGCATAGCGGCAATAATAGCGGTGGCAGTCAAGGGTGTTTATGAAGCTAAATGGGTAAAAATGAAAGTTTGCCAGCGCTTTCATTCATACCACAAGTGACGGCTTTAAACTTATAGATTAAATACGATTCTCGAAGTTCCCTTTCGTGGTGGGAACGGAAACCCGATTGAAGGATTGTGGCTGTAATACTATCAAATGAGTGGCCCGGAATGTGCACGTGTTTTGATAGCGGAAGGTTAGGAATGGTGGCAGCATGACATTTGTGGTTGTTAAAGCGATATGTGAAGGGCGTTTCGGTTTGTCCAATGTACTGTAATTTGCAGACGGAACATACGAGCAAATAGATGCAATTGTAAGTGTCACACGTAAAATTTCCTTTAATCTTATAGGAGAAATCAGAAGCAGTGCTTTTAGCAATGTGTGACGTCGTCATATGCGCGCAAACCTTGCATCGTGGTTTATTGCAAGGTCGACAACCAACATTATCGGGAACCCTTGTTTTAGATGAAGTTAGGATGTCATGCAGATTGCGAGACCGTCTGAAGACGGTCTCGCAATCTGCATGACATCCTAACTTCACATCATAGCCAAGGAACGACCAGGTATCAGTCGTGTGTACGCCAGCCTGGTCTTGCCGAGAGCTACGAATTGTCATTATGGCCAGTGAAATGATGGACTTGTTCGTCACTGCAATCGCGAGGCCTGCACTTCCAATAGCCTACTGCAAAACTTCTGCCGGCGTTCCAGTTTCGTGTACTTCATCGACCATGGATTTGAATGGTTGCCTTCCGCTCGCGTTCTCGCTGCTGATGGCATCCATCCCAGCTTCGAGGGCATCGCGTTAATGGCTACGCATCTCCAGAGACTGTGTTTTGGAAGTACAAACGCGTTTTCTTCTTTTTAGAAAGACACGGCTTCTTGCCTGCCGGTAGAGCCAATGCGCTCTCGGCGGTCAGCAAGCCAGCCGCTCAATGGCTCAAACTTTCCTAGTCTCAGTGAATTCCCTGCCCTAACTGCAACCGCATCACAACTTTCGCCACCAGCGCCGCTTGCGCCAGGAACTCGACTGTCATCAAACCAACCGACCCACCACCTAAGCCTCCCTGCTCCCGTGCAAGATACAACGGACTTGAACCCTTCAGTGCAACAGCTGGCTTCCGCTACCGTGTCCCCAACCAGCCCGCCAACCAATCAACCAGGCCCTCTATCCGATCAGCGTCCACTAGGAACCAGACTACGACCTAGACCGCCCCAACCAGCAACGCAAAGCACTACGCGGACCAGTCCCCGAAAGACTCGGAGACCGAAAAACAAAGCGACAAACTGACTAGGTGAGCCTTGTGCCAGAAAAGCAAATACCTCCCATGATTTCTTAAAGTTGAGAAAATCCGTGGAAAAGCGCATCCGAAACGAACTGCATGTTTCAACCCTCAGTGCATATTTAGCGGCTCGTGTTGCACCCAGGGGACTTTGTATTTCTATAAAAGCAGCCACAAGTCATATGTCCGCTAAAAATATCGCTCAATGGTATGAAATCCTTACAAAAGCCTCTGGATCTTACCCGCACTGTTCAAAACCATTACCAGCATGCTGTAAAAGACTCTTTAAACACGGAACGACAACTGTACGCGAGTGGTGACCTCAGTATGCATGAAATGGCCGAATTGGAAAGGTATAAAGTGAAGAAGCTAAGTGAGATCTACGACAAGAAATGTAAAAAGTTGCTCCGTGACGGCGTGGACCGCTCGTTGTTCCCAAAACAGGTAATAACGGCGGTCCCGACAAACTCGTTTCCTGAGCTGGATATTAGTACGCCGCCGTCCACCAACGTAGTGAACCTTTCGCATGTAAGTCTAAATAGGGACGAACTCCGCATCTTGTCACGGGGCCTCACCTTTTGTCCTGCACTGGTGGATATGACAATTTTCAATTGGCTAAGGATTTAGAGAATTTTTCACGTAACATGCGCCTACGAGAATATTTCCATGACCATCCGTCCACTAGCGACAGGCAGCCAGTTGTGTTTAACAACAACCGTTGGACCCCTCCGGCCTAACGTGACAAATATCTAGATATGTATATTGAAGCCGTCCAACGCGACGTGCTTAAAGCCTACGAAAAGCAAAAGCCGTTTAAATCAAACATTTCATTTGAGGAAAGGAAAGCTATTTCACCACTGGCTAAAGCAGTGATATCGTGATAAAGCCAGCCGACAAAGGTGGTGCCGTTGTTATAATGAATAAAACGGATTATATAAGCGAAGCTCATAGACAGCTTAACAATCTGGTTTTTTATAAGCACCTAGAATATGATCTCACTGAAGAGTTTAGAGCAGTTGTCCAAGATACCGTCAACGATCTCGTAAAAGCTAATCAATTAGGTTAGAAGGCAGTACGCTCCATCGTCCCGCTCAGTCCCGTCCCTGGCAGGTTCTACTTGCTGCCCAAAATACATAAAGAAAACTGTCCTGGACGCCCCATTGTTTCGGGCATTGGCACTATTACGGAGCAACTTTCCCGCTACGTTGACGTAATAATCAGTAGCCTTCCATGTAAATTCTCGTCCTCTCTCAAAGACACAAATCATTTTTTGTTGGACATTGATGAACTCGTGATACCAGATAATTCCGTGCTCGTGACATTAGATGTGGTTTCACTGTATACCAATATACCCCATAGCGATAGCATCCAGGCAGCAATTCAAGCGTACGAAGAATTATCTGATGAAAAGCCCATTGGAAGTGATACATTAGCTACCTTACTGAAATTAATCTTACAGCTTAATAATTTTGAATTTGATGGTTCCCACTACCTTCAAGTAAGTGGAACATCAATGGGCACTCGCATTGGACCTAATTACGCTAGCCTTTTCATGTCTGTTCTGGAAAATGATTTTATGAGAAACCGCGCGTTAAAGCCTCTTTATTATAAGCGATTTATAGATGACATTTTTTATTTGGCCCCATAGTGAAAATGAACTTATCTTTTATAGCTGATTTCAACACTGTTCACCAATCTATTTCGTTTTCGCATGAATACTCTCGTTCTACCGTTAACTTTCTGGACGTCACAGTTTGCATCTCTGACAACAAACTAACCACTAGGCTTTACAAGAAACCTACAGACAGGCACCGTTATCTTCACTTCAAAAGTTCACATGTTAAACATTGGAAAACCAGTATACCGTACAGTCAGGCGCTCCGCTTTAAGAGAATTTGCTCTGAGCAGTCAGACTTTTACTCAAACTGCGTAGAACTCCGCGAATCGCTGATCCAGCAGGAATACCCACCCCGCATTGTTGAGGATGCCGTCAAAAGAGCAGATGCGCTGAATCGCAAGGATTTGTTCAGCGCTAAAAAGCAACCATCCGTTCAGGCACAAAGTAATCTAGTTCTAACACACTCAGCATCAGTGCCAAACGTTTCCTCAATTCTCAAAAAACATTTCAACATACTAGCCCAGAGTGCTCATCTTAAAGTAATCTTTCCATTGCCACCTCGGGTAGTCTTCAGACGGTCTCGCAGTCTGCATGACATCCTAACTTCATCTAAAACAAGGGTTCCCGATAATGTTGGTTGTCGACCTTGCAATAAACCACGATGCAAGGTTTGCGCGCACATGACGACGTCACACATTGCTAAAAGCACTGCTTCTGATTTCTCCTATAAAATAAAGGAAATTTTACGTGTGACACTTACAATTGCATCTATTTGCTTGAATGTTCCGTCTGCAAATTACAGTACATTGGACAAACCGAAACGCCCTTCACATATCGCTTTAACAACCACAAATGTCATGCTGCCACCATTCCTAACCTTCCGCTATCAAAACACGTGCACATTCCGGGCCACTCATTTGATAGTATTACAGCCACAATCCTTCAATCGGGTTTCCGTTCCCACCACAAAAAGGAACTTCGAGAATCGTATTTAATCTATAAGTTTAAAGCCGTCACTTGTGGTATGAATGAAAGCGCTGGCAAACTTTCATTTTTACCCATTTAGCTTCCTAAACACCCTTGACTACCACCGCTATTATTGCCGCTATGCTTTCACGCAGATAGATTAGTTCCCTGTTTCAGCTTTGTTGTCGGATTATGACAAGATGTTATACCCGCGTTTATGTTTATCGATAACTTGCTCGCAGTTGTACCTATGACGTGTATTGATCTTTGTGCCAGTGATACACACGTTATGTGGCTTCATAATTTTTTACTCATTGTTAATGATTTTTTATTCGTTTCGTCTTCGCACGCTTGTAATCTCATTTTTTTCTTGTCTTATCACGCGCACTGTTTCCCACGTGCTTTTAACAACCGCTTGTCAGCCATTAACAGCGCTATGATACGTTACTGACCTTTTTATATTGCGTTACCGTCGCGTGTTCACATCACTCCGACGAAGGCCGGTCCCGCGGCCGAAACGTCAGTCGTTTTATTTATTTATTTATTTATTTATTTATTTATTTATTTATTCATGTTACCCTGCAGGCCCCAGAAGAGCATTGAGTAGGGGGGGTTACAGAAAAATTACAATAACATAAAGCATAAAAAGAAATTATATCGAAGAAAACAAAGAAAATTGCACAATGGAAGGGAGAAGAACAAACACTATAAGCAAATGTAGCGAAAAAAACAAAATGAAAAAAAAAATAAAGCATCGTTATACAAAATCAAGAGAACATATAAATTTGCAGTAGCTCACGAAATTTGACCGGATCTCTCACAGAAACAATTTCATCCGGAAGGCTATTCCAAACTGCGATGGCGCGTGGCAATGCAGAATTATTGAATGACTGAGTGTTGCCGAAGATGCGTCTGAAACTGAGATGATTATGAAGTCGACTAGATGTACGCGAAGGAATGTCAAGCGATAGACGACTGGTCCACGAGTTGTAGTAGTACTTATGGAGGAGGCATAGACGGGTGACAGAGCGGCGGGAATCCAAGTTAGTAAGGGCAATATCGCGTTTGATTTGGGTGATGCTGGAGTGGCGGTTATATATTGAAGTGATGAAGCGGGCTGCACGATTTTGGATGGATTCCACTTTATCTATTAGGTATTGTTGATGCGGAGACCAGATCGATTAAGCGTATTCCAGCTGAGGACGTACAAACGTTTGGTAGGCCTGCTGCCGAATGGTAGATGGGGAATGATGCAGATTCCGGCGCAAGAATCCCAGAGTTCTGTTTGCTTTCGCGCATATCTTGTCGATGTGAGTACACCAGGCAAGATTAGTACAAAGATGGACACCAAGGTATTTGTATGTAGATGAACGGGGAATTACAGCTGAACAGATAGAGTAAGAAAAGTTAAAAACCGATTTCTTACGGGTGAAAGAAAGTACGCAGCACTTAGATGTGTTAAGCGTCATTTGCCAATGGTCACACCACTGATTTATTAAGTCGAGGTCCTTTTGTAAATGTACGTGGTCTTCTTCAGAGTTAATAGTTCTGTACACTACGCAGTCATCCGCGAAAAGACGAATTGAGGAAGAAATGTTACAAGGCAAATCATTAATATAAATCAGAAAAAGAAGAGGGCCTAATACACTGCCCTGGGGCACACCTGATGAAACAAATGAAGTAGACGAGCTGAAGTTATTGACAAATGTAAACTGCTGTCGATTTGACAAAAAATTTCTAAGCCAAGATAATGTTGATGAGTCGAGTTTAAGTGCAGACAGCTTAGCTATTAGGCGACAATGGGCAACTCTGTCAAATGCTTTCGCATAGTCTAAAAAGATGCAGTCAACAGTTTTATTACTATTCATGCCGTTATGTAGATCAGACGTGAATTCTAATAGCTGAGTATCACAAGATAACGCTTTCCGAAAACCATGCTGATTTATAAAGAAGAAGTTATTTGACTCAAGATGGCTGTATATATGAGAGGTGATGATGTGTTCAAGCAGCTTGCAACAGATGCATGTTAGCGAAATGGGGCGGTAGTTACCGGGTGTGTGTTTGTTACCATCCTTGAATATCGGAATAACCTTTGCTATCTTCCAGTCAGTGGGAAGTTGACCAGAAGATAAAGACTGTTGAAAAATGTGGCATAAGATTTGACTGGAGGAAGCGGATGTGTTTTTAAGTACCTTGGAATTAATATTGTCAACACCACACGATGTAGACAGCTTTAGACCGTGTATAACTTTGGATATGCCTTCAACAGTAACAATGATAGGAGACATGAAGCAGTACTCACTATCGGGGACACAGGGAACCGAAGAAAAGTCTTCATTAGTAAAAACCGAGCAAAAAAACGAATTGAAGGTTGAAGCACACTCATATGCAGAGACAGGAACATTATCGGCGTTATGTAATGTAACAATGTCACTGCCACGGTCAGGCGAAATGGCACGCCAAAACTTTTTAGGGTTAGTCAGTAAAAGTGAAGACAGGCCGGCGGAAAAATATTTCTTTTTCGCTTCGCTAATCGCAAGACAATAAGATTTTAAACAGTTTTTATACATAGACCATGACTTAGAAGAAGATAACCTTTTAGCTGAAGCATATAACCTTTTCTTTTTATTTTTGAGCGATCTAAGCGAGATATTAAACCAAGGGTTGGATTTGTCGTTAGAGATTGTTATTAGTGGAACATATTTATCTATTAGGAGCGCTATAATGTTTCTAAAGGAATTCCAGTTATCCTGAACAGACCTGTTGGTGAATGAGGGAAGAAATGTATTGTGTAGGAAGACATCAAGTTCAGAGTTCATTAGATCGTAATTTGCCTTGCTATAATCCCTGATTACCTTGCGCTGAACACCCAGAAATTTTAGTGGAATATTAATTGAAAACTGTAGAAGGTTGTGATCGCTAAAACCCTCTAATTGCACAATTTTACCTATGGTA
The DNA here is from genome assembly GCF_043290135.1 of Rhipicephalus microplus. NCBI lineage: Eukaryota > Metazoa > Arthropoda > Arachnida > Ixodida > Ixodidae > Rhipicephalus > Rhipicephalus microplus. The sequence continues at coordinate 96,877,540 of NC_134704.1, read as the reverse complement.
TGTGGCTCTGTTGTCAGAATAAGATCTAAAATATTAGTATCGCGAGTGGGCTCTGAGACAAGCTGGGTGAAATTAAAGTCAAGGCATAGTTCGAGGCATGAATAAATAAATAAATACCATTGGCCCAATGTACAACCCGTGTCCTCATTGATGGTATTCGTCATCATATCACCTTCGCTGTCCTAATTTCGCGTGCTCATGAAGTAATTTTAGGTTGGGAATTTCTCTCATCAGCATCTGCATTAATTTTTTGCCGTCAACGTGTAGTCCAGATGACCGATAATGATCACGGCAGCGAACGCGTGGACGAGAAACCACTGCGTTTTTTCCACAGCTTCTGGTTCCATACTGCTCCCGGGTCAAGAGCAACTCATCACCATCACTTCTCCTAATATTGCCCAAGGGGACGTCCTTATCACCCCTTACAGTCACTGTCTAGCTCGCGGCGTTGTACTCCCCTCTAGCCTGGTGTGGTTCAAAGACAGTGCTGTGATAATCTTTGGCCTGAACCCTACCCCGGAGCCTGTCCTCCTACCCCAAGGTTCCGCAGTGTCGTGTTATGTGGATACCCGACCGGTAACTTTGGTCTCTCTAGACGCCTTGCCAGCTCAGCCACTACAGGGCCAGCCTGTTACTTCCTCTTCCTTTGCTCCCGGCGTAAATCCTCACCTGTCTGCTTCTCGACGTGAGGCGTTGCTAAATTTGCTAACAAAACACCAGGCCTCCTTCGACGCCAATGCTTCAGCACTAGGACAGACAACATTTGCGCATCATCACATTGACACTGAAGGTCAGACTGTTGTACCCTGTCGTCCCTACCAAGTCTCCTTAGCCGAACGCAAAATCATCGAGGAAAACGTGACCGATATGCTAAAAAGAAGAATCATGCAACCCTCTATCAGTTCTTGATCATCACCCGTTGTCTTGGTACAAAACAAAGATGGATCGGTGCGATTTTGTGTTGATTACGCACGCTCAACAAGACTACCCGAAAAGATGTATATCCGATGCCCCGTACGGATGATGCACTTGACTCATTTCAAAGCGCCCAGTACTTCTCCACCCTTGACCTTCGGTCCGGAAATTGGCAAATTCCAATGGACGAAGCAGACAATGAAAAGACCACCTTTTCTATGCCGGACGGCATTAACGAGTTTGACGTAATGACATTCGGCCTATGTAAATCTCCCGCCGCTTTTGAAAGGATGATCGATACTGTTCTTCGTGGCCTCAAACGGAAAACTTGTCTATGCTGCCTTGATGATATTGTCGTGTTTTCTTCCACTTTTACTGATCATCTGCAACGTCTAGATGAAGTTTTCACATGTCTTTCCAATGCTAGACTTCAACTAAACACAAAGAAGTGCCATTTCGGCAACACAGCTATAAAAGTTCTGGGACATCTCGTTAGTAAAGATGGCATCCAGCCCGATACTGACATTATTTCCGCAGTCCTCAACTTTCCACGACCCTTTCGCTCCAAAGAACTACGCAGTTTACTTGGACTCGCATCGTACTTTCGCCGCTTCATTCGCAACTTTGCCACTAATATATTGTCGCTCCTCACCACAAGCTCCTTGCTAGTACCGGTTCCTTCAATTGGAATGATCAATGCGAAGCCTTATTTTAGGAACTCAAGCAGGCACTGACATACCCACCATTGCTTTGTTATTTCGATGACAGGGCACCTACGATATTACACACTGACGCTAGTGGACAAGGAATCGGCGCCGTACTCCTCCAGCGCGACCATGCCTTTCGCGAGAAAGTTGTCGCCTATGCAGGCTGCACTCTGACCTCTGCAGAGAAGACGTACTCGATAACCTAACAAGAGTGCTTGGCTGTTGTCTGGTCCATCCAAAAATTTCGTCCGCACCTACATGGTCGACATTTTACTGTTGTGACAGACCACCATGCTCTCTGCTGGTTGTCCACAAGCAAAAACTTGTCGGGACGACTTGGCCGCTGGATTTTCCGATTACAATCTTATGACTTTGACGTCGTCTACAAGACTGGAAGACAACATCAAGATGTCGACGCTTTGTCACAATGCCCTTTGCCGCAGTTTTCGGCGCACGTCACATCCCCTTGTCAAATTGGCTATACGAAGGACGCCTCGTCAATATCAGCCATTTCTTCCCTACCTTCATGCACCGTCCGTCAGTACTTACTACTCACCAGCGAGCCGATTCTTATTGCACTGACATCATCGGTCGGCTTACCGGCGCTTCATTTTCCCCTAATGCCAGGCTCCGGAAACAACTCCGACTATTCAAGTTGGAGGACGTTGTGCTCAATCGGTACATTTTCCAGCCTAAAGGCCATCGACGGGTTCCCGTCGTACCACGCGCACTACGCACTGAAGTTCAGCGCGCTTCACACTACGACCCGACGTCAAGCCACCTGGTTTACTACAAAACCTACGAGCGCAACCGCAGTCGATTCTTCTGGCCAGATCTTTCCACGAAGGTAGCTAAATATATTCTCTCGTGCGCACTTTGCCAACACCGCAAGCGGCCACTAGTGCTCCAGTCGGGACCCTACAACCACTTTCTTGCCCAGCAGAGCCGTTCTCTGTCATCGTAATTGACCTCTTTGGGCCCCTCCCAACTACATCAGACGGCAAGAGGTGGATCGTTACCGCGGTTGATCACTTGACCTGGTACGCTGAGACGGCCTCGATCACTTCAGAAACTGCTTCCGAGGTACCGACTTTCTTCTTGAATGCTATTTACCTAGGTCACGAAGCCTCTCGTATTCTTTTGAGCGACCGTGGCAAGGCATTTCTTTCAAGCACGCTCAGTGAAGTTCTTCAAGCATCAAAAACAGTTCATAAAACAACATCTAGCTATCACCCACAAACCAATGGCTTAACAAAAAATTTCATCGCACGCCGTGTGACATGCTGTCCATGTGTATCCGACCGGACCATCGCGATTGGGATGCCTTTGTCACGTATGCATATAATACGTCAGTTTCATCGAACCACAGGCTATTTACATTTTTTTCTTACGGATGCCAACAAACATCACCACTCGACGTTTCATTCTTTTCTGGCCCTGTCAAGTCTTCACCATTCGTTTGCGATCAGTTTCTGTCTCGTGTTGCTCAATGCCGTCGTCTTGACCATGTAAGCATAGAAGCTAGCCAAGAAGATCACAAACATCGTTACTATGCCACTAATCGCGTCGTTCTCTACCGCCCTAGGAAAGATGTACTTCTGTTGAGTCCTGTGGACTCTTGCAGGAACGCCTGGCTTATGCGAGAAGCTTGAGTCACGCTATCTTGGCCCCTACAAAGTTGTCGAACAGACCTCACCGGTGAACTTACGTGTCTAACCTCTTCATGCCCCCCTGACCAACGCTGCCGTGGGACAGAGATTGTGCACGTGTCACGACTCAAGCCCTATCGTATGCGTTCCACGGCGTAATTCGCAGCCAGGCTGGCCGCTTTTGTCAAGGGGGGAATATATAATATATATATATATATATATATATATATATATATATATATATATATATATATATAGGCAGGCATGGTGGTTGAGTGGCCGTAGCGTTGCATATAGTCTAGTAGATCCTCCGTCAGCGGTCACAACGTGGTTTATTTCGACGTTTCGGCCTAGAGTCTGGCCTTCATCAGGAATAAAGATACAGTTTGTCGGTGCTCAGCGTTATACAATCTCAAATCAGACGGCAAGGAAAGAGGGAGAAAAAAAGAAAGAAAAAAGAAAAGAAAAGGAAAGAAAAAAAGAAGAGAAAAATAATATATGGTGGACGCCCCTCGGGTGCCCCCCGTCCACTTTTCCTTCCACTTCCCCCCCATCTCTCTCCCCCCTCTCCCCTTCCCCTTTCTGATGTCAGCGGTCTGTGTATGTTTCCGTTCACTAGCGCATTCCTCCCGATCAGACGGCCCCTCCTGGCACTGGCGGTTCGGTGTGGGGCAAAAAAATTACGGCATATTCACGGGGTGAATGATGATGAATGGGCGAAGCTCCGGAGGGATTCATCGGTAAACTGTGAATCTTCCGTGTAATTCGCCCAGTCGATCATCATGTAAAGACGTGAGAAACGCTGTGTGTGTATATACACAAATCAACTTTTATTTGTTCTTAGACGATGGATGGCTTGTGATGTCCCTTCATTATGACGGCTTTATGGTCTGTGAAATGAAGGGAGAGCGGTTCCTGTATAAGATCTCGCGTCTTTCATCAACTACAAGTACCGCTTTCTAGTTTATAACATCTTGCATCTTTTCATCATCAGCTATAAGTACCACCATCTAGTAAACACTACAAGAACTAAACGAGAGGTGGCTACATACAGGAGACGGTACCGCCATCTAGTGAACACTGCAAGAACTAAACTAGAGGTGGCTACATACAGGGGACGGTACCGCCATCTAGTAAACACTGCAAGAACTAAACTAGAGGTGGCTACATACAGGCTACAGGGGACGCACAGCCCACGCCCTAAGGAGTTTCGCCCCTAAAAAGAGCTTTTCAGGAAGTCCTAAGCCTTTAACTACTCGGGGTCCCGTAAAAAATTCGTCGTAGAAGGACGGGGGCTGCGTATTGTGGCAGAGGCTGGTCAGCGGGCATTTTAGGAAGTTCTAAGCCTTTAACTACTCCGCGCCCTGTCAACATTTCGTCGTAAAAATAGGGGTGCCCCGTATTGCGGTAGGCTGTGCAAGCGCGTGCAATGCGAATTCCTGGCCCGCTTCTAGATTACGTGTGTCGTGGGGGCCTCCCGGCTGTGCACATGGTTGCCATTGGGCAGGTCGTGCATGGCACAATTGTTTGGGTAGTAAAATAAAGCAGAAAACAAACGACAGCTGCACTTAGGAAGAGTAGTTACACTCGGAATTGTTTTGGGTTGTCCAGTGCCCTTCGCAGCTGAAGTGCCGTGAACTCAGTTACTATTTTCATTGTTGCCGTTATTGTTTTCTAATGCTTTAATTGCTGCAAGTGTACCAGGATTCTCATTTATTCCTCTATCGAGGGTGTTAAATCGGTGGATAAGGTATGACTCTCGTTGTGCACGTTCTCGATTTGATTTAAATCCCGTCTCTAAGAGCGTTACTGATAGTTTGTCGAATGCATGGTCGGGAAGGTTGAGATGTTTTGATAGAGGTAGACTTAGGGCTGATTTCGCATGGGCTCTATGATTATTGAAGCGAATCCTAAATGGTGTTTCTGTTTGTCCGATGTACTGCATACCACACACGTTGCATTCGAGTAGGTACACCACATTAGAGGAATCGCATGTTAGGTTTCCTCGTATGTTAATCGAAAACTTGGATTGCGTGCTGGTTGCTTTGTCTGTTTCTCGCATCGCCTTACATACAAGACATCGTGGCTTTAAGCAAGGGCGGCATGAATTATTGGGGGGTGATGTGTTAATGTGGGAGTGGACAGGGGTGTCTTTGAGGTTACGTGGTCGTCGGTAATGGTGCATTCAGACGACGGACCGAATCCCGATGTGGCGGGACGGACGGCGCGTCACGTGACCTCACATCAGCGATTCCCCTCGTCCGCGACTCGTCCGCGCGGCTCGCGGACGGATGAACCCAACCTGTTTCTCACATCGGGATTCTGGCGGGGGAGAGCCGGTACTTCAGCGGAATAGCTTGGGGTCGGTGGCAACCAGTACACTTTTCGTCTGCTCGCGGCATGTCCTCCGTGGCTCGCGGACAGCTGCATGACTGGTCGGCATCATCTACGCTTGAGCATTGTTTACTTAGTTTCCGGAGACTTTGTTCTCAGGTGATTAAATATGCAGAAATCACTTTGGTGGTTCGGGAAATGTCGCCGCCGTCGCTTAACACGCGAGATTCTTAGCCGTCATTGTGGTGAAATATTTCAACTTCTGCAAACGGCGACGTACCGCTTCTAAAAAAAAAAAAAGGTGGGAGACACGTTTAGAAGTTCTACAAGAGGGGAATAATGTAGTTGAAAGATTATCCTGCGAGCAACTCCCTTTTCTCCTGAAAGAATAACACTACTCGTTCATTTGTCACAACACGACAGACATCGCAGCCAAGCTTCGCTTCTTGCGGGCATCCATGTTGAATACTCTCAAACCGGTCTGCTGCCAGCGGGCGCAGGTGAGCGCCGAATCTGCTGTCGAGGGTAATCCGGCTGTTTTCCCCTAGGACACCGTCCGTCGTGTGGATGCGCCTGCAGGCGGACCATCCGCGGATTAGCTGTCCGCGTCCACGACAAATCCGGATTTGGTCCGTCGTCTGAATGCACCATAAACGACGCCTGGAGCGGATGGGAATGCGCGTTTTAGACGTTCACTTTGTTCCAGAATGTTGTAATGTCGTTTAAAGATTTTGTTTACAATGGGGAAGTTTGTGCTGTAAGTCAAGCAGAGGTTTGTTCGTTGTGGGTCTTCTCGTGGTGGTCACTTCATAAGTAAGTCTTCACGCTTTAGTTTTCTCGCTTTTTGCACAGCGTCATTATTTACATGTGGGGGGTATTTTTGTTGCTCGAGCATAAGTTTTAGCCTCTGTGAGCTCGTGTCAAAGTCAGCGTCTCTAGAGCAGATTCGCTTAAACCGGTGAGCCTGGCTGTATGGAATACTGTTTTTACAGTGGCGTGGGTGATCGCTTTGGTAATGAAGGTATTGTTGTCGATCCGTTAGTTTGCGATATAGGGTTGTAGAGAGCTTCTCTTCTTCTATCGTTATGGTAACGTCAAGAAAATTTACGGTAACTTGCGAGTATGTGTGTGTGAAGTGTATGTTCGGATGTACAGCATTGTAAGTGTCTATAAAGCTGAGAAGTTCGTCCTCGCTGTGGGTCCAAATAAGAAAGATGTCGTCTATGTATCTTCTGTATAACATTGGTTTCAAGGAACTTTGTGCAAGAAACTCAGATTTTAGCTTTCCCATAAATATGTTGGCATAATTACGTGCCATTTTAGTGCCCATAGCGGTCCCGCTGATTTGTCGAAAATACTCTTGGTTAAACTCGAATGAATTTAATTCGAGGACCATCCTCGTCAATGTTGCAATGGCAGAGACATCTGGGGTGTTAGATTGTCTATGGTTTGTGTACATGTTTTGTAATGCAGCTATGCCGTCATCGTGAGGAATATTTGTATATAATGAAGAGACATCAAGAGTAACCAAGTACGAGTTTTTCGGCACACAGATACCCGCAATGTCTCGAAGAAAATGTGTGGTGTCTTTTATGTACGACGTGAGGGTGCATGGAATGTGGCTTATTAGTTTGTCCACGTACCCTGATCTGGGTTCAGTTATTGTACCGATGCCTGATATGATTGGTCGACCTGGGTTACCGGGTTTATGAATTTTTGGGAGGATGTAGAAGCGACCTGGACGAGGGTATGCTGCTTGCATCAGTTTGTGGTCAGTGTTGGTTATCTTTTCTGAAAAGTTTGAAAAATTTGGCATCTAGGACAGACATAACAATAAAACCCGCTGACAAAGGAGGAGCAATTGTAGTCCTTAATACAACCAACTACTTACAAGAAGCATACCGCCAACTAGACGACTCAAGATTTTACGAACGCCTCCCAGGTGATCCGACAGACGAATACAAACGTATCGTATCAACAGAACTAAAGAAACTGTTGGACGCAGAAAAGATAACCAACACTGACCACAAACTGATGCAAGCAGCATACCCTCGTCCAGGTCGCTTCTCCATCCTCCCTAAAATTCTCCATCCTCCCAAAAACGCGCATTCCCATCCGCTCCAGGCGTCGTTTACCGACGACCACGTAACCTCAAAGACACCCTTGTCCACTCCCAAATTAACACATCACCCCCCAATAATTCATGCCGCCCTTGCTTAAAGCCACGATGTCTTGTATGTAAGGCGATGCGAGAAACAGGCAAAGCAACCAGCACGCAATCCAAGTTTTCGATTAACATAAGAGGAAACCTAACATGCGATTCCTCTAATGTGGTATACCTGCTCGAATGCAACGTGTGTGGTATGCAGTACATCGGACAAACAGAAACACCATTTAGGATTCGCTTCAATAATCACAGAGCCCATGCGAAATCAGCCCCAAGTCTACCTCTATCAAAACATCTCAACCTTCCCGACCATGCATTCGACAAACTATCAGTAACGCTCTTAGAGACGGGATTTAAATCAAATCGAGAACGTGAACAACGAGAGTCATACCTTATCCATAGATTTAACACCCTCGATAGAGGAATAAATGAGAATCCTGGTACACTTGCAGCAAATAAAGCATTAGAAAACAATAACGGCAACAATGAAAATAGTAACTGAGTTCACGGCACTGCAGCTGCGAAGGGCACTGGACAACCCAAAACAATTCCAAGTGTAACTACTCTTCCTAAGTGCAGCTGTCGTTTGTTTTCTGCTTTATTTTACTACCCAAACAATTGTGCCATGCACGACATGCCCAACGGCAACCATGTGCACAACCGGGAGGCCCCCACGACACGCGTAATCTAGAAGCAGGCCAGGAATTCGCATTGCACGCGCTTGCACAGCCTACCGCAATACGGGGCACCCCTATTTTTACGACGAAATGTTGACAGGGCGCGGAGTAGTTAAAGGCTTAGAACTTCCTAAAATGCCCGCTGACCAGCCTCTGCCAAAATACGCGGCCCCCGTCCTTCTACGACGAATTGTTTACGGGACCTCGAGTAGTTAAAGGCTTAGGACTTCCTGAAAAGCTCTTTTTTGCCCCACACCGAACCGCCAGTGCCAGGAGGGGCCGTCTGATCGGGAGGAATGCGCTAGTGAACGGAAACATACACAGACCGCTGACATCAGAAAGGGGAAGGGGAGAGGGGGGAGAGAGATGGGGGGGGAAGTGGAAGGAAAAGTGGAAGGGGGGCACCCGAGGGGCGTCCACCATATATTATTTTTCTCTTCTTTTTTTTTCTTTCCCTTTCTTTTCTTTTTTTTTCTTTCTTTTTTTCTCCCTCTTTCCTTGCCCTCTGATTTGAGATTGTATAAAGCTGAGCACCGACAAACATGAAGGCCAGACTCTAGGCCGAGACGTCGAAATAAACCACGTTGTGACCGCTCACGGAGGATCTACTAGACTATATATATATATATATATATATATATATATATATATATATATATATATATATATATATATATATATATATATATATCTATATATATATATATATATATATATATATATATATATATATATATATATATATACATTGGACACTGCCCACGGCAAGTTATCTTTTCACGTACTTTTCTTCCTATTTACATTACAATTTGGTCTAATATTTTCCCCTATACTTTCCTTGGCATTATTGTCTGTTGCCGCTGGTGCCGCTGACTGACACTCTCACGTGTAATTCACATATAAACCCTATAAAGTGGCTGGGGTGATAGCTGCCATGGTATCTCAGTGGGAGAGCATCGAACGCGTCATTCGAATGTCGCAGGTTAGGATCTTGCCCACGGCAAGTTATTTTTTCACCCACTTTTCTTCATATTTACATTACGATTTGGTCTAATATCTTCCCTTATACTTTCCTTGGCTATATTGTCTATTAGATCTCATAATGATTGTGTAAAAACACGGAAAAACAATCCCTTAGGTATAAACTTCTTTCCTTATATATATATATATATATATATATATATATATATATATATATATATATATATATATGCATTCTTGATTCATTATGTCTGCGTGATTGCCCTATGCATGTACACTTGCTAAAAATGTCAACGTGTCTTATTTTCAACTCTTTCCATATATCTAAAATAAACCATCTATTATGTTTTGATTTGCGAGCTTCATTCATGGGCATGCAACTGTGAATGGAGCACTAGAATCTAACACAATTCACCCGAGTGAGTGCGTTAGTACGCTATTACATTGTATTATATGAATAATACAGTTCGAGGAGCTAATAAAGCAAATCGGATGTATCAGTACAGTTGTGCAAATAAAGTCACGCTGGTTTAGTGCGGAATGAGTTAGAGGCTAAGAAAAGTAGAATTATCGGGGAGTAGGCGACAGCTTCGTTCACAGAATTTCATCCAAAAAAAATTAAGTGCAAAAATTATATTTCCAGGTATTGCCTGCTAACACGCCATTGTTAGGGACATCATCGTTAGCACTACAGATGAATTTTAACCACTTACGATTTTCTATATTGTGCACACATATCCACGCATAAGGATGAATCTCTATTTCATGTTCATCAAAATGCGACCCCCTGCCGTTGGACTCGAACAGGCGACTAAAAGTAGGGCAACATGAAACAACGCGGAAAGCTATGCGAGTCGTACAGTCATGCGCTGAAGTATTTCAAGTCGACGCACTTAAAATATACGTATCTGATTCGCAAACACTTCGCTTGCCAGTGACGGTTGAGACTATAAGTCCAGTACAGGTGACTCGTCGTAACAAGGGCTGATGGTCTCAATCGGTACTTTATGAGGGAGACAAGGGTAAAGTAGGAGCAGGCGCAGAAAACGCACAGTATAACAGCTGACACGAATAAGAAGTTTTCGTGCATTACTCGGATTCAAATGGAATATTAAGCACAAAAGAAATTGAGATCGCTAAAGAAGCCGTTTATTCTCGAGTAGAAAAGAAGAAAAAAATACCAGAAAGGTAGAAATGTTAACTAGACTCAGTCCAATTTGCTACCCTACACGGTGGAGAAAGAAATGAGGGAGAAAAAGGAAGAGGGAGAAAAGAAAGAGAGAGAAAAAGAAACAGAGCGGAGAAGACACACATTGTAAACACACACACACCGCTCACACACTGCAGGTCTCACAGGTGGTCACATAGTGATCTTGCCCTCAAGAATTGTAGGAGGGCTTGAGTGGCTTTCTGGACTGAAGTACTTGAAGGCAATGCCCTAACGAGCTATTGATGATCCTGACCATCATTTACTGCGCTGTCATAACCGTTCATTTTCGTCAGTACACGGCACACATTGTCGAACGTCTAGGACCAACAGACGGCGTGCCCTTCGCAAGCCCGACCAGAAGAGAAAGTGGCAATACACGACCTCGGCCCCTTGCTACGTTGCAGATCGTTAAAACTACATTAATTTCTCCGTTGGCCGCCAAACGGTCGACGTCAGCGAAAAATGGTTCGCCCATGAACGCTGAGCCTGAGTGCAATAGCCTGTCAGTGGCACTACGTTAAGCCGAAGCGATCGCTCAGCAATTGCCTGAACGTCATTTTCCCGCTTAGCGAAGAGCAAACTTTTGCACAGCCGTTGATGTCGGTTCCTGATCACTTGAGACAAATCGAAACGTATACACTGCTTTAGAACCAGCTATGGCGAGGTAATACTAAAACAAATCACAAATGTTTTTTTTCCTGATCTGAAAGAAGTGCGAATTTTTTTTTTCTCCCGAAGGTAATGGTAGGCGAAAAAATTGAGGTCGTTATACTAACTGCTATAAGGTGAAGCTGTTATATACATGACCTGCGTGAACCTCTTTCAAATGTACTTCAGTGTGTCACGAGTACTTGAAAAGAAAATGTTACCCAGTGTAGTGACTGCCACCAGTATAGTGTTCGGCTCGTTAGGATTCTTGAATACAAGCATCAGGCCTGAAGCAGGCTCAGCGTAACCGACTATTCAAGTCTCGTTATCAGGCTGTTCTCCAAAAGATCCAGTGAATTCAGCTTTTTCGCACAGTAACAAGCATGATGCCAACGTTCCGCAGTCGGAAATTGATTCGCTCAAATGCTTGATTTTTTGTTTATTTTATTCACCGCATGCCAATCCCAAACTATACTACAGGTAACAAGCACTAGTAAAATTATAATTAGAAAAGAGAGAAAGAACGAGCCACTTTTTCTAGAAGAGCGACTACATGAGGACTACGCATCAAAAGGACGACACAAAGCAGATGACCTCGAAACTGCAACACAATGCACTAACCGCCCATGAAACACTACATGATAAATGTGTTCGTTCCTTCCATGCATAGAGAATATCTGGAATATTGAGAAAGGGTTGAATTCTCAAGATGAAGTTTTCACAGTTGGTAAGTCGTGTTGTAAGTTGAACTACTGCAGGGTGCTGATTAGATAACTTTGTAATTTGATAGTATGTTATTCGAATAGCAAAGTTTGTCCATGCTCTTTCAGCGACTATGTGCGTTACGTTAGTGATCTCCGGTTGCTGCTTAAGCAGTGACAGAAGGAGTGTTAACTCGTAGAGGTTCATTTCCCGACCTGCTAACGTCTATCCATGCTCTTGGCTTTAACGGAGTGCTCAAAGCGGTCCGGCCTTGTATGCTACTGGCAGGAAAGCAAGCGAAAGTTTACTAAAGGTAGGCCAGTACCATTTGGGTTCTATGACATTGTCCCGCAGTCATGACATGGACGAAGATAGCAGTAGACTTCTTCAAGGAGAAACTATTTATTTGGCTGACCTTGCGGCCGTGAAGTGGAAACAGAAATATAGTGACATTGGCACACAAGGCATCGGTCGCCGATAAACTGAGAAGCGGCCAAGCGCGTCCGTTTTTATACATGTATCATCAAAGATTCTAATGTTACCGCTAGCGGCAGTATATGCTAAAGAACTAACTGTTAATGTTCGCCTTTTGCATGTATAGTCTCGTCGGAAGGTTATAAGATTCTCTAGATAGCTCCCAGTCATTCGGGAACGCTTTGCATAAGGAAGCAGTTACATTTTGATGACGCAGAAAAACGAAAATGAAAAGAAAAGCATCACATGGGACAATATATGCAGACCTATGCCCTGATTATTTCAATCGTTTTCGAATTATAAAAGGGAGCCGGTAATGGGGAAAACAAGCACCACAATCTCGTTACTATGGTATAATTATTCGGCAACTTAAATCATTCCTGCTTCATATATACAGCATAGCTTCAGTGGAAGGTGGAGATTTGAAGACACAAAAATATAAACAAGGCAATGCCGCCAAAGACGACGTTTCGGCAATTGGCAGCAACCTTAAGGTATGTTGCTTCAACCTTCAGCTACGTGAAGCAACCTAAAGCAATGAGTCCTGAAGCAACTCAAAGGATGCTTCAGGTTGCTTCAAGGTAGAAACATGAAGCTGCTTCCTTGAAGAAGACAAGACCCCTTTTCGAAATTAACCCTCCAGCAACGCCATTTCCAACGTAGGACTAGAATGAAAAATGGGCAGGAAAAGAAAGAGGCTTTCTAAGCACGCATTTTGGTTTGCTGCCTTCTTCATGGGCAATGGAATTGTCGAATGAAACGTTGCTTCTGTTTTTTTAATGAGCAGAAGTACTTGAAGTTCGCTACCTGGCTCCAAACGGAAACTGAACTCTGTAAATGCTACTCTAATATGTAACACTCAATAGATCACGTCTGACAGCCCATTCAAGTTGAAGCTAAAAAAAGCGTGATAGTCGACGTATCTCCTAAAGATTTATAAAACTGTCCCTGAAACGTAAACTTACTCGGAACCCTGAGTAAAACGGACATTGCATTGAAGGACAGTGTGTCAGAACCAAATGTATCATGCGACAGGAAAGAGTAGGCGAGAAACCAAAAGCCCTGTTAGAGATAAGAAGCAAAGAAAAAACTATACCGCGAAGAAAAAGATGTACGTGGAAATAAGAGGCGAAGGATTGCGTTTGGACGCAACGTTTTTATTTCCGATGGCTGAAGCGTTGAGCAAATGTTACGCCATCAACTTCACCTTCTCTAAAAAATTTATTTTTTGAACGAAGAGGAGGCAACTATGAATAATCTGTGTCTTCTCTCAGAAGATGCGTGGGGAAGTATGCTACGAACATGCAGAGCAATGAAGCTGCGTTGGCTCCTGATTTTGCACAATATCGTGCTAGAACGACGATACGAAGTATTGTGTGGTTCAGCGCGTTGGAACATTCTGTAGTAATTATTTACATTTCGATCTTTCAGGTCATATTTACAACTGTCTGCTCATGCAGTCAGTGCATTTGGGCGGACAGCATATAATCAAGTTATTATAAAAAGCAAACATAACATGAAAAATGAACCAATAAGGAAGTCTACATTACCGGAAAAAGATGTGTCTTGGTTCTATACACATGACGTTGCCTCAATCATTTATAGTAGTCATTTTTATCGTCTTTCTTGGCCCTTTAAATATCGTCTGTCTTCGCAAATTACGAAACCTACGTCTCAAGAGCCTCCCCTACCACCGTTCGTTATTGTCTTCTCTACAATTGTGTTTTTTTCTTCGAAAGTGAATTGAAACATTACCGCCACTCTTTTATAATTTACTTGCCATGACTTGTCCAAGAGTGGTATTTCCTTTGGCGGCGTGAATTAGACAAGAGAACTCTCCCGTATTTTCTTGGCGTTCATAGGTGGTGCTAATGACATTGCATTCGAGCAAAGTGTTAATGATAACTTTATAGGGAGTTCGACACTTCCAGTGCTTTGAAGCTGCAGTTATAAGAACATCTTTTGTGAGAGGTCAACATTTAGTTATGATGATAAGCATATCACCAAGGTAAATAAATTGTTGTGATTGAAATAGCATAAGCGAATAAATGCAATGAAGAAAATTGCGTAGGTATGAGGGCTAAAAAGTGCATAGCACATCGTTCACCCACTCCATAGTTTAGGTCAATTAGAATGCGTCATCTGCTACGCTTAATGCCTAAGCCTGTTAAAACTCCCTCGTTCCCTTTCCTAGTGTAGGGTAGCATACCGGTCCTTCCAGACAGGTTAACATCCCCGTCTTTGATTTCTCTCGTGCCCCTTTATTCCTTCGTGCCTTTATTGCTGTGCACACGTTTATGTATATGTATGAGAATACATTTGCACTTAGACAATTCACTCAGAGTCAGATTCACGATCTACTGATATTGTTGCTGGATGCCCTTTTAAGCACGTTTATGTCTGTGCCACGAACACGCATTTCTTTTCACTCAATCAAAAACGTAGGCATTTAGAAGGCAGCCCTAACAGAAAAAAAAAATCTTTGTTTTTTAAAAATCATTTTTCCAAGTTGTAACCGAGTGCTAAGGCTGCTTGCCTCATTTATTATCACTTATCATGTGCAACGGCTTTATTAAACACAGTAAAGTGATTGTTACATGATTACCGCTGCAAATACAGTGATTAAACTTCGATTTCACCACGGCTGTTCTTCAGAACATTACGTACATAAGTAGCTTCTCTTGAAATAATGAGATAGAGGGAAGGGGTGACGAGGAGGATGAATGCGAAGTGAGATTGTTTGGGCAGTGTCAAGCATGGTTAGCTGTTCATCACTAGTGGATATGAAAAAGAAGATAAGATTTCGAAAGAGGAACCATAACGGGTCTATGCGCATCTAACCAGCAGACGCAGTGGAACGGAGAGTTTCGCATCACAGACAGCGCTAGCCTAGTCGACTACAGGCATTAAAGCAACGCATTAAAGCATAGGAAGTTGTCTTGAATAGTTTTTACTTGCCTGAAGAAGGCTCCTAATATATTATATTTACAGCAAAAAGGGTTTTTAACAAGTTCTAAGAAAACAAAATCACAACTTCGTATTTTTTTTTGTTTTGCAGTCTTCTCGTTTGATTGATGGAAAAAATATTTGTAGGTCAATAGCCCTCATAGTGATGAACGTTTTCACAGGGGAAGCTCTGCTTGTTCGGGGAAAGTTCCTCGGAGCGCCGTAACCAGCCGCTGATGGCGCTGACAATGACGCTGGCGGCAATGAAGAACCACCGTGTTGTAGATGACACATTCTCTCATCACGGCGCTGCACATACGAGGTATGGTCTATCCGTCATGACAATGACGATGACGCTGGTGACTGTGAAGAACCACTGTGTTCTAGACGACACATTTTCTTTCTGCCATCATGGCACAGCACTTGCAAGGTAGCCACTACACACCATGACAATGACGCTGATGACCATGAGAATGATGATTGCCCCGCCGCGATGGTCTAGTGGCTAAGGTATTCGGCTGCTGACCCGCAGGTCGTGGGTTCGATTCCCGGCTGCAGCGGCTGCATTTCCGATGGAGGCGGAAATGTTGTAGGCACGTGTGCTCAGATTTGGGTGCACGTTAAAGAACCCCAGGTGGTCAAAATTTCCGGAGCCCTCCACTACGGCGTCTCTCATAATCAAATGGTGGTTTTGGGACGTTAAACCCCACAAATCAATCAATCATGAGAATGATGATGATGATGGTCATGGACAATGACTTGCTTATGCAGTATATGCCTTGTCGGTATGTACGAGCATTTCGTGCGACTGGTAACAACCAACAATTCCAACCAGGGCTCGTCTTTGCCAACTTCAAGCTGGATCCCATACCGCAAAGCAGTATTGATGAACGTTTAACGAAATTCACAACTCAACACAACATACAATTTATGACCAACAGACATTGTATGCCGGTAAAGAAACACCGCTTTGCAACTCATTCAGATGCGTGATTGGTCAATATACCAGGTGATAACCGGTAACACTAAACGATAACATGCTTTCTCCCACTCATCATCATTGACTCTGAGGATATGCCGTGATTTTTTTTCCCTAAACGATCTCACGTGTGTCACTTTACGTGGATCTAAGAAGGCTCCAAGTGATCGAGGTAGCCCACTGCTAAGACGTACGAGGCTGCATTTCTGATGTCAGCAACATATGAAGCCACCATATTGGGTTGGAACCATACTTTTTTATTCCTGGATGCCAGTGATAGCATTGGGTCAACTCCTATGCCCATGCGTCACATGGGATCACATCGGGGTGTTCCAGTACTTTTGGCGCTCGAGCACTCACTCGCACGCCGGAATACTGAATTTCGGTTACGGCAGTGACATTTTCCATGGAGGCGAAAACGCTATAGGCCCGTGTGCTTCGATTTAGGTGCAGGCTGAAAAAGCCACGATGGTTGAAACTTGCGGATCCTTTCAGTACGCTATCTCTCATAATCATATTGTTGTTTTATGACCTACATAAAGCAGAATGTCACTGGTACGAAGAAAGGGCGCACAACAAATTCAATGGTTACTGCCTCAGTGAGTATAAAAAAAGTCCATAATAAAGCAGTATCTGTGCTGTGGGCGCGGAAGAAAACTACTGCGGACTGATCACACGCACGTTAGGCAATTCCAAGAGGATCTGGAAAATCGTGAACGAGCTCATTTCCTAGTCTAGCATGCAGCGCATTCTTCCCAATAATTTGGCAACATGCACATTTTAAAATTTCAGCACATATTTCACAAAAATAGTTCCTCATTTCCCAAGCGTACTTCTCGACCACAACTTGCCAGCACACTCCCCAGCTGCTATCATTAGTTCCTTTGTAATGCGTGAGATTGATCCGCATGAAATACTTAATGTTGTGAACAAACTAAACATTGGAAAGGCTGCAGGATGTGAAGGGATGACAGTGAAGTTCAATAAGGAAAATATCGATATACTGGGCACGATTTTACACCACCATTTTCAACCATTGTTTGCATACGAAAATCTCTCCGTCAACGTTAAAAACTGCTAAGGTGGCTTCCTTCTTCAAAGACACAGTTCAATCTGACCCACCATGCTATCGCCCTATATCTTACTACCATCAATACTATTTGAAAAACTTCTTGTTAAGCTTGTGCATTCTTTCTTTGAAAAATATATTGTACTTTGATCACAACAACCTGATTTTCGACGTAAACACTCAATGTATACCGCAGTACTTTCATGAATACCGACAATAAACACCACTCTTGACAATAACCAACTAGTAGTCGTTATTTTTTATTTAAAAAGTACTTCCGGCACCATTTATCAAGACATATTACTCAATGAGGTAAGCGCTTATGGCTTTTCTATACTAATTAACCAGATTTTTTGGCCGTTATGTTCATACTCGACAACAAATTGTTCACGTACATGATAAACCATGATCCGCACAGCATCTTGGAACCAGATTACAGCAGGGTTCTTTACTTGGTCTTGTTTTTCACAATACTATTGATAGATTTGTGGTGTTTAACGTCCCAAAACCACCGTACTGCAATGAGAGACGCCGTAGTGGAAGGCTCCGGAAAATTCTACCACCTCGGGTTCTTTAACGTGCACCCAAATCTGAGTACACGGGCCTGCAACATTTTCGCCTCCATCGGAAATGCAGTTGCCACAACCGGGATTTGATCCCGTGACCTGCGGTTCAGCAGCCGAGTACCTTAGCCACCAGGCCACCGTGGCGGGGCTTTTTCAAATTATATATGAATGATTCGCTCGAAACTTTACAATTTACTCATACGTCTATATACGCTTATGACATCGCTTTGATAATTGCAGGCAACAACATCAAGAAAATAAAGGTGAAAGCCCAAGTCAACCTTGCTAATATTTCAGAAAGGTTCGTAGTCGGTTACCTAACCATTATTACTACTAAAACTAACTATACCACCTTTCACTCTTTCAAAACTTACTTGGAATGGTTGTGTTTCCCTGTATATAAATAACCACCCACCCGAATGCACCGACTCCTATATTTATCTTAGCACTATTTTTAATTACCATCTAAACTGGCAGCGTCACATCAAATTTTTTCGTTCGAAGTTAGCATCTACTTTTTTCGCACTCTGTCGAGCACGCGATCATTTTCTGACGAAAATTCCTCGCATCGTGTACTTTACATTTTTTTTTCGATGTCACCTAGCATACTGTATCGATTCATGGCCATGAACATTCCCTTCTTACCTAAAACCTATCTGACGTCGGCAGAAACTAGCCATCCGAACTATTCATTGCTTGCGGTAAAACGAAGCCTGCAGACTATTTTTTTTTCTAAACTACAAATTCTAGCATTCGATTCCTTACGCCAAACAAGTATAGCAAAGTTGCCTTACCTGTGTACTCAACGACAACTATCCGTTCAACATATCAGTATTTCATGTGCCAAATCGTCTGACAAGAAACACTACAATCAGAAGCATTAACATGCTATTGAACAGAGTGTATATAGCCAGAATTAACAGAAATAATTGCCATAAAATTATAAGATTTCGTACCACTTGAGGAAAAACAAGCCAAGAACGTATCGCGTTGGCTAAAGAAATACTGTCTACAGCAGATAAAATTTAGGCAGGTATATACACACAAGCCAAGTACACAGCTTGCAGATATATCCTTACGTAATGTCTGCGTCAATTGAAACCCGAGCAGCGGCAAGCGTTCGCGATTGCATAGTACGCGCCGTCCACTTATCACCGCGGACAGGCACGCATAAATGCGCAGTGCTGCCGAACAGGATGCGCTCGTCTGTCAATCATGATAACTTGACAGCACGCACTATCGCACTATACCATCACGAATACTTGTCGCTGTGCGGGTTTATTTGACGCCAATAGCACATGTTTTGGTTGTTCTTTTTTTTTGCGCTTGCCTTATTTATGTTGTAACCAGTATCGGTGTTATATACTTGTGAAACCTCTTTAAGTTAAAATAAGGGGTATCATTGTTGTCTCCTGTACTTTTATATTTCACGTAAGATATATATATATATATATATATATATAATTCATTGCAAGCACTATGCATATCTCTTATAATTTTCTTCTTTATTCGTGTGATGCCATTCGTTGATATTTATAAGAATAACTTTACAGGTTTTCAGTCCAAGAACCACGATAATGGAAGACGCGGTAATGAACGGCTACGAATGTTTCGTCCAATTGCTGCTTTTTAACGTGCACCTAAATTTAAGCACACCAGGCACTAGCATTTTTGTCTATAGAAATGCTGCCACCGCAGCATTAGATTCAATCCCGCGACCTTCGGTTCAGCAGTCGATTGCCCTAACAAGACTCCACGGTGGACAGTGAATGTTTTCTGCTTTTCATAATGTATGCTACTCCCTTTTTTTTAATACTGGAAAGGGGTCATGAACAAGGCCGTACTATAGTAGCCTCAAGCAAAAGTCATATGCTTTCCTGATGCGCGCTTTGTCATAAACATGATGATAAACAAAAGCTAAAACCTGTGGAGGGATAGTATGATAAAGAGAAAGTACGGTTGGTGCCGTATCGAGTCCTATTGTTCCAGCATGGTGGCATTCAAATAGTAAATTCACTATTACACAAGGCACAAAACACTTCTCTGAATATACATTACAGACAAGGAATACGTGTGGTCGTGCAATATCGTCTACTGTGAATTCAGTGTGAAACGAATTTGAATATAGAGTGCAACAGCCGTATCGGTGCAATAACTACGATGGGCAAATATTGAAGATATACTGGACTTGCACATTACTGGTAAGACCGACCAAGCAGGCTCATGAAACCAGATCCTCAGGGGAAGCTTCATACTTTGCTCCATACTTGAAGATGTCCAAATGTTCTTTGATATTTTCTTATTAGGGATGTCGTCATATACTTCACTTCTACTGGTTCCTGCTTATGCAGCGCAAGCTTTAGTAAGAATTATAAGTTTAATTAATTCCCTCTGACTTGAAAATTTCAGCCGTGGAATAATAAAAAAAGCCGAAACGGCTAAGAAAACAGCGAGAACATTATCGTAAAAAAAGATTTACGACACTGTTCTTTGCATACAGCGGCCTTATTTCAGAAAGCATCGTGAAAGAGTTACGGGCAAGCACACCCGGGAAGGAAGATTTATTTCAGACTGCCTTTGTCAGTGTAGTACTGTAGGCTTTCTTCGTACCACAACAACAGGCGAATACGATCTTGCATGACCGTGGGTTGAGCTAGACAATCCATTCAGTATGTTCTCTGAAGGCTCGCCATGCAGTAGCAACACCTGCCGTATTGTGTACAATGTTTGTGGCCAAGATTGCTCGATCGGCAATCTTATTGCTGATTCACACCGGAGAACTTCTTGCTTTTGCAGGGATCAGCCTTATGAGTAATGATGGTGTTTATAAGGAATAAAATACGTATTTGACGAGTTTTCTTTTGTTGTGTGATATATACTTGCCTTTTTTGAGCGTGGGTTTGTATGTCAGAACAAAAAAAGAAAAGACCTGTACTCAATGCACCAGCTTGACAGCATCACCGAGCATTGTGAATAGCCGCATTATTGCTTTCGCTGGCAAAAGTGTGAATTTGGCACGTACGAGGTGGCAAGAAAATGGTTCCATTTATAATTCATCAAAACAGCATCCAACTTTTCAGCTTTTCTTGTTCAAAAACAGAAATTGGAGAACCAAAATCACTATTTAGCGATTTTACCATTGCATAGTGTTCGTCTAAACAAGAATATTCCTTGAACATATCATTTTAATGATTGCTCTTTCAAAAAAGCATCCATTGTTTTTGTGTGTTGCAATCGCAATGCAATAGACCAACGACGAGAACGACCGAAATTATTGGGGAAATCACTTTTTTTAGCATTACTTGAACAAAGAAAAGATAAATGAAGTTGATGTGGGTCGAATCGACAAGTGGCTGCATTGCACAATAAATTCTCGCGTGTGACATCAAGACGCCAAAGTTGCCGAGTCGAGGCTTTCACTAAGTAATGAATGAAAAGGGGAACCGATGGACTTGATTTTTGTCTATCACAGTCACAGTGGAGCTGTATGTGTGGCTTAATTCTTATTTTTGCCCATTTCCAATGACTTTCTTTATTGTTGTTAGGTTAGAGAAAACTGGAGTGATTCGTTCTATGCGTTCTTTGTTTTTCATTCATTTTCCGTTGGGTTACGAATTGTTAGTGCGATTATAACTTTACCTTTCATCTCGCTCTCTGTTTCAAACACACAGTTTTGGTGTGGGGTATCATTTTTTACCATCTCTTTTACAGTTCTTGTGAATTGAAACCACTTTTTTTATTGAATGCGTTTGAACAATGTTCCTTGAGCAGAAGCTTTATTTTGGGAAAAAAACGTACGGCAGCTCAAGTGCTGTAAAATCTTACCAAATGCGTTGCACGCCTGTCCACAAACTTCTTTTGTTAGAGTTCCCACTGTTCTGTTTACGAAAGTGTCGATGACGCCGGTGTTTGCGGCAAGCATGTAGAGTTTAGCCAGGACGCGTATAATTTCGTTAGGAAGGTTCTCAAACTTTGTCATTGACATGAGCGCTACGTTTCTGCTGCGCATTTCTTACTTCCCGCTTGTTACAGAATTTAAGATGCGTGTCGTCTGCAGCAAGTTTTGTCAGGTTACTCCCGCAACAGTGCGCTGTAGAACACTGGTGAAAACAACAATCATGCTTTCTGCAAGGGGGTGGCGCCGTCTCTAGCCTGGCACAGGATTCAGGCGCTGCTTTCTGCAGCGTTGTTGGCAATTTTAAGTTCATCATTGCGATGGACAATACCTGCAAATTATAATATTTTAGAGATTAGTCACTCATCTGAGCCCGGTAATGAGCCTTGCTAGCCTTCTTGTGGCCTGTATTGAATGCTTTACAACACACGTCATCACGCCTCAAGAGATGCATAATTTGACAAAAGCCACCCCCTTCCCCCCCCCACCCTTTAAAGTCCTTTGTTCCTAAAATAAAATTTCAAGTAAAAAAAGGTGGTAGAAATATCAATGCATAGAAGTGAGAAAAGTCAGGTCTATTGCGTCGGAAGGGTCAGTTATTATTGAACTTACGTAGTTGAGCCTTAGAGTGAAAAAAAATTCGGCAGATCCCATGTACCTGGGAATCAACGTTATGTGAAGCATGCGGAGGGAAAGTGACCGTGTTGCATTTTTTATTGCGCAGCGCGTCCTTAAATGACGCTAAATATTTGTACAAATGTTGCATGCACAGACATATGTTGTAGAGTTGGAGATGTTTATATAATCAGTTGTTCACGCTGGCGCAGTGATGTCAACTGGAACATGCGTATTAGCAACATCAGAAGCTGATATGAAGCAATGATGCTCGCGAAGATGCTGGCCCTGGGCACTACTACATAAACAATCTTCAGCGCATAGCACCCTACCACAATTGACGGTAACCCGACGTGACGGCTGTATCATAGGAGTACACATGTAATGTTTAAAAATTTGAGTAGGCACTGCAACCACTA
The DNA here is from genome assembly GCF_043290135.1 of Rhipicephalus microplus. Classification (NCBI taxonomy): domain Eukaryota; kingdom Metazoa; phylum Arthropoda; class Arachnida; order Ixodida; family Ixodidae; genus Rhipicephalus; species Rhipicephalus microplus. Next base: position 96,854,587 of record NC_134704.1, on the reverse strand, counting down.
TTGGCGTTTAACGAAGATTAGCGTCTATTTGAAAAGTAGTTTCGAGACCTGGCGTAGCTCTTAGGTAGAATGCTTGACTGCCACGCAGAATGCTTGGGTCCCATTCCTGCTGGGACCCTGAAATTTATTCGCCATCTTTGGGGGGTCAACGCTGCCTATGTGAGTTTTTTCTTAACACTGACCTTTATTCTATGGTTTTGTTGGGTCGACACTGCCGATGTCGGGTATTGCGTAACACTGACGCGTTAAAATTGCACATGCGTGTTCTCATCGTGCCTGGGTATATACTCAATCACCTGTGGCACATACCCGCATGGAAGCGGCACATACCTGCCCGTGGGTATGTGCCACTCCCTTGCGGGAAGTGTTTGACGACGTACGCGACGGTATTGTGACATTATTCATTTCTCGATAAGCGCGTCATATTCGTCAAACAGTCTTACCCTCCCATGCTAATTTTGGTTCACGGAAAGTTATGGGGGTGACCACGAGAACCAGCAAACGTAAGTGGCTGGATAGATAGATAGATAGATAGATAGATAGATAGATAGATAGATAGATAGATAGATAGATAGATAGATAGATAGATAGATAGATAGATAGATAGATAGATAGATAGATAGATAGATAGATAGATAGATAGATAGATAGATAGATAGATAGATAGATAGATAGATAGATAGATAGATAGATAGATAGATAGATAGATAGATAGATAGATAGATAGATAGATAGATAGATAGATACGCTCAAAGTCACTGAAGTTCGCTAAGAAATGCTTCGTATTTATGAACAATTGAGTTCTGCAGTTGATCCGTGTTTTCGTGCAAAAATAAGACAGGCAGTGCAACCACGTCAAAGAATATACTCGTTCTGTGGACACTACAGTTGGCCTTTTGCAGAGTGCACTCTGATGGACCATTCTTAAGTCTCAAAAAAGCGGCTCATGTGGCATCAGTTACTGTACGCGAGTAACAGAATTCCGACTGTAAGTCAAGCCCGGCGCTTCCAGCAGAATAACGAATGGAGAACTCAAAGGGAGCTGCCACAAAAGGGCATCGAAACGACGAAAGGTGGTGAAATAAGATACGAGTCAAAACACTGAAACGTTAAAAATAGAAATTGGGTAAATATAGCTGATTTGGTGCATATGGAGAACTAAAAGAAGAGAAGGGTTGAAAGGGTCAGCGAGGGAAGCACTTATAATAATGCGTGTTCTTTTTAGCCGTAAACTTAGAAAGCTCAACAGAGCGTGATGGAGATGTCGCAAACACTGACTATACGCTTGACTGCAGAATAATTAACCCGTGTATCGGTGATCTTTCTTGTGACATTTATTTTTTCTTTCTATTTTTTTCTAGTACCAGAGGTCCGCTTGACAGCGTCAAATATTACTTGGGGTTAACTTCCCTATCATAATTTTTCTTTTTCCTTTTCTTTTTTTCTTTTCTTTTTATTTGTTACTCTCTTTCTTTGTTCTGTTTCTTTTTTTTCTTTCTTTCTTCAAAAGGGTGAATGCGCATACATTGGGTGCTTTTTTTTTTCTTGACTGGCAAAAGTTGGCATTTTCCCCCATGTACGTTGCTGAACTTTCGTTATACCTAAAATATGTCACGTTTTTCACAGTAGATTTTTAAAAACGTAGTTAGTGTTTGTGCCATAGCAGCAAAGTACTCTATGTGTATAGCATGAACGTGTTTAGGTGTCACCATGCAAAAAACAGTAAGGTCGTCTCACATTACCACATAAATCGACACTTGATCGAGATACTGTAACATGCAGGGAGATAAAATAGTGCAACAAAATGAAATGTTAATGGAGAAAAGGACGTAGGCAACAGTGTTCGCTGACGTCAAAGCTTATTCGTCACTGCTGCGCAATATATACTGGTGTCGTTGACAGCAGAGAAGCGAAGCAATGGCAATTATGGGAAATCGTTCGCAAGGAAATCGATTGGGCCAAGTAGTCCTAACTAACGCAGTGTTTTCTTTTTACGTTTTGATACACATTGCTGAATGTCTGTAGTAAGAAACAAAAATGTACCATGGCAGTCGTGGTTTAACTAGGGACAGGAGAAATTTGCCATCATATTCTACATTAATGGTGTGGCCCACAACCTCAAATCAAAAACTGGCAGTATAAAGGATGTAAATAATGTAGAAGGCTGTATAAGATTGCAAAGAATGTCATGTTTATTGTTGAAGGATAGTAATTATGGTATGAATGAAAAATATCAAGTGTACAAAAAGAACACAATCGAAGGGACCCAATCCACAGCGTGCGAAATACTGGTGCGATGCTCTGCCAACTGAGCTACGCTGGTAGTCACTTCACCGGAACCCTTGTTGCTTCGTTCGGCATAGGCAAGCGTAGGGGGGGGGGGGGGGTGGCGTCAATATGGCAGAGAATGTGGTATATTATCGTAGGAAGAATTCGCCAAACAAAATTTTGTACATGAAGTCATTTTACTTGGTGGCGTGGCAAGACTTCGTGTTACCAAGACAGTCACAATGGTGAAGTTTTAATGCCGAAGAATCCAATGTAGGTGGGTCTTCTGACAGTCAGTGCAACAAGCACTTCGTAAATAGTGTGTGGTTGAGAGGCTTTGATAATGAAAGTACAGCCACTCAATAGAAGCTATGACGAATATACCATCGCGATCAAAGCAATGCGTGACTAAGCGCTGCAACAGGCATGACTCACAATGCGAGCTACAAGCTTCGGTAATGCTTATTGCAACACAGCGAGTCACCACGGCCCGTTAATACCTAGATGTAATACCATATATCCTTCGTATTTTGTAGAGTGCCCAATTTTTCTTATGCTATGTTCGCAGCAGACAAGGATTTACTTTGGGTGGTTTCGCTGCTTAACTACACCATCTTTATTGGTTCAGATGGTAGCAACAAGCCACTGGGCTTACCAGTATTGACCTACCTCCAGTCTAGCTGTCTTTTTCTTGTCTAATATTTTTCCCCGGCCCTCCAGCGCCTATTTCTCAATGTCTACGCCTTGCTCCTGTGCTCTTGTTGTTCTTGGCTATGCTTGACCAGTATATACGTGCCAGAGAAGTATACGAAGCCAGTCTTAAGTGTTTCCATTCAAATTAGGTGTATCACTACACTTCAGGACACGTTGGCCTACTAATAATTGCATTTCCTTTCATTTTTAGGAATTGAAAAAATCTGGCGTCTCTAATACTTCCTGCCGAAGCCTTGCGCAGCGCCAAATGCGTGTTGTTGTACTATCTATAGCGAAAACTACCACTTAAAAAGTATTGCTACTATATTAGAAATGTTGCGTGTGCGTGCATTTTTTTCTCTCCTTTTTTATTTCTGTCTCTGCACTCTCCTTGCCCTTATTGACCCACCCCTGTGTTCAATACCAAACCGGATACTATATTATCTGGTTAACCTCTCAGTCTTTCTCTGCGTCTCTCTCTTTTGCCCAGTTATGGCGCCTCACTCAACAGAAGTTATTTTACCAGCGAATGTACTGAACTCTAGGCATTGCAAGCATATATGAAATATTATTCAAACGCGCAGCGTCACCAGCCCCTGTAAATGGCAATACGTTTGAGATCAGTGCAGTGCTTTCGCATTGCCTATATGACAAAAAGTAACCTCTATTGAGGGCACAGATGCACAAGCCATTCGCAACGCTGTAGTTGTACAGTGTAGATTAAAAGGTTACGTGCTTGTTATAATTTCGCACAGATTTACATTACCAGATTCTTCGTTAGTAAGCTTTTCATACGTAACTACTGCCCTGAATAAATAAAGATGCCGAGACACATTGTTCACTTATTTTATTGAATTAGAACGTACTATTGAGGTTGGCAGTATTGACAGCGGAAACAGATTTTCCATAGTACAGCAACACATGCTGCACACCGGTTGCACTGAAACGCTAAGCGCCACCGTAACGCAACTTTTTTCGTCCGTGATAATTTCAGTTGGTGATACCACCAGGCCGAACCAAGAATATTGCAGACGTGCTGCACCCTGAACTGATCGATGCCGAACAAAAAAAATTGCCATTTCAGACAAGCACTCGAACGGATTTATTCTCAGTAATTTTCGGCGAATTTACGGGTCAGAGGTATGGCATAATGATGATGCACGCCAGAGAAGAAGGCTCCAAAAATTTCGACCATCTGGCGCATCTAGTGTTTTATAGTGTACTTACACCGCAAGAACTACATTAAGCTTTTGGCCTACATCTAAATGTCGCCTACGTAACCGGGATAGAAACTGCGACATTACGATCAGCAGATAAGCACCACAGCTGCTGAAGCAATCTATTCAACTGGCTATGCAATCCACATTCTGCAAATTATGATAAACCAATACGCGACACAGGAACCTTCACTCCCTGTTTTCTTATTGACTAAAATGGGAGAAAGTAAGAAGAAAGCGATTATTCAATACCTCTTAACCACCTATTACTGGTAAAAATCATTGCATTATTAACCTTAAACATAGCGCACTTTCACACTAACTTGCTATAGATAATATTGGCTTGTTGTTTAACGTGATGTCTTCACCTGCAGAGAAATAATTAGCGTGCCGGCTTGCCAAAATGATGATTATAAATGTTTCTTACAGCGATGTTCATTAGGCGTTTTCTGATGTACCTAGACACACCTACACTGGACATGAAGTGGATTCCATTGCGTTGTGAACACACGCCGGGCTTTTGAAGGCAAAAGCATTTCTTTGCCGGGCTATGTCAGGCGTTCGGCGATGTCCGCGTGCCAGCAGGTGTTATCTCTTCACTTTCACTCCCTCTCCCATAGCAACAGCTTCGGGCGTGCGCGCTTACCTTCACCCCTAGCAACAGGAGCAGGTGATGCGGGTGGAGTAGCGGAGAGCGAGTGAACAAGAGGAGCGCGCTATGGCATTTACACACATGTGTGTACTTTTATGTCTTACCATTTATATGCTTAGCTGTCATGTAGGCTCCAACCCTTCTAGAGCTAAAAAGAAGCCAGTGCCTGATTTGAGTACCACATTTTCTTAGATAGCATATTAAAACACAGTGGCCGTTTCTTAGCTCGGCTATGCCTGAGAGTGTGCAAAGCGAGTTTCACGCCGCTAAACAACATTTCATGCATGACACTATTTACCAGTGTCAAGTCTTTTATGTGGCAAGGCCTTTCACACAAGCCACACACATATCCAAAGAGATTTTTTATGAAGTCCATCATGAAGGTTCGAGTCGCACAAGCACTTCCGCCAAGTTGAGCCTACGGTGAGTCAATCGGCGAGTCTTGACGATCGGCTGTGTTTTTGCTGCTGCTGAGATGATCGCGCACGTCTAGCTAAGCGGCCTCCTAGCGACGCAACTTTGTTGCACGTTCCTGCAATTGTCCCGGCGTCTCCGCAACACGTTTATCCTTTATCTGTTTGTTCTTCCTACGCCGAACCGGCAATTGTCAGGCAACTGCTTCGTAGCCTAATGAGTTAAGAGAGAGAGAAGAAAAAATATCAGAAAGGTAGGAAGCTTCTCCACTGATCTTTGCTAACCGGCCATTGTCAGGCAAGTGCTTCGTGGCCTAATGATTTAAGAGACAGAGAAGAAAAAATATCAGAAAGGTAGGAAGCTTCTCCACTGATCTTTGCTGCTGAGCAGCACTTTTGTTCTCCTTCTCTATGGCTATATCATACTTGCAGGCACCCCGCTATACCAGCTATGGGTATGTTGCGCCTCTAAGACGTGACCAACAAACAAAGAAGAGAACAGTACGGCTCGAGGTGCACGAGCCACGGGGTACGATTACGATGCATTTGCCGTGACTATGACGTCACTCCTCCATAATGCACAAGCTGAAGAGGCGCACGGGGTGGCGGCGGCTCCGAAGCGCCATCTGTACGCCGTGAGACGTCATTGCTCCTCGCGCAAGCGTGTAGCGGCTACCCAGGAGCCACAAAAAAATGCTCAATCTCAGCCAGTGTAGCTCACGCTACAAAACGCAGTGGTCTCCTTCATAAAATTTCCTGGTTTCTTTATAGCACTCAGTTTCAGGCTGTACAAAAACTCCAAAAAAGCAGAGGGCGTTCTGTATCTTCCTCATGTGCTTCAAAGACAACTTGCGACGTTTGCTTTTTCAGTGTTAGCTAAAAAGAACTTCATGTAGGCAGATCCAAGTGGTAGTATATTGATGTTCCCTACTTAATTAGTCTCTCCTAAAAAATCCGTAAGTTCCTATAAAACTTACAGGTTTGAAGCAGACTTATATACACGACCATATATCTAGATAACAATTGTAGTTGCTTTGTTTATTTCTTTCAAACATTTCTCAATACATGCACCTCAAGTGCTACGTACGCTACCTCGCCAATTTTCCATGAGCAAAAGCTTCTGAAGGTGAAGTACACAAAGCGGTGTATGGAGAGCAACGCCAAAAAAAAAAGAAATATTGTTCACTGAACTGACCAGAACGAAAGCTGAGAAAGGCGGCAAGCAAAAGGGTCTTATCGGTGTGGCGCAGCAATACGAAGAGCAAAGGCAACGTCCGATGCTTTGGCGAAAATAGCCCCGTAATGTTCACGGGCGGATGTAATGGGGCATAGACGGAAGGAAGTAATTCCGAGAGGGGGGGGGGGGGGGAAGGTTGCTTGTGAACATTGGGTATCTGTAGGTCACTCGAAAGAAGTATTGCGGCTGGCACTCGCACCGTAAAACAGGTTTCTCTCATTTGTTAATAATAACATGCCAACGTGTGAACGGGTATCCAACGCCACTTGCTGTTATGCGGTGTAGCCTTACACGACAGTATTCTCTTTAAAAAGCGAGTCTTGTATATAGCCCAGAAACAGGCTGTAATCAGGCGCGACGCCATTCTGGCGTGCAATGCATCGTCTTGGACTTCAGAAGCAACGCCTACAGCGCGAAGCATGAAGCTGGTGTTTCCAAGGTTTGTACAACACCGAATTTAATCTTCTATCTTACTTTGCAAAGTTTTACGTGGTCGATATGGTAGTTCGAAACATTGAAATGAGTAATCGTAGCGATACCCATTACCAAATTGTGACATTTTTCCCACTAATCTCTACATTGCAACACGTGGTTAAACTTTTCACCAAGTAGAAGAGACAGTTGTTTACAAGTACACAGTTTAAATCGGAGAGGTGCTTGATGCTGTTTTAGGGCAGGAAATCTGTTCAAATTCTACACTTCTACACAATACGCTTTTTTCGAGTGCATGAGTACACTACCATTTTTTAATTTATTTATGTCAGGTATATATATATATATATATATATATATATATATATATATATATAGTGGGAGTAATTATTTAATGGGCCAGTTAGTCTTTGTGAAGGTATGGGATATGGCACAACGGGAGCGTTGTCAACAAGGATAAATATATTTATTTCCCAACAGTTTCGGGAGGGGTCCTCCCTTCATCAGGGGATGAGTTATACTGACATGAGCTTCCAAACTTCGTTTGGAAGCTCATGTCAGTATAACTCATATTTGCTCATTTGCATTTGCTCATATATATATATATATATATATATATATGCTAGCTATTCTTGGGGTCCTAAATGTGGCAATCTAAGTGCGTAGTTGTGTATGGTATTTTAGGAATACCCGTTCATTTGAATACTATACTTGTTTAGCTTTATCTCTATTTCATGCTTATTGTGGCAGAGCACACTCTACAGGACGACACTTTGTGCACAGTTAGTTTCCAAAAAAAAAAGTGCGTCGCGAAACTCTGATTTGAAGACGCACAGGAGGGGTAACAAGAAAAAACCATCTCTTGAGATTCTGATTCTTTTATATGGAGCAGCAGATTAGTATAGAGGGACAAACACAATCTGAGTATTGAAGTGGATAATTTGATATTGCAACAAAAACTGTAGTTAATCCATAGTTGCATAAGCTACAACTTCGAAAACAAACGCGCATTATGAATTCTTTACCGCGCATGATATTACAAACGAGCACTGAAGAAAGCGCGCACCTCCAATTTCTAATGGCTGCGACAAAACCGGCTGCCATACAGATGCGACAGAAGCCGACACAACGAAGAAACAAGCAGTAAAAGACGCCGCAGCCCGGGCTCCTCCTCTCCCCCTCGAACGGCAGCAGCCCGCCGAAAATGGCGTCGGATCTAACACCGAGCGAATTTCAGACCCTTCTTGAAGGAAAGGGGCAACGAGGTGCAACATTACATCATGGGGTGAGGAATATACAAGAAACATCTCACCCTTCCCCCACTTTGACTGGCCGGCGCGCCACCGAAAAGCCTGGAAACTTCGAGAACTCAGGCTGAGCGGATAAAAGCAAGCGGCGGACGGAGGCGACTGGAAGATAGTGTGATTCCGCCAGTGTTTGAAGGTGTGTCCTACGACAGTGTATGAGTGGCCGATGGTGATGCCGGGGAAGAAGTTTTGTTGGTGAAGTGCTGTTAGTCCTTCCAGAAGAATCGAGTGACGACAACTTGAGTGTGGGCCAGTTCTGAAGAGCGTGTAACGGAAGAGAAACTTCAGATGCAGCGGATTGACAACCGACGCTGGATGTAGTGAGAGTCTTTTCTCAAAGATAAGTGTTCGCGATTAGTTCCAAGAACGTTGGACTGAATACATTTCATGAATATTTTAGTCTTGGAGGGTTCATGGATAGTTAGTGTACGATATTGCATTGTAGCGCGAGTTGTCATTTGTGCATGTTGTTTTAAATGCGTCAGATAACCTTCTGAGCGATGTCGTGTTAGCGACGATAGTTATAGCGCGAGAACAAAACGACGACACAGAGACAAGAAGAACACGAAGGATAAGGTGGTGGCGGATGCCATGTGGCCATCTTTACCACCCCATCACAGCGCACGCACAGAAAGACCACACAAGATTCCACTAAAGATGTCCGCAATGGAGGCCGACATGTCATCGCTGTGTTGAGCACATGCGCACACTGCTTATTAGATTGACAACTCCATTAGCTGGAAGTGCACTGCACGTCCTGGATATCTTGGTTGCATATCCTGCAAGCCTTCTTTACCATCATAAATTGCAGTGCACTTCATCTGAGATAGTCGAAGTCGATCCGTACTCCATGACTTCTCAGGCCACGAAAGCTCGGAATCCCGAGCTTTCGTGGCCCTCATCACCCTTCGCCATCTTATCATCTATTTCCCCAAACAAAGACAACTTCGACCGGACCCACCTTGGTCACATGAGGATGTCGACTGCCAGGTGACGATTCCACGGATGCATAGCAAGCGTTCCACACCCACAGCAGAAATACTTTCTTTGGTACTTGAATATATTGAAGAAAAGTACGCCAATCATTTGAAAGTTTTCAGCGATGGATCAGTCGACATAGTGCGCGGAGCAAGCGCTGCAGCGTTTGTGATCCCCTCTCTAAAGGTTTCCTGGGCAGCGAGACTCGAATGCGTTGTTTCATCGACAGCATGCGAAAGCGTGGCAATTCAGGCAGCCCTGAAAAAACTGAAGTTTTGTAGGCAGCAACAAGTCGTGCTGTTCTCGGACAGTAAGCCCGCTTTGCAGCAGCTAAAACATGGATTGATTTTGGATCGATGCACTCAAAGATCACTTCGAATCCTTAAAGACTTGCATGGCATGGGTATAAACATTACGTTTCAATGGATTCTATCACATGTGAGTATAGCGAGTAATGAGGCGGCTGACAGACTTGCCCGGAGTGCTCTGGAGCTTACACCAACGAAGAAGGCTCCCAAAGACAATCAGCGTATCTTACGAGAAGCTGTAAACAAGCATTTTCACTCGTTATGGCTGACGCCTCACCAGCCATGTGTGACGCGAGGGCTATCAAGGGAAGAGGCCTGCTTGCTTCATCGCATTTGAACGGGATCAGCGCGTACACCAGCATGGCTTCACAAGATCAGACTGTCCGCGACGCCCTTGTGCCTAAAGTGCAAGGAAAACGGTGATATAGACCAATATTTGCTTAAATGTTGTGCGCTTAAGAAGGAACGGCAAAGTTTATTTGAGAAACTGAAACAGGCTCACCATGCGACAACGTGACTGATATTATGTTTCCGCGTGGTTCCTCGATCTTCAGGAAACAAGTGTCGCGACTTCTCTTGAAATTCTTGATTGCTACAGAGCTCGCATGTGACCGGTGATAAGTGACAATTATGTTTGGTGTATAGTTCAGCGAGATAGAGTACCGGCACAGTACTGCACAAAGGCCACTGCCTTATGCAGGCTTACGTCGCGCTATGAACGATTTTTATTTTAAGAACCTGCTAGTCATTAGTTAAAAAACAAACAAGGGACACAGCTTCATTTAACAAAAAGGAAACCGGGCGGGGCAATCGCCTGCCAATTATGCAAGACTAGATTCACCGGCTACCTACAACATCCTTAACCTTAACCATGACTGTTCGTTTTAGGAGCGAAGCTCCTTAAGGCGTGGGCTGTGCGTCCCCTGTATGTAGCCACCTCTCGTTCAGTTGTAAGTATTACGCTAGCCACCGCCCGATCTAAAGGGTACAGCCATATCCATCCGTCCATCCGTCCATCCGTCCGTCCGTCCGTCCGTCCGTCCGTCCGTCCATCCGTCCGTCCATCCGTCCGTCCATCCATCCATCCATCCATCCATCCATCCATCCATCCATCCATCCATCCATCCATCCATCCGTCCGTCCGTCCGTCCGTCCGTCCGTCCGTCCATCCGTCCGTCCATCCGTCCGTCCGTCCGTCCGTCCATCCGTCCGTCCGTCCGTCCGTTCATCCGTCCGTCCGTCCGTCCGTCCGTCCGTCCGTCCGTCCAAAAGATGCAAGATGTTATAAACTAGACGGCGGTACGTGTAGTTGATTATGAAAGATGTGAGGTGTTATAAAATAGGAATGATGCCACATATGGCGCGTGTCATCGTTCGATATAGTGCGGCGACGTACGCTAGGGGGAGCGTTGCAATAAAATCGAGTGGGCAAAATGTACGGAGGATTCATGGTTTACCAGGTTTACCTCCGGAGCATCGCCCACTCATCATCATTCACTTCGTGGATAAGGCGGCATTTTTTGTGTGTTTTTCTGGGCATACGCGGTACACGCGCCGCTATGTGTGCTATTGTATTACTTTGTCTCTTCTTCATTCGCTCCTGCTCTATCGTTTTTCTTCTATTTCTCCCTTTTTTATGTGGGTTAGCACAACGGGTGAAACCTGGTTAATCTTTCTGTTTTTCTTTTGAGTGTGTCTTTCTCTATTTGTCGTTTTTCTGTCCCGGTGACGGCATTAATGCAAAATAGGTCCTGCAGATTACCGCAAGTGGGCAAAATCTTTATGAAAAGTGTTATTGAAAACAACCAGTTTGTAACTTGACGCCACAATAAAATCTTATGAATTTCACGCAATAGAAAGCTTCCGTGTGAGTGAGTGATGCAACAACTTCATTTGGTTTACAATAGATACGAGTAAACAACATTACCTGCGCGTTGAAGAAAAATTTATCGTGACTCAGTGATCACACAAGATTTTCACACCATTTTTTCGGTGCAGAAAACATATTTGCTATATAGAAATAGATAATTTTTTTTCTTCAACAAATAGGCTTTCTTTCTGGCAAACCCGACTGATTTTGCTTGAGGCTTTGTTTCACAAACAGATAGTTATTATATATCCCATTTTGTGACTGCAATGTTAACGTGTTATTGTACTTTTACGTGTCCCACGCTGTAGTCGGCATATTTTTTCTTTACGTAACCTGCAGTGGCTAACCTTTTGGCGGGTAATGTGGCAAATCTGTGCCACTTTTTTGTCTTCTATGGAAGCTTCCTCAGCCGCTGTTCTCTGTTATCAGTGATATGATTTTATGCTTCCATTTGTCAAAAATATTTAGGAAACCAATAAAAGATATTCACCGCCTTGCGATGCGTGGTGGTACTTAGAGTAAAAATTTCTTTTGTACTGTAAAAAACTTCTGAAAAATTTTTAATACGTGCAAGAGAGCTAAGATCCTAGATGCTGTATGGTATGTTTCTCCTTTTTTTGAATTCGTATAGATGTAGTGCTAGTATAAAAATATCAATTTTATTTCGCAGTTAGATGATTATATGCTGAAGCGTATATGAATGAAGAATGAAGCACTTTTTTACTGCGTCTAACTGCAGAAGAGCCATGCGTAATTGTGTTTCCGAAATTGTTGTGCATAACACGTCTCGCGACAATGCATTAGGACAAAAAATGCCCTGAAGTTTCTTCATGCACTTTTTTATCATTTTAATAGCAGTGCCAATAGGACAAAATGGCTGAAGCGTTGTTTCTGGAATGGAGTACTGGAAGTAAAGAATGATGAGGTCAGTGGTGCAGACCATCAAAGAGTTAAGAAACATATTACTGCACAAGGTCTAATTAAAAACATATACCTCAAAGCTGCATGGGTTTAAACAATGCATTTACAGGATTTGTCGCATTTGGCAACAGCAATTGATGTGGCTTGTTTTGATTCGAAGTTACAATTTTATATATGTACAGAAAAACAGGCGTAACTTGGGTGACCATCCGTTGGGTAATTGAAAATGGCTAAATTGTTCGGTGTGTGCGAAGAGATCAGAGAGAGCTGCTGGCTCGCACTGTATACCACAGCTGAAAACAATGTGCACCAGGGTTTGACAGGTGGTCGCTCAGTGATTCTGCGTTCAAGAACTATACAAGGGCTAGTGTAGCCCAGTCGCGGTTGTCAAGTGGCTAACGTACTCGGCTGTTGGCCCGCCGGTCGTGGGATTGAATCCCAGCTGCAGCGGCAGCGTTTTCGATGGAGGCGAAGATAATGTAGGCCCATGTGCTCAAATTCGGGTGCACGTTAAAGAAGCCAAGGTGGTCGAAATTACCAGAGCCCTCCAGTACGGTATCCCTCATACCAATATGGTGGTTTTGGGACGTTAAACCCCACATATCTATCTACATAAGGGCTCGTGTGGCTTTCTAGACTGATGTGCCGTGAGGCCATGCTCCCAGGATCTTTCCCAGCTAAATGAACGATTTTCCAGTCTTTTTGAGACCCACTGGAGAGTCCGGCGACCTGCCCCGCCGCGGTGGTCTAGTGGCTAAGGTACTTGGCTGCTGACCCGCAGGTCGCGGGATCAAATTCCGGCTGTGGCGGCTGTATTTTCGATGGAGGCGGAAACACTGTAGGCCCGTTTGCTCAGATTTGGGTGCACGTTAAATAACACCAGGTGGTCGAAATTTCCGGAGCCCTCCACTACGGCGTCTCTGATACTCATATGGTGGTTTTGGGACGTTAAACCCCACATATGAATCAATCAGAGTCCAGCGACCTTGGTAAAAGTCGGCACAGTGGGACAGTATTTGGTCGTGAATTCTGACACGGTTGCTATCATCACAGTTCGGTGAGGTAGCCATACAAATGTGATAGTCGAATGAGTTCGCAAGGACCACATGAACTACAAGCCACCACTCTGTGTGTGGTGTGAAATGTGCATCTCCTCCTCTTTCTCTCTTTGTCTCTTGCTTTGGCTTCTTTATTCCCTTTTGCCCACTTGTAGGGTAGTAAACTGGACTTAGTCTAGGGAAGGAAGAAGAAGTGAATGAAAGAAGCCCGTAGCTTCATTTCGCTGTCTTAATTCAGTTATTATATTGAGTTCGGGATCTTTTTACAGTGTGTGCGGTGGGTGGACTGTCTCCAGAATGGCAGCTAAACATCGGTGAGTCGGAGTTTCACTACGCATCGCGATCAGAATTGCCCCTTAGCGGACCCGTGCCTCATACCTGGCAATGCCCGGGTGTGGGGGACAACGAGACGCCGCTAGCGCCAAGCGAAGCACCACTTATCCATCCCGCTGGACTTCAAGTTGCTGCAGGCTCAGCAACAATATCGACGTCCCATACAGAGAACAGCGAGGCCTCGCAGTGTAAGAAGAGGCGTACAGAGGAGGAAGAAGAGGTTGACAACGATGACGCTACATCGACGTAATCCCTTAGTGACATGACACAGATGGAGACAGAAGCCCCCAAGGAAGACGAGGGAGCTTACACGGTGGTCACCCATCACAAGAACCGAGCTACGGGGATACCGGTGGTGTTCAGACCAATCGCTGCCGAGGACTCGTTCTGGAAGGCGAATACCAATCGCATGGCATCTGAGATAGTCTCTGCTATAAATGAGAAAGTGACATCATCAAGAATCAACAGAGACGGAAGTTTTTGTGTTGGACTACAGTCTTTGTACTCGGCAAACAAGTTTCTGTTGATCAAGAGTCTGGCTAGATTGTCTGTACATGTGATGATACCTCAGTCTTACATGAAGACCCTAGCAAAGATAAGAGATATTTCACTCGAATACAGTGATTATGACTTACTGGAATATCTTAAAGATGCTGGAGTAATCTCAGTCACACGACAAAAGAGATGGGCAAGATATGAAGATGGAAGTGCCACAATGCAGCCCATACGTAATGCAATACTCCAGTTTAGACATGACATGCCATTGCCAAAAAGAGTTGCTCTCGGTTTTACGGTTCACACTGTCGAGGAATACATTGAGCCGGCGGTAAGGTGTTACAACTGCCAGAGATATGGGCATAAGGCTAAGACTTGCAGGGGAACCAAGAGATGCAAGGTATGTGCGGGCGCACATGATTACAAAGAATGCACCTCGAAGCGTCAACCTAAGTGTGCCAACTGTGCTGGACTACATCCGGCGTCGTTCTCAGGCTGCTCTCGAAACCATTTGGCATCAGTGGCACAAAGAGAGAGAATTGTAAAAGGGTGCCATAAGATACAAAGGGGTCCAGCACCCAATGCGGATATAGTCGAAGATGTTCCTGCGGCACAAAGAAAGGCAAAACAGTGGCGCGACGACTCTTACTCGGAAGTATTGAAGCGCTCAGCGCCAAAACATCGCCTTGGCAAAGAAGTCCGGGCCCAGGAACATGCTGAAGTAGAACTTTCTGCCGGGCCAGACACAGCCAAGGAGCCACTGACTGTCAAAGGGAAGGGTCACAGCAGCTTGCTGAGGAAAAATTCTTCAAGAAATGCGATCTCGGCGGAGACAGCCGGAAACGAGCAAGTCATTTTGCCAATAATCTTTGCGGCTCCTAAAGCAATTCTACGATCTCTGCCAGAAGCAGGTTCTTTACCAGAAGTAAAATTGCTGCTAGATGTTGAGCATCTTCTCTTGTCGTAATCCTGGCTACCGGACTATCTAACTGGTACAAAAGAAGTGCAATATTTCAGTGGAACTGCTACGGTTTGCAGAATAAGAGTGGAGATTTTCGGAAATTCGTCGCTCAGCACGGGTTTACGATTTTGTGTATTTCCGAAACAAGAGTATCCACTAACTTTCGCTTGTTCAATAATGTGGTGTACCAAGCAGAACGTCCTGCTCCAAAAAGCAGAGTGATGTTGTGTGTGAGACGCGATATTTCGTCGACACTTGTGCCTACTTCAAAAACAGATGCGCCGGAATATGTTGGATGCAAGGTGAAATTTGGTAACGTTACTGTAACTGTAGTTAGTGTTTACGTGCACCCTCAAGCAAACGTTTCATACGCAGAGTTGGCTGCAGTGTGTAGATCTGACCCTGATCCCATAATTATATGTGGTGATTTTAAC
This sequence comes from Rhipicephalus microplus, assembly GCF_043290135.1. Lineage (NCBI taxonomy): Eukaryota > Metazoa > Arthropoda > Arachnida > Ixodida > Ixodidae > Rhipicephalus > Rhipicephalus microplus. The sequence goes on along the minus strand of NC_134704.1, from coordinate 96,839,010 downwards.
GCGCACCATGAATTGTGGGGTAGTGAGCGTTGTAGTGTAAGGGGATCTGCTATAGTAAAAATATGCGAAGATTATGGTTGCACTATACTAAATGATGGTTCTCCGACGTTTCTACGGGGGCATAACTACTGCAGTGTACTAGACATCACTGTGTGCTCCTCTGAATTAGCGGCTGGAGCAGACTGGACTGCAGACGCTGATACAAGAGGAAGCGACCACTTGCCAGTGTTCACATATCACCCAAAGTTGAAGAAAACGAGAAGTAACCGCACAACAAGAATTACAAATTGGGCAATCTTTCGAGAACTACAGAGACAAAATCTTGAACCTTGTTCTGACGCAGAAACGTATGCATCGAAGATAAAAAACTTCTTACAAAAGCAACTCGTGCAGTACCCATTCCAGATGGGTATTCGGGTGTTGACGCTGAGTATGAGAGGCTTCGGGTGATACGACGCCGATCTAAAAGAAGATATCGCAGGTCAGGTAGTTTAGAAGATTTAGAGGTTGCACAGAAAGTACAATCTGCAATGCATAACCAACTGCAGAAGCTTTCAACCAAAAGGTGGCAAGATTTATGTGCCCCACTTTCTCCATTTACCTCGGCGCCTCAACTGTGTAACATGGTACGCGACCTCCGACAGCCAGTAGTCCACTCGAGACCACTACAGGCTCTAGCGCTGTCTCGAGGAGTTAACGAACGTGTGATTGCCGATGAATTTTGTGATCTCATACTAAGAAATGGAGAGACCGCCCAAACTAGCGAATATAAATCCTCAGCAGAATCAGCTTCGGCGGTTGTAACAAAGTTCTCTGCGATCAGTTCATCAGATCTGGATGACAGCTTCACACCAGAGGAGCTCCAATATGTGCTGTCTTCAGTAAAACGAACAAGTTCACCAGGAACAGATGGAGTTACATACGCTGCTCTTGCTAATTTGTGCAAAAAAGGAAAATTACACCTGTTGGACATCTATAATAAAAGTTGGCAAGAAGAAAAAGTTCCGGAAAATTGGAAGATATCAAAAGTAGTACCCTTGCTAAAGCCAGGGAAGAGCCCTATGCAGTTGTACTCGTTTAGGCCGGTTAGTTTGACAAGTTGTTTTTCAAAAGTGATGAAAAAAATGATCTATGAATGAATTTTATGGTGGCAACACATAAAAAAACTACTACCAGAAAGCATAGCGGCTTCAGAAGAGGTAGATGCACAATGGACTGCATTCTGGATTTGGTCACACATGTGGAAAACCAATGAACGCAAGGAATCATCACTGTCGCTGTATTCTTTGCTGTCCACCGAGCATACGACACAGTGAGTCACGTTCACGTTCTGGAAGGCCTGGTGTGACAGGGATTCAAGGGCAAGATACTGCGTTGGATCGCTGACTTCCTGAAGCACCGGAAAATTTTTGTAGTTACGCAGGAGGGCCCAACGTCAGAACATGTCGTCAACCAAGGAGTGCCACAGGGCAGCGTGCTAAGCCCTACTCGCTTTAATGCAGTCGTGGCGCAGCTCCCGTATAATCTTCCACCTAACATCAGATGTTCAGTATATGCTGATGATATAAGTATATGGATTTCTGGTTCATCGTTTTTGGGTGTACAACAAACTCTACAAGAAGGATTGGATTATGTAGACCGTTTTCTAAAAAAAAGAGGTATGGCACTGAGTCTGGCTAAAACACCCATACTTGCGTTTACATTAAAAAGGCCTCGAAATTTCCAGATTATTCTGCAAAATCAGCCTATTCAAATGGTTAAAACTCATAAATTCTTGGGAGTAATTTTAGACCAGCGACTAACATGGTCGCCTCATGTCCAGTCCCTGGAACAAAAAGTGAATCAGGCCATTCGAATCCTCCGGCATCTCTGCGGGGCCAAATGGGGTGGTACTACAAAGTCGTTATTAGCCCTACATGTTGCCTGGATACGCCCCATCGTAACTTACTCACTGCCTCTGCTGCACGGACTCCCAGCCTCCACCGAAAGGAGACTTCACTTGTTATTGGCAAGGAGCTTGAGGGTATGTCTAGGTTTACCACGGTCAACTTCCAGTGCTTTAGTGTATGTGGAGGCTCGAGAGCCACCTTTGGCAGTACTCCGAACTAAAGAAACATCTCAAAATTTATTTAGAATTTTCCCGCAACATGAAAGTCATTTTTATCTGGTGCACTAACACAAAGGACGGCAACGAGACTACAGGATACTATATCATCATTTCAAGCAGTAGTACCGGAATTTAAACAATGGAAACCTTCAAAACCACCTTGGACGCTGCCACTTCTCAACGTTATCCGTGAAATAGACGGCATAGAGAAGAAAGCAGACATGGCACCTCTAGTAGCGGCACAGTTGGTACTTCATCAGCTTCATGTAATGCCTAATGAAAAAACGAAGATATATACAGACGGATCATGCACAAAGGAAGCGTCAGCCTGTGCGGTCTTTATACCCGAAATTCAGAAAAAGAAGATGTACAAATTATCGCACAAATCTTCATCGACGACAGCAGAATTAGTGGATATTTTTGAAGCAGTTAAGCTTACCTGCGAGAATCCTGAGCCACGAAGATGGGTGATATGCACTGATAGCAAACCTGCTCTTCAGCTAATCAGAAATGTGAGATTACCTTACAAAAATGGTGAAATAGCACAATGTATCGCAGAAACGGTGGAATATGCCTCATCGCAGGGTCACAACATCGTATTCCAATCGATACCCAGCCACATTGGAATAAAGGGAAATGAAGATGCTGATAGTTTCGCGAAGAAAACATTGAAGGAAAGACGATATTGCGCAATCCCTATGTCTGGGGCGGATATTCGACATTTTATATCGCAAGGAGCTAACCATTGTTCGATGGAGAAGTGGTTTGAGAGCCCTAAATCAAAGGAAACGGTACTTTTTGAGGTTGATCCACACAGGACATTTTCCATAGCGACAGACCTGCCACGACACCTAGAGACATTGATCCACCGACTTATATTGGAAGTAGCATACACAAACAGCTTCCTGCACAAGATACATCGATTGAACTCACCAGAATGCTATTCTGGTCATGCAGAAGAAAATGTTCGCCATATTCTTTTGGAGTGCGTTAAATACGCGAATGAAAGAGAAGAATTAAAAAACAAATTAGCAAGTTTGAACAGACGGCCTCTCACAATAAAGAAACTACATGGACCATGGCCTGAGATGCATCTCCAGAAAAAGGCAATAATCTTCCTGACAGACTTTTTAGTGGAGATCAGACTGGACAAGCGCCTATGACTGACAGCCAGAGATGGCTATTATATAAAATGTGGTCATGTATATACTGACATTAGATTAGTAAGGTGTGCGTGTAAGTAGTTTATGACTGTGTGAACTGCGCGAAGAAAACTGTGTATTGGCATGATATTTCAACTGGTTTCATTGTGCTATTACGTTTTTTTTCGTATTGTTAATTTTTGGGTACCGTTCTGTAATATTACTTTATTTTTCGCTGCATAACTTTGTAATATTGAGTAGCCGAGGCAATAGGCACTTCAATCTCTCCACAGCAAAACAGTTAAAACAGAACAGAACAGAACAAAACCTGCAACCTGCAATTCCATCTATGTTTTTCTCTCTCTCTCTCAACCAACTTGTGCTGGGATTTGTTTTTTTCTCCTATTTCTGTAGTGGCTCTCTGTACCCCATGCATCGATTTGGTTTGTGATAGAAATATGGTGATTGGATTACAATTTGATTCACGTCGCATGAGTTAACGGGACAGGTACTATCCCACTGTTCCGAAGGCACGTCATGGTTCAATGGGAAACATACGTACAACTTTTTTTCTGTAAACTAAGCATACTAATTTTGCAAAGATTGCTTCGTACTTTTTTAAGTAAGGTATTTAGATATTCCACATTTCTAATTCCTGCTGTCGTGTAAAAAAGATAGATCAACCCTAAAGGGATAAACTGCACCGTTTATGGGTTTTTCGATTATTTTTTACTAAAACGAAGTTGCACCGGAATGAAGAAAAGATGGGACAAAAACGATAATGCGGCGCAATGTCTGGTTGTAAACTCATCCTGATTTCCACTTAAAGGAGAAAGCAGTGCAGCAGTAAATTTGATACCTCATTATTTATTCTTTGCAGCTGATTTCATTCCTTTTTTACATTTCTTTATTGCACAAAAATTTCAGCGTAATGTCGGAGCCAGCAGACGTATCTACACAAACACCCGCTATTTTTGACATGTGTAGAAAAAATACAACACTCTTTTAAGCACCTCAGTTTGCACGTCTTTCAGTTTGATACCGAGCGAAGTTTGATACCGAGCGAAGTTTTCAGTTGCTGGCCAAGTGAACCTGGAAATTGCCTTTACCAAGCAACCCCAAAATTACACCAGGACATCGAGTAAGCTTTCGACGCACACTCAGGGGACCTGGGGCGCGAAGATAAGCAAACGCGGCGTGAATTTTGTGATTATATCTGTTCTGGAGGTTACATAAGTAATTTTGAAAATACATTTCGGCTGTGATAAATAATTACTTCTGCCATGGGTTGGCTTCTTACCGTTGTATGACAAACTTTTTTATGCTTTTTTTCATATATTCAACTGTGCAGTTCTGCATGTGCGTACCCTTCGAATCCCTTTTGTCAAGATATCAAGACTAAGTGCGTGAGTACTCTAGAGCTTCTACATCACATGTTAGCGAACCTTTTTATGCCAGAAATCATGAGAAATCTACCAATTAGCATCAATTGATTGTTTTAGAGAAAAGTCGTAAACACTCGAAGAGAACTCCGCGCACTAAAGAAGTATCACGCACGACTAGCACAGGGCTAGTTAAAAGAGTCCTGAAACGCTTTTTTGAGTAACGATGTAAACAATACACTGAGCGTATTATCTCACAAATTGAACACCGCAAGAATTTTAACAATCTGTTCAGTACGAGCGGAGTTGCGAAGATTTCTCACACGCTGCAGTCACATTCTCTCTTCTTTCACCCCGACGAAAACTCTGAAAGCTGAGCTGAAAGGAATGGCAGGGGCAAACAAAAAACGTCACGCACGCCTCGCAACCTTGAGCATTTTTTTCTTTTTTTTTCTTAGAATACGTGGTTTTTAGTGCGATTGCGCACGCACGCGTGGTCAACTGACGACCTCTCGCGGCGACCTTTGTAACAACCAAGCACGCCATGTTCAAATCAGTCAGTGGCTGATAGATGGGCTTACTGGGCTTGACTTCGTAATTTGTCGAGAGAAGAGAAAGCCGTTTTTAGCTGAGTTTGATATTAATTGTGAATACCAGGCCACGTGCTGCGCTCTAATATTTGGCTCGCGTGTTGTCGGGAGCCTCTACAACCAATCGGCAGCGTTTTCTCACCATGCTCAAAAAGTGTTGCAGGGCCCCTTTAAAGAAGTCGACACGTCAAAGCCTGTGATATATAATGAACTGAAAATCTGTAAAGTGACGAAAGAGCAACTGAAGAAGGAATCATGGCGTCGCAGCTTAGCAGAGGTCCTCACTAAAGTTGTATTCACACGAAGGAGACATCCCCGGAGGACAGGCCAGAATGGCACATCACGTGACAACGACGTCATGGGTTAGTGTGTCTCTAAGTGGTTATGAAAAGGAAAAGAAGATAAAAGTGCCGTCCATGACTGTCCATGCTTAGGATCTCCTCGCGGCTCCTCGAGGAAAACAGGGATCGTTTCTCCAACCGCTCAAACGCTCCCTGTGCTGCGTGGAATGTAGCGTAATTGGGGTGAGTGTCTGCCACATTATAGGCCTGCTTTCTGCAGAACGTGGTGGCGGCGGCCTTTTCAAATAACGTTCTAGACTTGCGGGCACCACGATGGCGAAAATGAACGATGAAGCAACTTTTACATTTTTTTTTCTCATGAAAGAGTATCTTTGTTTGTGGGACTTCTTGTCTGATGGCAATATATAGTAAAAGTAACCAAAAGAATGGTTTTTAGTGGGAATTTTAATAAGAATTGTGAGATCACCCGTTTTTTCTTGTTGTTGCTGCTGCTGCTGATCTGCTTGTTCAGCCTAATCGAGATGTTTTCCTTTTTAAAAAAGTTTTCTCAACTTGGCATCTTGAGTCAATATTATACTTCTAAAATATAGGCAGTTGTAGAATCTAATAACTGCTTTTTATTTTCAAAACCTTGACATAATTCACATTTTAATTTGCCGGCTGCACTGATGGAGCAAATATTTAGGCTGAATTCACGTAGTGAAGACAGAGATGGTCTTCCATTACCTTATGTTTCAAAGTTTTAACGAAACGTTTGTACACATAACTGTTTATAATTAATGTGCGAGACAACTTCCGTTCTTGATTGTTCTCGTGAGAGAGATGCTATGTTAGCATAATTCTTTCTTTCACAGAACGCCAAACTACATCGAACGATACTTCATTGAAATCTCTATCTCTCGACTTAATAGTAGTATTTGCGGAGTCGAAGAGGTGAAAATAAAGAGAAAAGCTGTTGTCAATGACGCTGCCAGGAATGCCGCTTTGGGTGTGTTCGCCTTCGCAAAACAGAAAAGCTTATGGTGGCGAGTGAAATGATGGGCAACCCCATGTCTGCATTTCATTAAAAAAATCCCAGCATATCCACGGAGTGTATAATGATAAGTGGGGTGAGGCGTCTCTCCGTCCATCCGTCCGCGTGTCCGTCTGTCCGTGCATGCGTCTGATCACGTTCTAGAAAGAAGATGGCGCGTGGGTAACACCGACGAGGCGCGAGCCAAGGAATCCGAGCGTAAGCGTCTTCAACGCACCCGCCGCTCTGCTCTAACCATGGCGCACCATCAATCCGCCGCGTACGGTGACTGTTCAGGAAACTGAGAGAGGCACTCGTTCGCGCACTATGCAGACGACGCGCGGGTAACACCGATGAAACGCAAGCCGAGGAAGCTGAGCGCAAGCGTCTTCAAAGCGCCTGCTGCTCTGCTCTGTCTATGCTCCACCAACTATTCGCCACATACGGCGACTATCCAGCATACGGAGAGAGGCACTCGTTGGCAAAGCGCGCGCAGCAGCCAATCGGAAAGTAGCGGCAGAGTAGCGTAATCTAGGAAATGAGACGAGAAATTGTCATCCATTTGTATATTTTTTCTTTCTCGTCTCTTCTTCTCTCGGTTACGCGTGACTACTCACAAGGTTAGACTATAAAGAGCTTCGCCCCTAAAAAACATATAAACAAGAAACTTTCTAAAAGCAGCAATTCGGCAGGAGTGTGCAAGAGGGGCACTCTCCTCTAACCATACTAGCACTTCGCTCCTTCTCCAGTCAGTACAAAACGTTGCTTTGAACCCCCCTCCATTCTAAAACAAAAGCTTCGCGCTATCTATGGCTCGGGTAAAAGTATTCTTCAGTGCTCCCATTCCTACTAGAGCAGTCTGCCCACATTGATCTCCCCCACCATTCGCCAACCTCATCCGTGTGAATGAGGGATCTTTGAAGGCACTTCTTCTCGTCTCGTGGCGTCACTAGGCTCCACCTTTATAAAACGTAGATTTGTCCCTCATGTGAACACAGCTTAAGGGACCTGACATCAACTGGTGCTTCAGCATCGATCGAAAAAAAAAATAAATGCACAAAGCCAGCACTGTCGCTTGTTGCATATCCCGTAAGATAAATACATTTCGTGCATATATGTTGCTAGCTAATGTATATATTCTTTTTACATAACCAAAAAGAAAACATTGGCATATCCCACGCCATGTGCCAATTGGTTTCACGTGGTGCAACCGGAGAGTAATTGTCTATGCCTAATTTTCCGCCTTTAACGCAAAGGAGCTGTATTTTTGTTAAGTGTGGTATTAATGTACGCATCGTGAGTTTATCAGGAACCTCCACTGTCCTGGCATTTACTGGGGACTGAGCTTGGCTTTTAATGGTGTAACAAAACTTAAACACTCAGGCTACAGCACAGACACCAGTATTAGCGTAATGAAGGGGGCACTTTACGGTGGCATGATCTGAACATCACTGATCACGTTTTAGCGTATTTCCCCTGCGTTAAGAAACGTTTCAATATCGCTCAATACATCAAAAGAATACAAATCTAATGTTAGAATGCTATAAGGGTGCAGTCAACATTAGAACTATATTTCACAATAGCCCGGAATGACCTCTTTGTCATAAGTTTACTTATGCAATGCTTATTGCGTAGGTAAATATAGTAGACTGTCAGCACTACAACCATAGTTGAAGTTGCACCGTCCTTACGCCTTCGTAGTCTATTCTTGCCAAGCTGCTTCAATACCTGGCATGGCTATGTGGTAGAACACCTGATTGGCATATAAAACATTTGGGTTCGATACCTGCTGAGATTCTGTCTTTTTTTTCTTCATTTGACGGCTCTTGCTGGCGATTTTCGCGTCTCTAGCCATTTTTACATTTAAGTTACTCGCCGTTCCGGGGTAGAATTGAGTTTTCATTCACCTGTGGCACATAGTCACGTGCTATGGCCCTTGGTACAGACAGAGAGAGAGAAAGAAATAAAAGGAAGAGACAGGGAGGTTAACCTAGAAGAACTGGTTTGCTACCATGTACGGGGGTGGAAAAAAGGGTCGGAAAGAGGATAGAGATAGAGAGATATAAAATAAATTAGAAAAAAAAGTCACATGCGCACGCAGTCAGGGAGTTCCGATCACAGTCGTTTGGATAATCCGGTTGAACGCAAGAAGCGCAGGAGCACCTTTACAGCCTTCTTCTGAGACACAAAGTTGGGTCGGTAGCGCAGGATTCTTTCTTCCGAAAGAGGCTGGTTGTCCAGTTCATCTACTGCATTGCAGAGTGACTGTCTCTGCGAGCAGTATTGTGGGCATTCACACGGAATGTGCCAAGTTGTTTTGTCACTGCTACAATGGTCGCATGCAGCAGTGTCAGCCATTCCTAAGCGGAACGCGTAAGCATTGGTAAATGCGACGCCCAACCATTATCTCCACAGCATAGTAGCGTCTCGTCGGCGTAATTCTGGAGGAATTCGAAGACCGAGAGTTGGGTCTAAAAATATATAACCGTGCATGGATGAAATGTGGCTCGTTTCATTGTGACGTAGTGCGCTTGCGAGCAAACATGTGGGGTTTCCATGCAGCGTCAGTTCTGGACAGCGGAATTGATATTTGATCGCTTTCAGTATGGGCAGAACGGGCAGCTCAATCGGCCCGTTCATTGCCAATAATTCCACAATGACTCGGAAGCCATTGAAAGACTATTTTATGTCCTTTCTCAATGAATTGGTGAGTCTTTCTGGAATCTCGAATACCAGCTGTTCGTACAGGCAGCGGCGTTAAGGTGATAGAAGGGATTGCAGTGCCGTCTTTGAGTCATTGAAAATTGTTCATTTTTGTGGCTGTTAATCGCTGATGAATTGCAATACGACACAAACAGCTGTGAGCTCTGCTGTTGTTGATGTCGTAAGGTGAAAGGTCTTAAATGTGTTTGTCGTGTCTTTTATTGGTATAACAAATGATGCTGTTGCACTCTTCAGTAAAAGAGAGCCGTTGGTGTATACGTGTATGCAGCCTTGATACGTCTCGTATAACAAGAGCAGAGCAAGCTGCCTAGAGCAGGTGATGACATATCTGCTTTTTCATAGATGTCAGGTATAGTTAGCCTCATGTTCGCCTGAGTCAGGCACCAAGAAGGAGTCGAAGGCCTGGCGGTGGGTGTGAATCATGTTGGCAAAGAATCACGATATGTGGTTACCGTTTGGCAAAATGACGAACGTGGTCTGTCTGCTGGTAAAGAGGCTAGGTGATGGCAGGGTGTCCGAGCAATATGCCTTATATGTGTCCTGAGTGCCTCAGCGTCGATTCGTGTCGTGATGAGGGGGTCACCGGCGATTGCTATAGTAGCCATTGTCGATGCACTACGAGGCAAGCCGAGGCAAATCTGAAGTACCTGGGACTGAACACTCTGTAGTGTCCGAAGGCTTGTTTCGCTTGCATTGATCAATGCCGGTAAGCTGTACCGCAGGAAACCGAGAAAAAGTACCCTGTACAGTTGTAGCATTGCACTGAGAGACATTCCCCAAGTCTTCCCTGCAATGAACTTCAGTATATTACAGATGTCCATTAACCGTTTCTTCATGTGCGAAGCGGGATCGTTCCATGATAGATTCCTGTCAATTATGACGCCCAAAAACTTGTGTGAGCGAACGTATGGTACAGTTTGACCATTGATGCTTATAGTGTACTTATGCATAGGCTTTTGTGTAAAAGCTACGAGGGCGCCTTTCTCGGAAGAAACTTCCAAGCCTCGATTGTGGAGGTAACGTAGTGTTTCAGTGGCAGCTTTTTGAATTCTCCCTTCTAACTGCAGGCGTGTTACAGCCAATGCCCAAACGCAGATATCATCTGCGTACATTGATAGCCTGGCTGTGCTTGGCAGATGCTCAGTGAGAGCAATCAACGTAAGATTGAACAACACAGGGCTGAGTACGTCACCCTGGGGGACGCCACAGTGGCTGTAATGTGGAAAGGTTTGACTGTCTTCAGTGCTCACAAAGAATGATCGCATTGATAAATAACTACGTATCCAGCGATACATCCGACCACCTACTCCTGCACCTTCGAGAGCGGTGAGAACCACTTCATGCGTAACGTTGTCATACGCCCCTTTGACATCTAGGAACAAAGATGTGCAGAGACGCTTACGTCCTTTCTCGAGTTGGACGTAAGTGACCAGGTCGACTACGTTGTCAATCGATGATCGACCACGCCGAAATCCTACCAAGGCATCTGGGTAGATGTTGTTACACTCCAAGTACCACTCCAGGCGTCCCAAGATCATCCTATCTATAGCTTTGCCTACACAACTGGCCAATGCGATTGGACGATAAGATGAGAGCTCCAACGGTGGCTTGCCTGGCTTCAGAACTGGAAATAGGTGACTTGTTTTCCAGCTTGTCAGGCCCGTTCCATCTTGCCAGGATTTGTTGTACAACTACAGGAGGAGGATTCTCGTGCGTTCACCCAGATGACAGAGGGCCCTATAAGAAATTCTATCGGGCCCTGGTGCCGACGTGCGTCCACACAAAGCTAGTGCTGCTCTGAGCTCAACGATGGAAAAAGGCATATCCATGCGGGAATTCAGTGTTTGTGGACAGCTGGTCGAGGACAATAGGCTATTGGGCACTGCGAGTGGTCCAGATACTCTAGCATAGAAGTCTTCTGCCACGTCAATGCCACGTCTCTGTTCAGAAAGTGCGATAGCTCTGAATGGTGACCACTGAGTGGGTTTTGTGCGGAGACCTTGTACCGTCTTCCACAATTGAATAAAGGTTTTCGTGGGTCGAGCGACTCACAAAAAGCAGTTCAACGTTGTGACTCGAGTTTACTTATCCGGCACTGAATCTTCTTTTGTATACGTCGAGCAATCCGTAAGTCTTCTATTGCCTCCATGCATCGGTATCTTCACTCAGCACGCCGTCGGATTGCTCGAATTCGTTCTAGCTCGATGTCAAATTCCGTTACTTTTGGGAGCAGATGAGGGTACACGTAGTGGCATGTATTGTGTTTTATTTATCTTCTCTATGTCGAGGTATCTGTTTGCTTCACATTACTCTTCCATGCGAGACTGAATATCAACCAGTCCACTCTCAGAACACTATCGCGTATCTTAGCATGGGACAATCTTTCGATTTTGACGTAAGTGGCAATGTGGTCCCTTCCATGCATTTCTATGTCTCGAAACCACTCAGCATGCCTGACGAGGCCTCGTGAGACAAAGGCCAGGTCAAGGCAGCTGCTATACCTTGAACTACACAAGAACGTTGGACTGTCATTTAGCAAGAAAAGTTGGTTGTCGGAGGCTACGGACGCGAATTTTTCCCTTTAACATTGGTCTTCGAGCTTCCCCAGATTGTATGATGAACGTTGAAGTCGCCAATCATAATTTATGGGTGAAATGTTGCTGATAGGATACCTTGTAGTGTCGTATGGTCGAAACGGCTTTACGGAGAGAGGTAGGCACCCACAACCGTGATGGTCTTTTGTTCACTGTTATGCTTATATATTGATTGTCGTCGTGGGGTGACACCGGATGATGAATGTAGATGAGGTAGCGGCGAATAAACATCAGAACTTTGCGCTTGTCCGCAGTTGTAGACGACATGAATGACTCATAACCAGAAAGTCTGATTTCGTTCTGCAAATTTGGTTCGCAGATGACAATGATGAGGAACTTATTGGTGTACACGAACCAACGGAAATCGGCGATGCGTGATCTCAGTCGCCGGCCATTCCATTGAATAATCTCTGCCTTTCAGACCTCTTCTCTGAAAGACAGTGGCTCGTGAGCCATTATTTACTCAAGCGCTTCGAGTACTGCACTAAAAACGTCCAGTAATTCCAATGCACTTCTTGCTGACGTTGTGGGCATGTTGCTTAACAACAAGCGAACGGCATTAAGTAAGGGTCGCAAAAGAGCTATCACTTGCTGATCTGTGTTCCACAAGTCCTCCGTTGCAGCAGCTTGCTCTGAAGATGACGGCTTCTGCTGCGACTCTTCTGCACGTTGTGTACGCGTAAGTGGCGGCCACTCTTTTGTAGAGACTCGTCTGCCCCTTTGCTCTTTTCCAACGTCTGTCTTTGCCGTACTGGAAACTGCAGCTGGCGATCTTTCCTGATGCGTCGACTTGTTGCCTGAAGTTGGCGCTGTCCGACGTAAAGACCTTCAACGGTGACGTCGTCTTCACCGGATTTTCTCAGCAGCTTCTTTGTGGGTTGAGCTGTTTCGTATCATTTGCTTCAAAATATAAAATTCTTTCTTTATGTGCGGACATTCTTTCAAAGAAGCCTTGTGAGCCCCCCGACAGTTAGGACACTTCAGTCTGGTATAGCGCTACAGTTGTCTTCCGCGTGTGGTTCCCCGCACCAGGGGCACGCTGTGGAGCTCCTGCAAACAACCTTTACATGGCCGATCTTCTGACAATTGAAGCATTGCACGGGTTTAGGAAAAACGGTTGAACTTGTTGACGAAAGTGGCCAACCTTCACATATGCGGGAAGATAGTCACCTTTAAACGTTACTCTCACACAGCGTGTGTTACTAAGCCATCCAACGATGACTATGACGTTGCCTTGACTCGCTGGTTTTATAAGTATTGGAAGGTCTGCGCTTGGGATTTCCGTGCTAATATCGTAAATGACTCCTGATGTGGTCGCACCATCGGCTGGTATGATGGACCTAACTGCAATGTTTCCCAGTTGTGTTACTTGTTGCAGCGTGCTCAGCGCACTTGGGTGCTGCTCACCCTGCAAACACCCAGGATGTTTCGTCCTGTATTAATCCGTACGTCTTTGATCTCGTTCGGCACAGTGTTCTCAAAATAGAGCGAAAGCGTTTGCCTGTTCCGAACACGCAGACTTTCGGTAGTGTTCTTTTACACGAACAGGATGGAATGGGGTCATCGCTGGGGCGCCGTTTTGACGGTGGCTGTACTTGACACCGACGATGGATTGACGATCCGTCGCTTGGCCTTGCGGTGCAGGACAGGTTGGAAGCCGTCGTCTGAGGACTCGTCGCAAGATGCGGTGTACAGCTGAGTGTCATCGCTCTCGCTGGATGTGTTTCCTCGCTTCCTCGAGGTAGTGGCCGTGGTCAAACCGAAGTCGGACGTCACCTCGTGATGTTTTACATCCATTACCGCAGCGTACGGGGCAATACACCCCACAGCTGCAGCGAAAGGTCCAGAAAAGCACTGAGACGAGCGAGATGTGTTCTACAAAGAATCACTTCGTCTTCCTCCTCATTGTTAGAGGTATGTGCTACACAAGCCTGAATGAAAGTGTTTGGCCTCGTACGTGACAAGTTAGCCACGTGAATCAGGCCACGACCAAGCAGTGATTCGTCAATTCTTCCTTTTTTTGAATGTCAACTTTGGTCTACACCACGTTACACCAGTAATCAGACGTAAGTGGCTGGTTAGAGAGATACGGAATTAGAAAGACTGAAGGTGCCTTCGGTTCTCTATAGAAATGCTTGGTGTTTATATCTTAATGTACAGGTCATTGTCGAATGAATATTTGGAAACCACTTGAAATTTGGATAGTTGACAGCTAATCTCGGTCAAAATTTGGAGTAAAGTTCGCCACACACATTCACTGACCGCTTCGCAGGGCAGCGCTTGTCAGCGCCGGTGAGTATTCTGATTGATTGCGCACGAATTGTGTCGACAGTAAAGAAGACACGTATATGACGAACTGGTGAGCATGTAATCAAGTGTGAATCATTGAATAAAAAGTTGAAGACTGACACAGCATTTTCTAGAGTTAATCAAGTGTTTTGTGCCCCACTGTTCTATACAGCAAAAGTGCCTCAGAGTTTAGCAGCTCTGCAAATAAAATCCGCAAAAAAAGAAATATTTTCCTCAAGTATGGTAGGTACTAAGGCGTCATCTTTTCGTATGATGAGATCTATTTGTTTTCCTGCTGAGTAGGGCAGTCTTGTTGAACATGCCAAACAATTTACGAAGCCCGTGAAAAAAGGAAGACTTTGACGCAGTGACCAGCCTGCAACCGCCAGATTAGTATGAACTCATAACGTGAATTTTCTAAAACGTATTAGAGCGAAACATATTGTTTAAACGTCCTACCAAATGTTTTACAGATGCCAAGTCAGTTGGGTTAATGTCTGGGTGAGGTCCTACTGAATGATGGAAACATGAGCTGTGCTTGTTGTTTGTTTACTTATCGTCTCATTTTGAGGTGCTAAAAGGTGGTAACATTGTGTAATACGCATTATTGAGCAAGTGTGGCATAACGCTGTATATTTCAGACTTAAATGTTCTCACGACGCACATCACTGCATAGGAAAAAAAAACGACTGTGTACAGAGTAGTTCAATTAGCAATGACTCGTCAACATTGGAAACGACACAGGAACATTGACAATGAATAAGCTCACATGAAATAGACAGACAATCATTCAACAACTCTGGCCACAATCAGCACGATTGAGATTAAACTGAGACATATTATTATTATTTGTCAAGGTCTTACGATTGAAAATCAGCTTATGATTATCACAGATGACGTGGTGGAGGGCTCCGGAAGTATCGCCCACTTGAGGTTCTTTAACGGGCACCTTAACTTAGTCGCATCTGCAACATTTTCTCATCCAGTGAAAATACGCCCTCCGGGAGAGAGATTTGATCCCGCCACTGGCGGATCAGCAGTCGTACATCATAGCCATAAAAGTCTCCGCGGTGAGTTAAAGTGAGGATTACGCGAGTGCGCTGCAAATAAGCATTCGGAGGTTAAATTGTGCAAAAGTGACGAAGTTATCGTATGAGACGCTTAGTAAGCTGTCTACGCGTGTTGATCCACACGAGCTGAATCATCTGTGGGCACTTAGGGTCTACACTGCACGAGCTACAGTTTATGTGCGATAAAACTTGAGAAATAATATTATTGGTTTCGTTATGCTGGCTTTGTATGGTCCTGGGAAACAAAGAAAATACCCAACGATGATTTCTACTTTTTCAGGGATTATGCTGAGCACTCAAATACACCTCATTACTTTTGTAACGTGATAGCAATAAAGAGCCCGTGTCGCAGGAATTCCATTGTTGGCGTCGGCACCGTTCGTTGTAAGCTAAAAAAAATGGCAGCATATCCACGGAGTGAATGATGGGGAGTGGGGCGAAGCATTCGTCCGTCCATTCGTTCTTGCTTCCGTCCGTTGCTGCATACGTCTGTGTAACCGTTCATGCGTCCATCCACCCGTCCATGCGTTCGTCTGTTCGTGCGTCCGTCCCTGCGTTCGTCCATGCATCCGTTCATGCGTCCGTCCATGCATCTGTCTGTGTGTCCGTTCGTCCATCTATTCAGCACTCCAAGTACCACCATCTCGCATCTTTTCATCATATATTCTCCATATAGAAGCACCGCCATCCAGCGGACATTTCAAGGACTAAATGGGAGGTGGCACATGCACACTTTCTTACGGCTTGTGCTTCGGGTTTACTTCCCACCTTTAACCACCTCGAGTTCATGGTATATACTAGTTCACTGTATTCAAGGCTATGCGGCCCAACGCTCGCTAAACCTTTCTAAAACCAAGGAGGTTACACCCAGTGAATTTAACGTAGCAACCCTTTCTTGTCAGATCGTGCTCAATGTACATGCCAATAGCTGCTAATGGGGATCGCAGCGTGCGCGTTACCTAAAGGCCGAATGCTCCTGTCTCTCATCCCCCCTTAGCAGCCATTATTAACACGTGCGTTGAGCACTATCTTTTATTGTTCAACAGCGCACAGAAGTAATCTCTCACCGGAACCACCTTGGAGGTCAAAATCGTAAGGACCGCTATTTCGGGTATGTGCCACTGGTGGTTACGTACTACGAGGGACGCACAAGCCACGCCATAAGAAGCTTCGCCATTAAAATCGTCCGTGAGCGAAAAGTTCAGAAAGAAGCTAATGAAATGAAGAATAAAATTTTCGAACCAATTGAGGATTGAACCCGGACCGTTCACGTGGCAAGCAGGTGTCCTACCACAAAGTGCCAATGTTACTTGCAGCTGCTTCGGGAAAAAACAATACATAAATGCCATGTAGTGGAATGAGTCTTCTTAACGCATTTTGTTCGACAGGTGTCACGACGAAAACAAGCCCATTCGGCGATTCGTAGGCGCATTGGGAAGGCCATCAAACTGCGTCGAAAAGGCCTGAATAGGGCAGCCATCGCCGCTAAAAACACACGAGAACTTTCAAACAGCTCTAAAGATGGACAACTATGTCCATCTAGCGGAGAAGATATCATGCCTTTCCAGAGGCGTTCATCAAGCAAACAGCAAACTATAAATTATGTACTGTCTTGTGTGAGGCATTTTAAGATTCTATATGGACTCCGAGATAGCGAGCGCGTGGCGTGTATCCCTGTATGTACCTTTCGCGCACGCGTGCGCGCGCGCGCTTGTGTGTGTGTGTGTGTGTGTGTGTGTGTGTGTGTGTGTGCGTGTGTGTGTGTGTGTGTGTGCGTGGGTGTGTGTGTGTGTGTCTGTGTGCGTGTGTGTGTGTGTGTGTGTGTGCGCGTGTGTGTGTGTGCGTGGGTGTGTGTGCGTGGGTGTGTGTGTGCGCGTGCGTGGGTGTGTGTGTGGGTGTGTGGGTGTGTGTGTGTGTGTGCGTGGGTGCGTGTGTGTGTGTGTGTGTGTGTGCGTGTGTGTGTGTGTGTGTGTGCGTGGGTGTGTGTGTGTGTGTCTGTGTGCGTGTGTGTGTGTGTGTGTGTGTGTGCGCGTGTGTGTGTGTGCGTGGGTGTGTGTGCGTGGGTGTGTGTGTGCGCGTGCGTGGGTGTGTGTGTGGGTGTGTGGGTGTGTGTGTGTGTGCGTGCGTGCGTGGGTGTGTGTGTGTGTGCGTGGGTGTGTGTGTGTTTGTGTGTGTGTGTGTGTGTTTGTGTGTGTGTGTGTGTGTGTTTGTGTGTGTGGGTGTGTGTGTGCGTGTGGGTGTGTGTGTGCGTGTGTGTGTGTGTGTGTTCGTGTGTGTGTGTGTGTATGTGTGGGTGTGTGTGCGTGGGTGTGTGTGGGGGTGTGTGTAACAAATAACACTAATAAGTATGCACTTAGCGGTTGAGGAGCGCACCAAGGGCTCGATTTCGCTATCACGTTCAACTCTTAAAGGCGAAGCTTAAGGGTCCCCCAATTTTTTACATCCGTTTTGGTGTAGTTTTGTCACGCTGTCATCAGACAAGGCGTTAGGTATTTCTGTTTCATAATGCCCCTTTATTCGCTTACGGTACACGCGATTATTCAAACGATGCTTATCGTAAGATTGTGGTTTGCACCGAAATATGTTTTTTTATGGAAATAGAGAAGGGCACGAATGCAAGGCCTGTCGTTTAATTCTCAGTCTAGGTCTCCTCATCGGTATGTCTGAATGGTATTGCAGCAATGGAACAATAAATGCAGGCAGGTGATTTGTATTCTCTATTTGGTAAGGAATCTTTGTACTATGGTGTTTGGCCTAAGAAGAGCACACTTGTTTTATTCCTTGTGGTAAGAAAAGTTAACATCGATTACTTACTTTATAAATAGTATTAACAAAGTTCACTTATCCAAAATATGAAGCTTGATAAGCACGTCTATTATCTGGCTTTGTGTGTGCCGTGCTTACTTACCTTCAATTGTGCAGCGTAACATGAAACGTGCACTGGCTTTCTGCGTTTGCTTTGTATGCCACTCAAGGTAGCAGCGAGAACGACCGTAGCGGCGAGAAATCATAGAATGCACCACTATTTATTCTGCGTTCCAACGACGAACAAAACAATCTTCTGCTGCGCACTCAAATGCTACGCCTCGTTGTTCACGTCGAGGCAAGCCCCAATAAAACGAGGCACGGCATACCATAGATGCTCATGCATAATTGACAATTACGCGCTGGAGAACTTTTGTTTGTGTGCGGGGGGAAAAGTGGGCCACTACCTTCGGCCTTGATAAATCGTGCAACAGAAAGAACACACGTCATCCATTGCATTCGCATTTTGTGACTACCGCTGCGCTGCTATGACTCAAGTCAATGAATGTCTTACGTTCCTTGATTATTACATTTATACTGGCTTTAGCGGCCCGCTGCGCCTGGTCGAGGAGCGCTAGTTGCACTCCCAGATCCTCCCTGGTGAGCACCATGTCCCACTGCATCCTTCCGAAAAACTTGCCGGCTATTTGAGGCGAGGTTTATTTGCTTTGCTTGTCTTGATAATCAAACGTTATGTGGGCGAGAGTGAGCCTGCCCCTGCACCACGGACAACTATCGCTGTACATCGCAGGGTGAATAGCATGCTTCAACAAAAGATATGGATATGTGTTTGTATACGGCGCTAGTCATAAGAGTCCCACCTGGTTACAGCTGTGTGTGGTACATTCTACTTTCTTCACTCAAGCCGTTAGGTCTCAAGGATATCTCGCGGTAAAAAGGGGCTGTCGTCGGAGTGATCGGCAGCTCAGTTGAGCAGATAGCGCAGCTAAGGAATGCAATCATTTCATTAATTTATGCACGTTATGAAAGAGTCCGAAGATCTACGCGTGGCTCATAGTTCTAAAGCTTGGAATCCTTTCTCCACGAAGGCTTGTGTATTCCTAGCAGATAATTCTGTATTGCAAAATTTGCAATTTGAGCATCTTTTTTTTTACGCTTGTCGCTGCCGAATCATTAAATTATTGCTTTGCTAGCGGTGCGCTAAACCATAATTAACTTCATTTATTTGTACTTATATATACCGCTACGAGCAGGAAAACAAATTGCCTTGTGTGAATTCCAGGACATTTAGTACATGAGTGATCAATCTTAACGATGAAATTGAGTTCTTATTGGTCATATTAGCACGTTTGGCATTCAAGTCAGTTAGGCTATTCTTCCGCGATGTATGTACCGACCCTCTGTTCCACAAGTTCAACTAATAAATAAATGAACAAAGGAATGAATAAACACATAAATGAAAAATTGGCCCCATATCTGCATGTTACACTGCAAATGTCGTCGAAATACGATAGTCTTGCGTCTGGAGACCGTGAACAAAAGGTTTGTTTGATGTTATATGCAAGAAAATTGGTGAATGGTATTCTGAAGGCACTGCGTAAGAGTGCCTCGAGCGTGTAGTGGAGGCAGTTATCTTGGGAAACGAAGCACATGGCGTGTGCGCCCGTTTCTGATGCGATAAGGTGTAGAACGCAAGCCGATGGGTAGGTGCCACCTCAATGTCGGCTCAGCTAAAGCCCCTTTATCAAGGGGCTTTAGTCTTAGCAAAGCGTTGGAAACACTTGCCTTTTCGTGCAAGCGTTGCATGTTCAGCGCAGCGTGATAAACGCTACGGTCCTCAGAATTAGTTATGTACACATTTTTTGAAAAAATACATACATACAGATTATTACCATATTGTTATGGTGTTTCCGATATGCGCAATGATTGATTTTTTATTAGCAATCGCAAAAGTATGAACCCTAAATCTTGAGCAAAAAAAAGGAAGATTCTTAAGTTTCACCTTTAAGAATTGAACACGAAAGTGAAATTCGGCTTCTAGTGCACCCTTCAACCGCTAATTTCATACTTAATAATATTTTTTGTTACGTACGCACCCACGCACACAAACACACACACAGTGGGTTGGGCCAACGCACGCTAATATCACAGAATGGGCTCGTTTTCGTCGTGACACCTGTCGAACAAAATGCGTTAAAGAGTTCTAAACACTTTTTCAAGTATTCATGGATAGAATTGACTAGAAGAGCTTATTGCCCCACGAATTCAACGCCGCAAAAGTTTTAAGAATCCATCCAGTGCGAGTGGAGTTACAAAGACTTGTCGCATGCTGCAATTGCAATATTTCTTCTCTCGTCCCGACGAAAGCGCTGGAAGCTAAGCTGGAAGGAGTGGCAGGGCAAAAAAACTATCGCACTTCGTGACATTGAGCACTTTTTTTTTCTTCGAACGCGCGGCTTTTTCAATGTGATCTCGCGCTTACGCGCAGACAAGTAGCGGCATCCCACGGCTATCTGGGTAACTCTATGTTTCGGTCACAGACTCAGGCGATTTTTCGTTCACAACCAACGAGGCCAACGCTGGCGGTGGGTTTTCTCCGACACGAGCTCTCTGACGCTATCGCGTTAATATTGGGGGCACTGTGAATGCAGTCGGCAGTTTGGAATGCAGTCGGCAGTTTACCACTTAGTGCTGTTTGGGGTATCGTTAAGTGTGGACAAACAGACAAATGTACAGACAGAGAGACATACCGAAATACAGACCAAAATGTTTGCGTTGAAGGTCCCCAAAAATGACTATCGTCATTAATGATTAACAGTACACAAAAAGTTAACTGAGGTTCGCCCAAGTGCTGTCAAGTCTAAAAGCAGTGCAGAGCTGGGCAGCCTGCTTGGTTTTTCATAGTTTTACATATTCCTTTTCTGTTTCTATTTTTTCCCATTTTTATATGTTGTTGTCTTTATTTCTACATGTTCCACTCTTTTCATCCTTTTCTCCATTTTGTACTCCCTTTCGCTTTCAATTTTTATACGATTTGTGTTATACCATTTCTCTAGACTATAGTACTCGCCAGCACTTATTTGTCATCATCGTGCTGCTCGAAGAGGAAGAAGACTTCTATTCTGTGCGGGCGTGTGCTCAATAAGCTACAGTTGGCTATATATGTTATATGATGTTTTCTCTGCGCTAATATCATCACGAGGGCGATCAAAGAAAAACAGAAAGAAGGTTTTAGGGGCGACGCTCCTTATAGGAGCACCCGTTCGTCCCTCGTAGTCGTAGTCCTAGTCGTAGTGTGTAACCAGTCTTACGTTTTGACCTGCAAGGTGGTGCCGGTGAGAGATTTCTTCGGTGCGTTGTTGAGCAATAAAACATTCGTAGCGTGCACGTTAACTAAAAGCCGGATTCTTCGGTGTCTCATTCTCCATCAGCAGCCCTTGGCACGTACATTAAGCGCTATCTGACAAGAAAGGGTTGCTACGTTATACTCGCTGGGCGTAACCTCCTTGCTTTTAGAAAGGTTTTGCGAGCATTGAGCCGCAGTGCCATGAATACAGGGAAGTAGTATATGCCATGAACTCAAGGTGGTTAAAGGTCGGAAGTAGGTACGAAGTGCAGGCCGTAAGAAAGTAAAAGCTGAATTCTTCTGTCTCTCATTCCCCATTAGCAGCCATTGGCATGTACATAGAGAAACATCCGACGCGAAATGGTTGCTACGTTATACTCGCCGGACGTAACCTCTTTTGTTTTAGAAAGGTTTAGCGAGCGTTGGGCCGCAGTGCCATGAATACCGTGAACTAGTATATACCATGAAGTCGAGGTGGTTAAAGGTGGGAAGTAGAGACGAAGCGCAAGCCGTAAGAAAGTGTGCCTCAGCTACCTCTCGTTTAGTCCTTAGAATTTCCGCTGTATAACGGTGCTTCTATATCAGGAATATATGATGAAAAGATGCGAGATGGTGGTACTTGGAGTATTGAATAGGTGGACGAACGGACACACAGACAGATGCATAAACGGACTGACGGATGGCTGCACCGACGAACGCAGGGGGGGGATGCATGGACGACCGCAGGGATGGACGCACAGATGGACACACAGATGAACGTGCGGACGCATCAACAGACGCACGCGCGGACGGGCGAATGGATGCATGGACGGTCACACAGACGGACGCATGGACAGACGGAAGCAAGAACGAATGGACAAACGGATGCTTCGCCCCACTCTCAATCATTTACTCCGTGGGTATGCTGCATGCTGCCATTTTTTTTTATTTGGAGCGAGCGTGCGCTTAATATGTGACACCTGGCTATGTGATATGTTGCGTTACGCAAAGTGAAACGCGTAGGTTGGCGACAGCATACGCCAACGTAGAACAGCCTGGAAGCCTGAAGTGTTCCGAGGTTTAAAAAAGTAATGAAAAGGGAGATGCCAAACACTTTTGTGCGCATATATATTGGTGCAAATTACGAGACAAAACACAGAGCTACTCGATTGCACATCGTCTTGAAAGGCTGTGTGACAGGGAAAAAAATATTATTGCAGTGTACACGGGCTGAAACTCTGTGGATTGTCAGCAATACGGCTATCATGAAGCGGAGATTCACAATTCAATTGTCATTCAGTAATTAAAATTTTGAACAAAGGCATTCATATCGAAGGAGGAGACAGCCAGATGGTGCATTGGCATACGTCCTCCATCTGCAGCCACGGGTAATCGAGATCAATGGGAGCAGTCTCAGTTCTGTCCAGGGGTGGTCGGTCGATGCGCGCATTGTGCACCACCATCTTTTAACGCTGGTTTCTGTTTACTTACAAGAAATTATGCAGTGTCCAGATCGTCCATCTGAAGTAATTACAACCTAAAAAGAATGCAGATACAATTAGAAGGAAAAGAAAAAGAGATCCTTTAGCTATATGTAAAAGTTGGAAGAAACAACATGTTTCGTAGGCTTCCTATTCTAATTAAATGTGTTCTGAATGAAAAAGCGGAGACAACATAGTGGAAGTATTGCTTACCTCATAGGAACAGTCACTTAAAAATTAGGCAGTCTGTGCGAGTTTATTCGTCTCAGTACTGCAGCAGGCTGTTGCCTTCAAGAATTGCCAGAAAGCCTACGGCATGCCTCTTTCACAATTATGTAGGACGTGGTTGAAATCTTTTTTCTGGCCATAGTCCTGCATAAAGAGGATACAATTCCGACTCGAATCTTTGTGGAAAGCTATGTAAGAGCGAGTTATGTTCCAGCCTGGGTGCGCGTGTTCTTTCTATTGTACACCTTCAGTTATAGAGCTCTGATGCGGTGTGGTGAGTGTTCGAAACAACGTGCGATAAATCCACCTTTTTGAACGGTGCATGCACGTTCTAGTGGAAAGGAAGGTGAACGTGTAGTTGTGACAGGCCGCTTATATTACCTATAAATGATGCCTGACTCCCCGCACATTAAACCAATGACATGCGATCGACTACTCATAAGTGACTGACAAAGCACACAAATGTAAGCTTTGTCTGTATCTCTTTGTCTGTGTTTTATGCTCTGAATTCTCAGTCTTAAAGTACGGAAATCAAGAAGCGTGGGTGCTACGTCTTCCTACAACGATTATAGTGAACTAAACTTATCAGTGGTGCATTGATTATGGCATTGGTGTGCAACTGACACCGCAATTACGCAAAAGCATGGCTGCTCGCTCGTATTGCGGAATCATTTGGGCAATGCGTTTCATTGCGAAGCAGCGCACCTATAGGCCTGAGCGTAGGCATCTGCTGCGAGAGCATGGAGGGGCATTGAGCGTGCATTCGGGTTCGTGAACTCCGGAATCGGTTTAGCTAGAAGTGTGGAAGTTCATTCTTTACTTCAAAATTTTTCTACTATCCTGTTTCAATTCGAGCTCGAGGTGAAATACAATGATCGGTCATAAAGCAGCAGGGAAACTTAGGTCATCAAGGTATCATTTCGAGGCACGTCGTAGTGAAGGGTTCCACAAATCTCGACCATATGAGGTTATTTAGCCTGCAGCTAAGCTAAGTACACGGGCCTGCAGCATTTTAGTTTCCATTGAATGAGAGCGCCGCAGCTTGGATCAAACCCATGTCATTCGATTCAGCAGGCAAGCCCCGTAACCGTTGTTGCACTGCAGTGGCTAAGCATTAGTGAGAGATAGAGCAAAATAAACAGGTGAGTAAAATAACAGAAGACGGAGACTTTGGCCTGAGTTAGCCTGCAGTTTGCCACCCTACACTGCGCGTCGAAGGAGCGAAAGACTACAAATAAAGAGATACAAAACAAGGCTCAGGCGCACATTCACTGCGTTTGAAAGCGTTGTAGTGTGTGGCAACGAGATAGAACTGACGCTGCACCGCGTTCCCTATATATATATATATATATATATATATATATATATATATATATATATATATATATATATATATATATATATATATATATATATATACGGAAACGATAAAGGACGACGTACGCCGATCGAAACACATTTAATAATCACATGCGTTTCGGCTGGTGGGCCAGCCTTCGTTAGTGTGATATGTGATGCAGCTTTCGTAGCCATTATATACATTTCTAAAATGTTTTGGGACATGCGCAATAGCAATCGGAAGTGATTTGACATGATTATACAAAAGGGCAAAATACATTTAGTGTGAAGATGCACTGCGTAAAGTAACATAGATACAGCGGTCACCTCTTATCGTTATAGCGACATCAGTACGAGTAAAAGAGATTTTAAATATAAATATGGCGCATGGTGTGGAAAGCATTATGAAAACCATGCGTGCAGATTGAAATGCATGAACGAGCGGTATACATACTAAAGATAA
Source organism: Rhipicephalus microplus (assembly GCF_043290135.1). Taxonomy (NCBI): domain Eukaryota; kingdom Metazoa; phylum Arthropoda; class Arachnida; order Ixodida; family Ixodidae; genus Rhipicephalus; species Rhipicephalus microplus. The sequence continues at coordinate 96,814,197 of NC_134704.1, read as the reverse complement.
CCAGGTAAACTGAGTTTGTTAAGTAGGGAACAAGGATGGTTCTGCCGAAAACAAAAATAAGAAGTAAAATAACAGAAAATCAACTAGAAATCTCGGAAGGGTATGAGACACCTTAAGTGGTGGAAGGTAGATTAGCGAGTGTGCCTGCGTGTTCGTTTATTCCGGAGTTTAGTGTACCGAACTTGTAGATTAGAAACGATTCGCACATTTCCCACTCATGATGTGAGCGGAAACCGGATTCCAGTACCGTTGCTTTATTCTTGTCGAAAGAATGACCAGGTATTGCTAGATGTTTCGACAGAGGCAGATTTGGAAGGGTTTTTACATGTGACTTATGATTAATAAATCGAGGTCTAAATGGTGTTTCTGTATGACCAATATATTGTAGATTACAGATATCGCATTCGAGCATGTATACTACGTTGGAACTGTCACAATTCAGATTGCCCCTGATTGTTTACTGAAAGCCAGTGGATGAACTGGTGAAAGTTTGCGTAGTTACCATGTGCGCACACACCTTAAACCGCGACTTCCCCAAGGAGCGCAGCCATTTTGTTTACGGGCAGCGAGCTTAGACGATGAAAGAATATCACGGAGGTTACGTGCACGTCTGTACAGGACTATCGGTGGTTCTGCGAATACATTTTTAAGCTTTTGTACTGGCGGCAATGGGAATTTTGCAAACACTAAGTCTATGCTTGTCCCTCGAATCGGGGTAGATTGCATATAGGTGCATGTAAGTGCGTATTTGGAAAGCATGAGCAGCACGATGCAGTCATTGACAATTAAGCCCATTCGTTCGTGCACCCGTCCATGCACCTGTTCATAAGTTTGTTTGTCTGTCTGTCCATCCGCCCACCCTTTCATCCTTTCACCCATCTGTCTGTCTGTCTGTCTGTCTGTCTGTCTGTCTGTCTGTCTGTCTGTCTGTCTGTCACACTAGCGCCCCCTGCTGATGAGACATACAACTTGATGGTTACTAACCAGTCACAAGAAGACATGCATGGCATCGACAAACCCACGGCTTTAGGAACTTCGCCTCTAAAAGTGTCGAACGATTTAAAGCACTTGGTGCTCTACTATGGTAGAGCAGAAACCCGTCTTAGCAAGCTAACACATAAGCAAGCAAGGCTAGTTATGCTTAGATGTTTTTCACAATTTATAGTACTCAATACTTTACTATGTGAGAGCTAAAAGACGTCTCTGGGGCCTCATACTTGATCAGGTTGCATTCAGGAGAGAACCAGGCGTAAAGCCATATTTAGAAAAAAAATGGCAGCATATCCACTGGGTGAATGATGGAGAGTGGGGCGAAGCATCCGTTCGTTCATTCATTCTTGCTTCCGTCCGTACATGCGTTCATCTGTGTGACCATCCATGCGTCCATCCGCCCGTCCACGCGTGCGTCTGTTCGTGCATCCGCACGTCCATCCATGCGTCCGTCCCTGCGTTCGTCTATGCATCCGCCCTGCGTCCGTCCATGCGTCAATCCATCCGTGCAGCCGTCCGTGCAGCCATCCGTGCGTCCGTCCATGCATCTATCTGTGTGCCCGTTTTTTCGTCTAGTCAACACTCCAAGTACCACCATCTTGCATCTTTTCATCATTCATTCTGCATACAAAAGCAACACCATCCAGCGGCATTCCAAGGACTAAACGAGAAGTGGCACACGCACACTTTTTTATGGCTTGCACTTCTTGTCTACTTCCCACCTTTAACCACCTCAAGTTCATTGTATATACTAGTTTACTGTATTCATGGCACTGCGGCCCAACACTCGCTAAACCTTTCTAAAACCAAGAAGGTTACGCCCAGCGAGTATAACCTAGCAACCCTTTCTTGCCAGATATTTCTCAATGTACATGCCGATGGCTGCTAATTGGGAATGAGAGACAGGAGAACTCGGCTTTTAGTTAACGCGCACGCTGCGAATTTTTTATTGTTCAACAACGCACAGGAGAAATCTCTCACTGACACCACCTTGCATGTCAAAGCGTAAGACTGGTTACGCACTACGACTACGACGATGGACGAACGGGTGCCGCTTTAAGGAGCTTCGCCCTTAAAAAAGCCACAGCTTTGCCGCAAAGACAAAGCAATGAACACGATACCAACCAATTTGAAGGTCACGCGCAGAATGACAAGCAGATCTATAGCTGTCTCGTGTTTCTCATGCACAAAGGACGCACGAACTGTACTCACAGGTACACATGAACGCGAATAAGCGTCTCAGTTGTTACCTCGCTGTGTCAGAAAAGCGCGCTCTTTTCGCAAGCGGAGGCTGTGCAATGATTGCAGTGACCTTTGTGTGCCCTGTAAATGCAACAGAATTCTTCCGACGATACCCGAAGGCTAGCCAAGACATACGATTCACCCCACAGCAAGATAAAGGTGCGCGGCTGAGCGTACACCCCCTTATTCTCTACGCAGGTCAAAGTACGCGTGAGAATTGAGAGCCGCCGCGCGCTCACTGCGCCATCTTGCTGAGAATGCTGAAAACACGATAGTCCCCCCCCCCCCTCCTACAAGATGACCGCCAACAGCGTTGAGCGGTAGATACGAATAGATTTCGTTTTTAACGATGAAGGAGGTACCCCTCTGTGGTTCAGTACTTAACGCCTCGAATTGACGACGCGGAGGTCCCACGTTCATATTTGCGCGCCGTAGTCATTTTTCTGAGATTTTCTTCTTTCTTGCATTTGCATATATATAGATACGTATGCATATATGGTGCATGACATCGGCGCTGACGTCTACGTCGACGCCGACGGCAATATTCAGCCAAGAGTGCCCATATAATTGTTAATGCAATAAAAATGGGTAACGATTTAGAGTGCTTGGTACTGCACTATGGAAGAGCCTAAAGCCGTCCCGTGGGCCTTATTTGTGTGTATAGAAAAAGTTGTTAACGATTTAGAGTACGATGTACTCAACTATGGGAGAGCAGAAAGCCGTCCCGCGTAGTGCAGAAATCAAATAACGTGGACTTCCTTCAATCCCATACTGTGGATGTTTCCGATAGATTTGATGTCTCAAATGGCTGACCTTGGTTGCATAAAGCTCATAAAGCTTGACGAAATAAGTGGACCAAGTAGGGGTAATTCGTTCGTGAGAAACCAAACACTTAATAATGTGTAAAAACCGCGCTTTCGAAGCCTGTCTATACTTATTTTTAAAGGGATAGAAGCTTTTAGTCTAAATGTTCAAAATGATTATCCCTGGTATTATATCGCATTTTTACGTGTCTCGACGTAAAGTGGCTCTCTCGGCTAGCTTTTGTTTCGCGAAGCTTTGTAAGGCATTCTGGCTCAGGAACGATCCCATTTCCACGAAGGAGGTTTCTTTAACTTCCATAGTTCCCATGTATACCTCTATATCAGAGGATTGTCTCTTTACAATATGCACAACATGTTACAAAGAGTAGACGGGACGAAATTTGAGCATCGAATAAAAAATCCATGTCAAGATTTTATATTAGACCTGGAAGAGGCAATTAAGAAAATTTTACAGGACACTCTGCGTACCTTGACATACTCGCCGAAAATCACGGACATCGACCCAGAGTTGGAACTACTTCGCGCTATCCGGCGGCGTGCTGAAGGGAGCTTTCAACGCACAAAGACTATTGACAATTTATGGGCTGCTAGACGCATCACGAAGACGGTTTGGCGCCAGCTAGATAAGCTAACGCTGGACTGCTTGCTGCAAGTCACTCGACCATCTTTAGCATTTATGGCTGCTAAGGATGATGGTACAAGGCTTACGGTCATCCCTCATTTTGAGGTCGCCATCAAAGTCTCTAGCACTTTAACAAAATCGACCAGAGATTGATTTTGAGAAAACATTTTGTGGCAGAATATATGGACAACTTACAGCAGCAAACAGTTTATCATTTCTGAACAGTTCACCACCGCATGATGCCCGTATAGATCTCCGCTTCTCCGACCGAGAACTGAAGGCAGCAGTTTCTTCGTGCAAGATTCGTCAGTACTGGGGCAGTGGGACCTGACAGAATCTCCTACGGAGCCCTGTGTCATCTTCTCTGCTTTAGCTATACTTGATCTATATTGGCTTCGCTTCAGCTATAAAATGAATCTTAGCAGGAGGGCACACTAACCCCAAGTTCAAAAACTGGTCATTTGGTACCACTCGCGAAGCCTGGCCAGTAACTACTTGAGCTCTCTTCATGCCGTCTGATTGATTTACTCAGTTGTAAAGGCACGGGGGTGGAGAAAACAATCTTAAGACGTCTGGAAAGGTACATGAAGACCCGGAAACAATGGCAGGCTTTCGACTTGGTCGATCATCAATTGATAGCAACATCAACCCAATCACCTGGGGGGTACAAAAGAGGTTCTGCCTTGCAGCGCTATGCGCACTAGGTAGGATCAACCTAAGGCGTTGGTTGCTTAGCTGACTCATTAAACTGGCGCAACCCATCACGGGGGATGGGTCATGAAATGGGTGGTGCCTGGTTGTACCAATTTACTAATATATATTTTCAAAATGTTCATCAGGATATTGTTTTCGAAACAACAAATTAGCTTAAATTTGCGAAAAAAGTAATGTTTAAAAACTAGGCTTAATTTAGGTAACCTAAAAACCAATTTGCTTCGTCTCGCGTAATGGATCACAAACGGCATCGCAGACGCTCATGTGGCTAAAACCCAGTGCTGTAGCCCCAAAGAAAATAACCACCGTAGGGATAAATTTAATCCTGTCGTTTAAAGTGGTTAATCCAGGTATTTTTGTTTTATTAATCGGTATATCAGTAGCCCTATGCGGTGGTCTAGTGGTACTCTGCTGCTGACCCGCAGGTCACGTGATCAAATTTCGGCAGAGGAGGCCGCATTTTCTATGGACGTGAAAATGCTGTAGGCTCGTGTGCCCAAATTTGGGTGCACGTTCAAGAACCCTAGGTGGTCAAAATCTCCGCAGCCCTCCACTACCTCCTCTCTCATAATCACATGGTGGTTTTGGGACGTTAAACGCCACATATTAATCAATCAATCTGTATATCAGTAAGAAATGATGCAGGACGTATAGTAGCAGAACTACTGCAGGGTAAAAAACGAAGCTTTGCTTATGCTGTAGAAACGGATGTTCAGGTCAGTGTTAGTTTCGGAAAGCAACATAAACAACGTGTGACGTAGTTAATGAGCTGTGACAGTGGCCCAAGTGACGTACTGTGATTGCCGCCACTTTGCAAGGTGAAGCAAAAGCCGGTACGAAGCTGCGGCGTCCTCTCTGACCAAAATCGTAGAATGTTCTCTTTCTGGCCCACGCCTCAGTCAGTTAGTATAAGCTGTGTGAGGTAAGGACTATGATCATGATGAGCGACGTTTGCGACTCCACCCAGCCACTTATTATAACTTCTACGGCGACTGGTCATGGGGCCATCGATATTTCTGACCGCTCTGTGTATTTTGCTAGTATGCGGACAGTGGGTACGTACGAGCGATATTCTAAACGAGAAAGAATGACACTTTACGTGGCAGTTAATAGGTAAGTATCTGGCATTACGCACACATGGCGCACGCATTTAGCTGTCAGATGGGCAGCAAGGTGCTCGCTAACATAGAGTTTCCCACAATACTTCCTAGAGGGAACTCTGGCGTTAGTGTCTATGGGAGTTGCAACACACGGCGCTTCAGCGAGAATGGGAATGATGGGTAGTACACACATTTGTCTGACTTTCGTACTACTGGCCTGCTTCTGGCTCCGTGTGTGTTCGTGTGGCTTGGAGCTGTTTTTTTCACGAACACATAAATTAGCAAATGTTCACCGTTTGCGCCTCACAACGTTATTCTTTCAAGCTTACTATTTCGAATCAGGTCCTCAGTTCAAAAGGGTTTGTTCTTTTTTTCAAAACAAAACCGTAACAAGTAATAAACGAAGCCGCAAGTACGATTCGCCACCCGCAAGTACGAAGACGAGGCAAATGTGTGTATTACCCATCATTCCCATGGTCGCTAAACGATCGCAGCGCCAGAGTGCCCTCTAGTTAATTTTGGGAAACTATATGCTCGCTAACTCATCGAAAACGTAGCCGTTTTCATGTAGGTTTTCCCGCTCATTCGTGTTGGCATTGCAGAAGAATGTCTCCCTACAATTGAAAATTGTAGCTGCAAGCATGGAAAGATTCATAGATGGGCCTATGGTTCCCCATTAGGGGTGGGTGGGTGCGGTGCAAGGTACATCGCAGGGCTCCCTGCCAAACCAAGTTAAATTAAGGGGCAGATTTTCCACCTTTTCTTTTCTTGTTGATTGGAGGGGAAGGGGAGGGGTGCATTTAACAACATCCACGTCGTGCTTTTTTCTTTTGTCAACTTTTGCCTTTTCCTGTATATCAATCACGTCACCAATAGCGATGGCGACACCGCTCAACGCAGGAACGCGTGCCCTGAGAGCTACGCTCTCAAACATCGCCGTTGCGTGTTCCAAGCAGTCGTCATGGTGCGTGTGGTACTACCGTGGCGCGCACATTTAATCAGTTAACGGCCTCCACAGTCATGTGGAAGACTGCAGAAATCACGAACCATGCAATGACATAGCTATTTATCTTGGAAACTAGAGGAGCAGCACGGCCGCAGTTGCTAAGCTATTTCGCAAAAAGGTGTCCGCGTTGCGCAGCAGCTCGGGCCCTGATTTACACGCTCGCTTCGCACGTGATTCAAGCGATTTAGCACGTCAAAGTAAAATGTGGCGGATTTCCCAACTCTGCGTCATTAGTGATCCTACGAGACAGAAAGTAAAACTTGCTGCTCCTCTCTCTGTTCTTTTTTTTTCCTTGGCAAGTAGTAAGTTTATATCTCTGCCTGAAACGTACTAATGCTGCTAGCCCTAATAGCGTTTCTTTAGCTTACACAAACAGCTATCTTGAACTGCATTTGTTCTCTAATACTTCATTTCTTTTGAGTTCTTCTTTCCAATGCGGAGCCTTTCGTAGCGAACTTTGGTGACTTTGAACGTATCTATCTATCTATCTATCTATCTATCTATCTATCTATCTATCTATCTATCTATCTATCTATCTATCTATCTATCTATCTATCTATCTATCTATCTATCTATCTATCTATCTATCTATCTATCTAGCCGCTTACGTTTGGGTGCTCTCATGGTCAACCCTCTTAACTTGGCGTGAACGAAAATTAGCATGGGAGGGTAAGATGGTTTGACGATAATGACGCGCTGGTCAAGACATGGATAATGTCACAATTCCATCGCGTACATCGTAAAACACTTCTCGCCAGACAGAGGCACATACCCACGGGCGGGTATGTGCCACTGGTATGTGGGTGTGTGCCACAGGTGATTGACACTTAGCATCTACCCAGGAACGAGGAGAACACACATGGGCAATTTTAACGCGGTAGCGTTAAGAAATACCCGACATCGGTAGCGGCAACCCGATGAATGCAAAGAATAAGTGTCAGGGTCGCAGCTGGATTAAACCCAAGCATTCTGCGTGGCAATGAAGCGTTTTACCAGAAACCTACGCCAGGTCTCGGAAGTACTTTACAAATAGACGCTAAGCTTCGTGAAACGTCTATAGTGGTTGCAGTGCAGCCTACCCAATTTTATATAGATTTCATATGTACCACTTTGATACAGCCGTCACGTCGGGTTAACGTCCATTCTGGTTAGTTGTCATACGCTGAAGTTGATTTTAGTAGCACTGTCCAGGGCGACCACCCTCGCGAGCATCACTTGCTTCATGTTAGCTTCTGGTTATGCTAATACGCATGTTCCAATTTGCATCGTTGCGCAAGTACCAACAACTAGTTCTTTAAGCATCTGCAACTCTTCAACATATGTCTGTGCGTGCAACATTTGTACATATATTTAGCGTCACTTCATGAAGTGTCGCTAAAATATAAAACTTTCAACATGGTTAACTTCCCTCCGCATGATTCGCATAACGTTGATTCCCAGGTACGTGGGATCTGCTGAATTTTTTGGAAGAAATTGAGTATTGGGAGCTACTCTGCAGGCAACTTTACAACAGTATGCTCATCATTATCATGTACGTTATTTACTAATAACTGAATGAAAAAAGGTGTCTTGACATGAGATAGACGCTGGCTTTGCCTGTCTTCTGGTGTGCCTTAAAACACCTTAAAAAGAGAAGCTAGGGTGACATAGGTTTTCACACCGCGACAGAACGGCGGAGAGGCAGGGCAAAGGGGTGACCCTTTCCCCCACGTACTCTGTCTTGTTTGCGGGTTATTAAAGTTTCAGAAATATTACGGTCTATTTGACCCTAATATTTGACCCTGATAATAATTTGACCCTAATATTAGGATCTATGACCCTAAACACGCTTCAAAAATATTAGGGTCTATTTGAAAAGCAGTGGTGACGACTGGTGTGGTTACGAGGTATAATACTTGGTTGCCTCGTAATGTGCTGGGGTTCAATTTCTGCTGGGACACAGAAAATTTTTTTTTTGCATTCGTGGGATCAACGTCACCGATACCGGCATTTTCCTTTTTTCTTTTCTTAACGCTCACGTGTTAAAGTTACCCATGTGTGTACTCTCCGTTCCTGGGTTGATATAAATTGTCAATCACCTGTGGCACATACACGCATTCCTGTGGCACATATGCGACAAGATTGTGACGTTATTCACGTCACCACCAGCGAGTCGTATTCGGCACACCACCTTATCCTGCCCTCCCATAGCAATTCTGGTTTACCCCAAGTTAAGGGGGAGATCCCAGGAGCACCCAGACGTACGCGAGTAGATAGCTAGCTAGCTAGCTAGCTAGATAGATAGATAGATAGATAGATAGATAGATAGATAGATAGATAGATAGATAGATAGATAGATAGATAGATAGACAGACAGACAGACAGACAGACAGACAGACAGACAGACAGACAGACAGACAGACAGACAGACAGACAGACAGACAGACAGACAGACAGACAGATAGATAGATAGATAGATAGATAGATAGATAGATAGATAGATAGATAGTTAGATAGATAGATAGATAGATAGATAGATAGATAGATAGATAGATAGATAGATAGATAGATAGATTGATAGATAGATTGATAGATAGATAGATAGATAGATAGATAGATAGATAGATAGATAGATAGATAGATAGATAGATAGATAGATAGATAGATAGATAGATAGATAGATAGATAGATAGATAGATAGATAGATAGATAGATAGATAGATAGATAGATACTAAAATCGCTTGGAGTACGCAAAGAAATTTTTGAAGAAAAAAGATTACCAGGTGACATGCGCTGACAAAGAGGCTCATATTCTTGCGCTCTTGTCATGCCCTCCACTGATTAGCTTTCAACGCATTTGCTGGTGCGAAAGTCGAGGAAAAAAGATGCTTGAAGTGTGCGGCAGAATCCTGTAACTCACCTCTTACGTGACGCATTCTAAAGATCTTCGCGATAGTCTCTTTGTGGGGGAATAACGGTGTTCAATGAGGGGAGTCAGTGATTATTTGAAGAGGTGTTGCAGGGCCTTTTTAAGGTAGATGCTTACGAATCTAGAGACCTGTCTTTGTGGCTGTGTTTCTAGTTAGTGATGTTAATTTGTCAAATTGGCTAAGAAATAATTCACCAGTAATTTTCTGAACGAAGCGAATACATTTTTTTGTTTAGCAGCATTAAGCTTTACGCAGAAAAGCCCCACCATTGACCGGATTCAATACACCTTTTCTACCCCAAAAGAGACGTTATTGTTTACTGGTGCAGTAGGGCAGCTAGCATAGAAAGGGCGCTGTTTTCTTTTTTTGCTGAAAATACTAGACACTTCGAAGGAGAATTGTATTTAATACACAAGGGTGTTATAATCGAGAGCCCTGTTTCAGCCTGCGCTCTATAAATGTGCTTGCAGACATCAAAAAGGGCTCAAGAAGAAGTCCGGAAAGAAATAAGCACAACAGATAACAGTGCTTAAACTTGAACTACACAAGATTCTGGTTGAAGCAGCCAGAAGCGCAGTTCACACAATGGTTTCGCCCACAAGCTACGTAAACCAGTAAAAGAAAAGAATTCCCTACAGCAGCTGGCGTAGATTGAGATTATTAGCAGCATACCTATTCCGTGGTTAGATGTTTGCAAAATTGTTTTTTTATTTCCTCATTTACTGCCGGAAATGAAAAGAGTTTTTTTTTTCTCATAGTTTGTGGAAGTGCTCGAGGCCATCCTCGGATAGCGCCAAGAAACTTCAGAACGCGGCATTTGTCTGAAAAATAATAAACCTAAATGTAAACATTCTTACAGTAGTCCGTCTGGCTGGGTGGAAGTTTGGGGAAGTTGAATTACCTGCAGCCACAATCTTGGAGAAAACCCAATGTTTCAAGACTGGCTTGGTCCCTTCCTCAGGGGTGGCTCTGGTGTTACAGCTCAGCTTTAACGCCATTGTAATTTTCGGTTCGCTGGTTCAGGGATGCAGTTATAAATAAAAGTTTCGCATTACGGAATAACATCTGAATAATGAGTCACTGGTAAATTCTATGACTACGGTAAAGACTAAGTTATTAACCCTAGAGAAAACGCTTCTACATCTGTGAGCGTTGTACAGTGCATTTGAAGCTGTGGAGTAAGCTGCACAATTATGTTGGCAAGTTGGCGCAAATAAATGGGCCTCTATTCCACATTTTTTTCATGTCCTCTGTCAACTTTTCCTGAGTCCCCAACTTTGCATTGCACAGAGACGCCATTAATTGCTACGCTACAGTGTTTCCATATGCAAAACTTCATTTACATGGTCCCACTTTTTTTTTACTTCCTCCAATCCGCGCGGCGGTGACCATTCGCCTAGCACAGAGAACGCAGAACAGCTTTCATACAAGCAAGAAAGTGCGAGAAACCAAAGTAAAGAAGCAGGCAATTCGAAGTTCCTTGCGGGCGTAGTGGCACAATTAAGTGCTTTTTCCCGCAGGAGAACTCTCGCCGCACTGCCACGAAACCGGCTAGGAATTCAGCTTTCCCTTAGAGACTGCTTCTATCGATACATTGTTCTCCGGATGCCGATCAGGCGCCACTATGGCAACAAACGCGCTCGTCTAGTCTGCTCGGGAACTCCGCTTGCACGATCTGGCTCCGTTTTTGGCTACCGCTTTCGTTTTCACGAGTAGTTTCCGAAGCTTTCTGCTCGCTAAAGAAGAGCGCAACTTTTAAATTCATCAGTCCCGCTCGCCTCCTACTTCGTATGTTGACTTCTTCCCACTGTATGTTGCGCGTTTTTCCAGTAGAAAACGCTGCTTTCTTTGGCAGCATCTGCCCTAAATGTGCGGTGAAATTTAAAGTTCTCCAATTAAAGTTACCTATGACTTTCGGCTACTTATAATTGCTGTAGAGTGTGTGTATGTCACATTGCTTGTTTAGATTTAGGTATACTTTGCTGGCACGCGATGTTTTCTAGTACATCAGAGCTTCCAATATAATTGAGAACTATATAAATATTTCTCTTACAGGCCCCTTGCAGTGGCTTTTCGCAGTGTGGTTGCAGCATCAAAAAAACTAAATTAAAAAATTTGGCAGATCCCACGTACCTTGGACTCGACATTATGCGAAACAAGTGGAGGGAAGGTCACCGTGTTGCAATTTTTTTATTGAGCGACACGTCATGAAATGACGCTAAATACGTTGCACGCAGATACATATGTTGAAGGGTTTCAGATGTTTATACAACCAGTTGTTTGCACTTGAGCTACGATGCCAGCTGTAACATGCGTTATAGCAACGCCGGAAGCTGATATGAAGCTCGCGATGATGCTGGTCCTGGGCACTGCTACATAAATCAACTTCAGCGCATGACAACTAGCCACAATTGAAAACAACCTGGCGTGAAGGCTGTGTCAAAAGAGTACATATGTAATGTTTATAAAATTGAGTAGGCAGCACTGCAACCATTATTGACGTTTCACGAAGATTAGCGTCTATTTGAAAATTAGTTCTTAGACCTGGCGTAGCTCTGTGGTAAAATGCTTCATTGCCACGCAGAATCCCTGGCTTCAATTCCAGCTGGGACTCTGACATTTATTCTATGCATTGGTCGGGTCGACGCTACAGATGCCGGGTATTTCATAACGCTCGCGCGTTAAAATTGCCCATGTGTTTTCTCGTCGTTGCTGCAGTAGATACTAAGCGTCAATCACCTGCGGCACATACCCGCATACCAGTGGCACATACCCACCCGTGGGTATGTGCCACTGTCTGGCGGGAAGTGTTCGATGACGTACGCGACGTGATTGTGACATTGTTCATGTTGTGACTAGCACGTCATATTTGTCAAACTATCTTAGCTTCCCATGCTGATTTTGGTTCACGCCAAGTTAAGAGGGTGACTACGAGAGCACCCAAACGTAAGCGGCTAGATAGATAGATAGATAGATAGATAGATAGATAGATAGATAGATAGATAGATAGATAGATAGATAGATAGATAGATAGATAGATAGATAGATAGATAGATAGATAGATAGATAGATAGATAGATAGATAGATAGATAGGCTCAATGTCGCCGAAGTCCGCTAAGAAATGCTTCGCATTTAAAATGGATAATTGAAGCAAATAGCAAAATCAATGTTTAAGGGGGGGGCGCAGAAAACGAAACGCGATGTGCGTGTTTCCCCCCCCCCCCTGCATAAGTAAGATGACTGCCTTGAGTGTGGCTGGTCTAGAAAAAGAGACGCGTGCGCACTTATGTTTCCATGTGCCCCTAGCAGCTAATGATTGCGATTTTGGGACGCGCCACAGCGCGAAAGGCATCTCTCTCTGAGTCCATTACGGTACCTATAGAGAAAAAATGCAGGTGTGCTTGACCTAAGAAAGGAAAAAAAAATAATAGCTGGACATGAAAAAGCCTGGCTAGTACTTTTAATATTTAGTTATTTATTTTGCTTTGTGTTTACTCATTTATTTCTCACTCACTTCTTCCGCATCGCGGCAATACTCCCATCAAAAATTTTTTTTCCTTCATGCCTGTATTCTACCTCTTTCATTTTTCCGGGCTGACCTCTGCCGTTCTGGTAGGATTGTGGTAGGAAACGGAAAAGTGGTATTGCCAGAAGCAAAACCAGCGAGCTGAAGAGATAATTCGTGACTTCTCCGCTACGGGAAGAGGGCGCATGAGCATCGAGAAAAGGGTGGATCGGACCTTCATGTACGTGCTTAACAGCGCAACACTTCTGTTGCTACCCGCACAAAAAATTGGTTGAGTCCACATCCAAGGCATAAATAAATGTGGCCACGCAGAATGACAAGTCACTTTGATCAGGCTACTAAATTAGAGGCATTTGATTGCCGACAAAGTCACGATAGTGAGAACACCAGTTATTAGATGACGGCTACGATACTAATCTGTGTTTTTTGTCTCTGGCTCCGAACGCTTTCTTCTTACCAGTGTGCTCGTTACAGGCTACACGAACACGACATTAGGAAGGGTGGGCCGACCACACAAGAGTGATGGCAAGAAACTTGATCAGCGCACGTCGTGGCCTTGAACTGTCAGCCTTTCGCTGACTGCCACTTGTGGTTCATACAAACGCTGCGCCGACACGTCCGTGCACGGTGTCTTGTCGTGGCTAGAGATGTGAAGTGTAGGGACAAAAAACTGATAATTTTGAGAAAACGTTTTAGATGCGGAGCATCTAATACTCGAGGCTTGTAGTGCGGCGCCGTCCGCAAGCTTCCTCCTCCTTCTTCCACCATCTGTGCATCCCTTCCTCCTCTACACACCGCGCGCGCTTCACTCCTCCACCATCTGTGCACCCTTCCTCCTCTACACACCGCGTGCGCTTCTCCTCTTCACGAACATTCACTAGCTGTATAATGTAGTGCGCATGCGCCGTCACGCTTCGAGAACATCGGCAGCTGACGCGCGCGCATGCGCCGTCGCGCTTCGAGAACATCGGCAGCTGACGCGCGCGCATGCGCCGTTGCGCTTCTCCCCCTTCTCGAACATTCGACAGCTGACAGTGCATGCGCCGTCGCGCTGTATATATACTCAAGGTCGGCGCTCGCTCGCTCAGTTGCCGCTCGTCGGTTGGTTTGTACGGCGCGTCGACGTCCAAGGTCGCGGTGAAATGAATTCCAACGAATCCACAAACACAATGATCGACGTCCCTTCGACCAGCGCCGCCCTTTCGCATACGTGTGTACGTGTTCACTCATTTAACACCCCCTCCTACAACCACGTTAACCAATTTAGCCATCGACACAAGTAAGTCGCAATTTAACACCCCATTTCACAACCACGTTAACCAATTTAGCCATCGACCCAAGTAAGTCGCACTTTAACACCCCGTTAACCAATTATATGCTCCGCATCCTCCTCAGTGTTCCCCCGAGGGAAGCTGCGGGCAATTTTTTTTTTGGCAAGGTTGCTAAAATTGGCCAACACTTCTGCAGGGTAAAACATACGAAGCTAAAGCTTAGACAAAACCTAACGTTCGACGTGGAACTAAAACACAGAACACGAAACCAAAACATCACACCTGATGCCAAAACGCCAAATGAAGGCTGGCCACTCGCTGTCAATGTTAAATAAACTCAGCTCCAGCGGCAGCGTAGCTCTGTAGAGTCTATCGTAGCTTCGTCCTTCGGGTGCGGCCATGGTGGTTGAGCTTTTTCATGTTTCAGTGCCCATTGTTGTTCACTTTTCGCTCTCCCTCGTACACTTCTGTGACACGTGGCAAAATTCTGCTAATTAAGCCGTGTGCAAGCAGATTCTCCATTGTTAGGGTCAATTTGCAATGTGTGGATGCACTTCCCGCTCGGGGAGACCGTTGGCGGGAAACGGAGACCAGCTGTCTGTAAGCACTACAACAGCTGCTACGCTTTTCTGAATGCGACATCTCAAGATGATGAAGAAAGCTACATATGGAGCCAGTGATACTGACTCTAAATGAGAGGTAGAACTTAATCATTTTACCATCTTGATAATTTTTCCACCGTCGAAGCCACGATGAAACATACTATAATGGCTTCTTTGTTCTAACTGGCGCAACAGTGCTAGGAAGCCGCAGCCTTTTTCCCAAAGAACTGAATGAGCTCGCGTTGATGCTTCTGACCTACCTTCGATCTGTTGAATGCTGTATTCGTCTGTGAAAAGACATAAAGCGTTTTTTCTGTTAATAACATAATCAAAGGTATTGCTTTTGACATTTGGCAATCAACTATGGCCATATGGTAAAGAGAACTTCTTTTTATTTTTGCAAAATCTTGAGAGAAAAAACTGGAAAAAAACTGTTTTTTTTTTATTGGTTGCAATTCCTGAAACTCTTACATCTCTAGTCACGCCAGCCGTGGAACATACGCAGCAGAAAAAGCGTACCTGTCGTAAATCTGGCCGAGCTATGCGAGAACCTAATGCGCATTGACATTGCACAACGTCAAATCGAATAAGGTCGTTCGGCAAGTTACGGAAACATGGCAGGAAAATATGGTACAGCACTACCCTTATATTTCGCTCGTTGTGATTTTGCCGTTCTTAGTTTCAACAAAGGTCCGCCAACTACAAAAATATTGGTTTTTATCAGGTTTTTTTTTCATTACTAAATAGTTTTCCCACCTCGTTGTTGCCTCTCAGCCTACGCATTGTTAACGTTGATCGGGCTCCGCACTTACCGTGGAACTTGGAGTGCCTAGAACACAACAAGCGAGAAATGAGGAGAGGTAACATATTTCCGTAACTGGCTAAAAGCCTCTAATCACTCAGCCAAATAGGAATAGCGCATTATTGTGGTGTAGTACGCTTGACCCATCCGTGGGCCCCTGAGTAGGGTTGCGAACCGGGTGCAGGCCTTTTAACTTTCCTGCTTTTATTCTGTTTTCTCTCCTCTATTCTAATTGCTTTAGGTGAAAGTGAAGCAATATCTGCTAGTGATTCCGTTCGAAAAAAAAACGATGAAGTGCGAGCGGCAACTGTCTCTCGCTCGCAAGGCGTGTAGACTAGAGCTAGCTTGTGCTTGCAAACATACCGGTGCCTTTGGAAACATTATGCATCGGTAATCAAAGTCTTAACGCGCTCAGAGCGAAACAAGTGACCTACTTGGGGTAGAAATGTTTGAATTAAATTGGGTGTAGTACGCCTCGTGTAGGCTCGCATGAACGTTGTGGAAAGAAAATCACAACTTACAGTATGGCCCGTCGTTGAAGGAAACGCATGAATGAACACCATCAATATTACTGGCCCTCTAAGAGGTAGTGGATCAAGAAACAATCTTCATGCAAGTCAATAGTGTGTCAAAAGGGGTCGGAACTTTTAACCACCAGTAGCCTTATGCATATCTAAGCCGCTATAATTCCGTAAGATAGCGAAATTTAAACATGCTGCTCATGCAGGTGTTCCCTTTAACAGTTTACAAGTCTGTACACAGCCATGTACCGACTGAGATTAAAAGCCCAAAAATATCCCAATATTCACTGCTTTTTAAGCTAGATACTTACTAAACTCAATATGAAAACCAGGAGCATTTAGGCAGTTTTTTTTTTTGGGGGGGGGGGGGGGATCGCGAAATTGCGAAAAAGCTGCGTTCATCCCACCGGCAACGAATTGAATTTACACACCGAAGAGCGAAAGCTTCTACGTTCTCTTGGAAGGAGAATCTTCAATTTTGTCTGGGTTGTGGTGTTGTAACATTTGACACACCTTTTCATGGGAGCTTTAAATTGAAGAGGCTAGAGGACTCAGTGACGTTTTCAATGTAATCACGTTATTGAAACCGTAATAAAAAAGTATGGGATTATTCACGACGACAAATTGCACAAGAGAATAGTGTTGATACTGCTGAGGAAGACAAAATCAGTAGTGCTACAGATACTGTAATATACAAGCATTTCTGTTATTAGCAGCTACATGCTACAAGCGTTTCATGTAACAAAAAAAAATTGTCAGCATATCTACGGGGTGAATGATGGAGAGTGGGGCGAAGCATTCGTCCGTCCATTCGTTCTTGCTTCCGTGCGTCCATGCGTCCGTCTGTGTGACCGTCCATGCGTCCACCCGCCCCTCCGTGCATGGGTCTTTTCGTGCGTCCGTCCCTGCGTTCGTCCATGCATCCGCCCCTGCGTCCGTTCATGCGTCCATCCATGCATCTGTCTGTGTGTCCGTCCGTCCATCCATTCAACACTCCAAGTACCACCATCTCGCATCTTTTCATCATATATTCCCCATATAGAAGCACCACCATCCAGCGGACATTTCAAGGACTAAACGAGAGGTGGCACACGCAGACTTTCTTACGGCTTGCGCTTCGGGTCTACTTCCAACCTTTAACCACCTTGAGTTCATGGTATATACTAGTTCACTGCATTCATGGCACTGTGGCCCAACGCTCGCTAAACCGTTCTAAAACCAAGGAGGTTACGCTCAGCGAGTATAACCTAGCAACCTTTTCCTGTCAGATGTACATGCCAATGGCTCAATGTACATGCCAATGGCTGCTAATGGGAAATGAGAGACAGGAGAATTCTGCTTTTACTTTCTTACGGCTTGCGCTCCGTATCTACTTCCCACCTTTAACAACCTCGAGTTCATGGCATATACTTGTTCGCTGTATTCATGGCACTGCGGCTCAACGCTCACTAAACCTTTCTAAAACTAAGGAGGTTACACCCAGCGAGTATAACGTAGCAACCCTTTCTTGTCAGGTAGTGGTCAATGTACATGCCAATGGCTGCTAATGGCGATCGCAGCGTGCGCGTTAACTAAAAGCCGAATGCTCCTGTCTCTCATTCCCCATTAGCAGCCATTTGCATGTACATTGATCACTATTTTTTATTGTTCAACAACGCACAGAAGAAATTTCTCACCGGCACTACCTTGGAGCTCAAAATGTTATACTTTTTACACTCTACAATGGCTACGAGGGACGAACAGGTGCCGCTATAAAGAGCTTCGCCCCTAAAATGCGATAGTAAAACACAGACACAGCCATCTGGCTGACATGAATAATATTGATTCGTAGTAACTGCGTGATCAGACCCTTTCTCCGTGGTGAACCTTCTCCCAATACTGATGCTTTACATTTTGTTCCTTTTTTTGTCTGAGCAATGGAGTAGTAATGCCATGGCACGAAGTGCCCGCATTTATCATGCAGCTTCACTATAAGATGCCATGCAGACATGATGCGTCAGTACAGTTGCCCGTTATGCTTCCATGTTACTATCAAACGCTCTGTAGACGGTAGGCTCAGGCGAAGCCGGGGCGGTATGTAGGAGCCCTCAATATACGTGTTGTTCTTTTATATGAGCATTTTCACGCAGGTTTATTATGCAGGCAGGGTGAAGCGTCAGTTCTTTTTCTCGGAAAGTTTGCATCTGTGCAGAACACTCAAGGACGAAAGGACCTCTTAGAAACAGTGAAAGCAAGACAACTTCTATGAAGAAAGCTGCTAAGTCTTGTTTATTCAATTTTTAAAGAAGAAAAAGACAGGGCGAAAAAGCAATGAGTACGACAGTAATCTCACCTATGTCGCTTCTACAGGGTGTCCCACATAACTTGAGCCAATAATTTGAATGTGAAAGGGACTTAGGAGGTGAATCGAAGCAAACGCATGCTATGCGCACTAGTCTGGAGGTACTCCGGCTATTTTTTTATTTCCCTCAATGGTAATAATTATTAATTAATAATTACCTAATTTTTATATTTAAGGGCTTGAAACCCAAAATATGAACACTGAGACGTAGAGCACTATCAGTAATCACCGACTAAATT
This sequence comes from Rhipicephalus microplus, assembly GCF_043290135.1. Lineage (NCBI taxonomy): Eukaryota > Metazoa > Arthropoda > Arachnida > Ixodida > Ixodidae > Rhipicephalus > Rhipicephalus microplus. The sequence continues at coordinate 96,795,486 of NC_134704.1, read as the reverse complement.
GTTTTCTGTACGACAGGTCTCGCGCTGTTATTTTTTCCACGTTCTAAAGAAAGCCCATAAAATGTGAAAAGAAGCCGTATGACGGACCGTGAGCTCACTGCTATAGTGCTGCTATAGGCTTTTTTTTTACAACGCGCAAGAAATTGACAGCGCTAGACGTATCGTACAGGAAACAATATAGTCGGTGGTTTATGAAAGTGTTCTACATATCAGTGTTCATGTTTTTGGTTTCTAGCCCATAATTAAAAAAACTAGGTAAATAAGAAGTATTAATTAATTTGTATGGGGAGAAATCAAAAATAGCCGGAGTATCTACAGGCTAGTGCGAGTAGTACGCGTTTGGTTCAATGCGCCACTGAAGTGTCTTCCATATTCAAATTCTTTGCTCAAGTTATGTGGAACACCCTGTATGCTGTATATTCTCAATGCTGCAGTGACTGGTGCACTGAAAAAATTATTGCTCGAACCGACGCCGTGTTTTGATCTCAACAGATCGGGACAATGATGATTGGGATGATGATGATGATGATGATGGTGGTGGTGGTGGTGGTAATGGTGGTGGTGATGATTTTTTTGTCACTGCCGATGCTCCATTTAGTTGTCCAATTAAGCGACAGAATGAAGAAAAAATTCCTAGAACACGTTAACTAGTACTGGAAATCAAAGTGCTCTTTAGAAACCTAAACTAGACGAAAATAATATCATGGTTTTAAAAAAATTGAATCATTACAGCTGGTGAAATCAATAGAAACTCTTCGTCTGTTCAAAATTCTGTGGGTCTATAATTTAAAATAGAACACAGAATATCTTTCCGTTTGCTCCACGTGGTGAGGCAGCGCGCAGCCACCGCTACCCATGTGTGGGGACCAGACCTACTTCAAGTGATCATTCTTGCAGTACCAACTCAGAATAGCATTGCGTTTTTATTAGTATGATACAGGTCCGCATAGGTGTAGAAGTGAGAGTGACCTAAATAATAAATGTGAATGTAGATCCGAAAGGAAGTCGAATAGCAGAGAATTGTAAGCAAACATATGTGTAGAGAAACGACAGTCTTTTTAATGAATAAAAATAGCTCTACATGCTCACCAAAACTAATAAAACTTATAAATATTCAGTGAACATACTGACCTTAATGAAAGCATACAGGTCTGTAATACGTTATTGTGCAAATCAGGGAGATGTATTGTGCTGTGTATGAACATGTACACACACATAATGCGCTCGCATATTCCCACACACTCTCACTCACTCACTCACTCACACCCACACAAACACACACACGCACGCACACACACAAACACATACATCTATGTAGACGCACGCACACGCTTTGATGTGTATCTTTTTGAAATCTTTCAATGGTTTACAGCAAGGCCCATTCGGATAGTGTAGCAGTTGTTGCCCGATATTTCTGTTCCTTGGAAATTTACGCGCCTTGCAATGTGATCATCGAATTTTACCAATATTTTCAGTGACTTTCTGACATTGTCAATTGATAGCGCATAATGATAGCTATATTTTATCGTCAGGTGAATTTTTTCGCGAGTTTTCCCGAACAGTTACGATGGTACACCACGGTCACCATTGTGATTTATCGCCATGAGCACACACCAAGTTTTAGGGGCGAAGCTCTTTAGGGTGTGGGTCTGTTTATCCTGTGATGGTGTATGTAGTCACCAGTGACACATACTCGAAAGAGTGGTCCTCAGAATGTCCGCTGGATGGCGGCACTTGTATATGATGAATATATGATGAAAAGGTGTGAGATGGCTGTACTTGGAGTGTTCACTAGATAGACGGACGGACGGACGGACGGACGGACAGACAGACAGACAGACAGACAGAGAGACAGACAGACAGACGGCCGCGTGAACAGACGCACGGACGGATGGTCAGAAAGACGGAAGAACAGACGTACGGATGGAGACATGGAGGGACACACGGAAGGACAAATGCACCTATGGCAACACGGATGGACGGACACACGGACGGGCGCACGGACGGACGCATGAACGGGCGGAAGCAAGAACCTATGAGTGGACGAAAACACGGACGGACTGACGAACGCTTCGCCCCACGAGTCATCATTCACTCCGTGGATATGCTGTGATATTTTTTCTTCGTCTCAGCAGTAGTACCATCCGCGCTCAACACGAGTGGCTCTTAACGAGGAGGGAACAAATATAGCGCTCCAGAGACGAGTTGGGTTATTTAGCTGTCACCGACAGAGCAGCTATGGCATGGAAGCAAATGCTCCGACCCGCAGCAGAAATGGGTACGCTTGGCCCCGCTGCTTTGCAACTCGAGATGACCTCTCGGGTGGGCTCCCTCCGAGTGAGAGAGGAAGGACGAGGCCGATGAAGGGGAAGCTGGGGTCAACGTGGTGTGCAATTCATCTTACAACCATTGCCCTGCTTGTCATCCGGGTGCACGCATGGATCAACGTTTTTTTTTTACATTTCCTTTGTTCTTGCTCCCTACATCTTTGTTCTTTGGCAACTACAGTCGCGACCGTCTTCTCTGTTAGCGCAATTTTCTCAGAAAACATTGAAAAAAAGCATCGATTCCTTTCGTCGAAATGTCTCTGCGCATCTCTGTTTCACTCCTTCTTACCATTACAATGTTTTCAAAAGCCGCGCGCGTTGGATGTCCTCTGCGCGAAAGGCGGAGGTTCGTTGTTGACAACAATGGTTGCGCAGAGTGTGCGGCTAGATGGCCTGCAGACTCGGTGATAACAACGCGAGAGGGCCCCGTCTCGCTTATACGACGCTGAAGACGAGGGGCTGCGGGCTCGCCAGGGCTGACGAGCTGGGATGCGTCTGCGCGAAAGTGTCGCCACCGCTGAAAGAGCCACAATGCAGACCGCTTTAGCAACGAACGGGCGTTCATCGCGAAAACGAGCCCTTTTCATTTCATTGCTCACCGGTGTAGAGCTCGGAGTGCTGACATTGTGCTGACTTAGAATGAGAGCAAAACACGACTGGATTTAACTAAATTTCTCCCGTGATGTATTTTATCGGTTCTTTTCTGTACCGGTACCACTGTTTCCATACTTTTTTTTTTAAATTGACTTCTGCAGAATGTCCTCATTTAGTCCTTTACTATTGGGTATCCTTCTGCATACACAAATTTCGTAATTGATTCGATGACCAAAAAAAGCAATTTCTGACTCTGAAGCATATACTGACCATCATATCTTGGTATCATCAACACTTACACAGTTAGCATCATAAATATAAGGATCACGAGAAGCGATAAAAAGCAGAAAATTCCCACTGATTGTGTACGCTGCACCTAATATCAATTCCTGGCCTGCCCTAAAACGCGCTAACATCACGGGCCACCATGGTTCGACCAAATAGAGTCACAAATTCAATCATCATGATCATGAGCCTGATGATGTTCAATTCTATACGAAATTCAAAGTTGTATCACAACCAGTGCTCCTTGAACTTGTGGCACTTACTGTAGGGCCACATCATCTGCTTCGTTTATAACATTCATCATCAGCTGAAAGGCTTGATCTTTGTCATCGTAGCTGCAGTTCGGTTGCAAAAAAAATCGGTTTCTTATAACTAATCGAGTAACTCTCCCTCTAAAAGAGTGACCCCTACTAGTACATCATTTCAAGTAATGCATGTGCCTTAGTAGAGAGGCAGAGGGAAAAACACTTTTCTAAACGCATAATCTACTATTAAATCTACATAAGAAAACACGCAACAACATGCACAATGGCGAGTATCATGTTTACATCAGAAATAAGGAAAGAAAAGCAAGCGCTCAAACGCACTCTCCTCAAAATATAAGTTGCACCTATGCCACCCCGAAGAAAGGACAAAAGGAGAACCAACAAACGAACAACCAAGCTGACTAACAAATCAACTAAGCACCACGGCGCGTGTTTTCAGGTAGAAAACTGCTCGCTGCACTAGAAAATCACTCCTCACAGGATACATGCGGCCCTGTAAACAGCCACAGGCGTGCGCGCTAATTGAATTACAAAAATGAAGCTAAAAAGCCTTAGGAGGCATGGCTCAGACAATGCAGATAGAAAGGACACATATTTAACCATCAACGTACGAAAAAGAAAATTGGTTCACTGTATATTTTAATGCGACAGTGTTTAAAAGATCATTTCGAATAAATTCAGGTGCCAGTGTCGGCATTGGCGTCGTGGGCTGAGTGAAAAATCATCATATCTTTCCTGACTAAAAAATTTAGAAGTATGTAAAAAAACAAGAAATAATAGAAATACTTTTTTGCACGCACTCGTTCACACAGTCTTTATATACTTGATACTAAATTTTCATCCTGCTTTTGTCGTTTTCATGCATTGAAAACTACGTATTACTTGAAATATTGTCTTCCCTGCCGTTGCGCGTACCATAAATTAAATATCCGTCTTCATGAGCTTTAGCTTCTCAAAACAGAGTTCCAAATATCAATGAAGGCTTAGTAGATGCTATACAGATACCTTTTCTACCTGGAATCTGAATAAGCATCACTAGCCGCGTACGGCAAGGTTTGATGTCAATTTGCGTTGTCCATGCGGCCAGCTATTGCACCTCAGATCTTATCTTTTTTTTTAAACCAATGAAGCCACGGAATAAGTCCTCCCGGCACAAAAGCACATTATCGAAGCAGCACTGATCAATATTGGCAATTGAAACTGTTAGTTTTACTTTGGAACCATAAACAGAGAAGGAGATTTGTGCAAGTCTCATAAATAGCATATGCAAAAGCTACTCATGTTGCAGCAACAAAAGTATCATGCAGTAAGAAGCACATCGCAAAGGCCCTAGCCAAATATGCTCTCAAAGAAGAGGAATCGTAATAACGTTTAAAAGAAATTGTTCGCAGCCTTAAATTTGCACACTACGGGTGTTTCTTGGGCCAAGCACACGAGCACAATAAACAATAGTGACATGTTTGATACATTTCATAAAAAACGCCTTATCTAGAGTTTCGCGCTCATTCCCAGCTGTGACTAGTCTCCCCGCGCACGTAACTGTTTGTGCATATGGCGACCATGAAAGCACTCAATCTGACCAATGTTCACACCTGTACGTGCCAAGTTTACCCGCAACCCCGCACATTTTCAGCTTACTCGCGTTACCACTGTCCCATGAATTATTTTGCCATGCTGTTTCTTTGCATCTGATTGCTTCAGAAGTCTGCGGCCGAATTCGCGTGGCTAGAAGACTGAGCAGTGCACAACAAAGCCAAAAGCTGTCGCTTTTCGAATAGACCAGCTCATTGTAAACAGTCGCCTTGCTACTAACTTTGTCGCATGACTGGTGCTTGTCGCAGGTGTGAACACGCCTCAGTAAGCGGCGTCAGTTTTTCATCAGTGGCATACTTAGTGAGGGACATATTGTCACCTGGTGATCTGAGCCGGCAAGCCGTGCACAGCCGAAAAAGGCGAAGTCACCAAAGACCAGGAGTGTTCGCCCTTCGATGACCTAATAATATTTAGAAAAGGCGAAAATAGAATTTATTGATTGGTTGACTGATTGATATGTGGGGTCTAACGTAGTACGGCGTAGAGACGCCGTAGTGGAGGGCTCCGGAAATTTTGACCACCGGGGTTCTTTAACGTGCACCTAAATATGAGCACACGGGCCTACAGCATTCCCGCCTCCATCGGAAATGCAACCACAGGCGGTAATAAGAAGCCAAAGAAATATAATGCTAAGGGCTGGTTGTCATCTCGTGTTTTCGGGCTGGAATCAACATGCTAATATATTTTTGCTTTGCAGACTAGCCTGGAGTGGTCACCGGTTTTTTTCTGTCACTGTTTTTCTTCAGAGTGGGGGAGGGCGTATTGTGCAGACACCAGCGCCTTAGTGATATTACACTTAGTAATGAAGCATGTCAGGTCCTTTCGCTATAGTTACAGCATGAACGGAAGCTTGTTGCAAGCGCTGGGTAGCAGGTGGCGCCAGCGTCCGCAGCCACGCACGCGGATGCCCTTTGAAGGAGTGATACACACTGTACTAACAAGAACCACTTTCAATCTTTTCACCCTGCCCCGCCGCGGTGGTCTAGTGGCTAAGGTGCTCGGCTGCTGACCCGCAGGTCGTGGAATCAAATCTCGGCTGCGGTGGCACCATTTCCGTGGAGGCGGAAATGTTGCGGGCCTGTGTGCTCAGATTTGGGTGCACGTCAAAGAACCCCAGGTGGTAGAAATTTCCGGAGCCCTTCACTACGGCGTCTCTCATAATCATATGGTGGTTTTGGTACGTTAAATCCCACATATCTCTTCAACCTACCCCATCCCATTCCATCACCTCCTGGCTCGACTGGATCGGCGCCGAAGGGGAAGAAGAACAGTGTCGACTGGTCGCACAGGCGGTCGAAATGCTCGGCCTGTAAATTGTGGTTTAATAGAAGTCTATTACTACTACTCTTTTCAACCCGAAATCCATCGTCTGGCAATTGCAAAAGCAGGGTGCTGAACATGAACGTAAAAAATGGGGCTATGCTAAACCTCTAAGCAGCTTATATTGCACGGCTTTGGCGGAGAAGCCTTACACCACGTCCCTATGCTGTATAGTAGTGTGAATGTGACATCCGAATGTCTATGACGCGAGTGCAGCCACATAGTTGTTTTAATTTTCGAGGAGCGACCATCTGCACTTATGCGGTAATTGTCTTGCGCTGTTGCAGCCTTTACACGAAGGGTAGAGCTCGATGGTGGTGCCAGCGGAGAGCGCAAATGTCCGATGATCGCCACGGTAACCGATAATTGAAGAACCCTCAGTAATGACGCCGACATTTCGCTAAAAAAAAAAACAGTGCAGTCGACATCACCCTCGTTGCACAACGTACACTGCCTGGGGTCACACTATGCGTCTGCCATGCAAGATTACATGTATTTCCGGGACCCGTAGCACTGTATGACGCCTGAATTGTTTTTTCAGTACAGTTTCCAGAGATCGCTTGGCTTTATGGTAGAAATGCAATGATCCTATTCTTCATGAAGAACACATTTACTGCCTGTTTAACTCACACAGGGGCTTTCACTCCAGTATCTGCGTCCTCATTTGAAGTCATTTTCATTACAATGCCCAATGGGTATTTTAGATAACCTTTATCACTTACACGCATATAGCTGAAGTGCGGTACTTGTGTAACGTTAAAGCAGTAAGATTATGTTTATTATGGTGGTTTTGCGCGTCAAACCTCACAATTTAATATTAGGTTTCACTTTGTGCCCCCTATATAGATTTAGGAACATTGGAGCTCACGAACCAATGAAAGTTCACGTATGCTCTCATCACGGAAGCCCTAAAAAAAGAAAGAACTAAGTGAATGGTGTCAAAAATGCAATGCACAGCTGGCGAAATAGACATAATAAAATTATTTATCTGCAGCCACTTACCGTACTAAGCCGTTCGAGTGGTTTTTACTGCGAAAGGATGGCGCCATAAATTGAAAGGGTCTCTCACCAACAGCAGTATTTTCATTGCACAAGTTTTCAGTCATAATCAATGAATAAAAGCAAAAGTGCACTTTCTGCTCAGATAACGGCGTCACCCCGCCACTGTGGAATCTGCAGTTTACGCAATAAGGACGCTCCGCCGTCACTGCACTACGCTTCTTGCGCAAGTTTGGAGGAAGCTACTATCGTTTCCCCACTGCTTGCGAAATTGAGCAACTGATCTCTAATTCGGCGGTTGAAGTGAGAAATATACTGATGTGTTCTTTCTAAATTGATGCACTTCGTCGAGGTAGATAGTGCGTCGCAGTTCTGCGTTCTGATGAGTTCATTACTTATTACTTTCTTTTGCTGGCATTACACTGGCGTTCAATCGTAGGGGATGGTGTTAAATGTGGTAACTGATAGTTCTTCGTTCACAACATGTTCACGGCCGGAGCGTCATGACATATAATTTAGGGGACGATTTCTTTTCACATGCTATTAATTCTAGGGATGATGTAATACTTAAGACCTTGTTGGCTCTTACTTCACAATAAAAGTTTTGGGAATCAGTGTGCTTCAATATGTATATAAAAAAAACAATCACTTCCACAAAGCCCGAATTTATTTTTTTTTGAAACTTGAAAAAAAACGCACAACTTTGTTAGCTTCACACTACTGTTTTGTGAAATTTTGCATTTAGGGTAGTTCGGGCTAAATGCCACATGAGGCGAAACGAGACATATTCACTTTCCCGGCCTCTGTAGCTAATACAAACATTACTTTCTTTTGTTTCTCTTTTTTTAGGCAATAAGTACCTGTCTACCTTTTTATGAGTGAAAGCTGATGCTCGTCTTCGTCTGGCCACCGCTGCGGCTCTTCTTTTTCTTCTCTGTCTCGCGCGTGCTTCAAACAATCGCTGCGTTCAACTGGCGCTTCAGTCATTTAACGTTTGTTGGTCCACATCTGTGCCAGCTTCTTCCTTGTTGCCGAGTTTCAACTTGGTTCATGGCGGGCACTTCAATTTCGGCTCACTAAGTCTGTTTCAAGTTCCACGCACTCCATCACAACCGTTAACTTACTCTTATTATGTATTAGATTTCTTTGCTTAGGAGAATTTGGGCATACAAACGCTTATCATATAGAGCTTCCTGGGATGAAAGCTGCATGGAAAAGCTACGATTCCCGTTCAGGACATTACTCCCTCCATTCGCGCTGCGTCGAGGTTTTCACGTTCTCAATGATGCTCTCAAGAGACCCATAAAAATTCCCGCATATCCACGAAGTGGATAATCATGAAGTAGCTTGCCCCAGAGATTAAATCCGGTAAAGGTGGATTCACGCAGACGGAGGAGCAATATTCGTAGCGGACGGCACATCACGTGACGTGCGCGTCATCTAAACGTGCCGTCCTCGCTTCATCCGCTCTCCTCCGCTCGCGGCACGGATGCAGATGAGTCACCGCTATTTCAGTCCCTCCGTTTTACGGTCGTCTGCTCTCAATGGAGAGGATTGAGCGTCAAATCTGTCAACATTGGTCGGATTGGCGTAGCTAGGAAGCAGACTACCGCTTTAAAATCCACCTGTTTTAGTTTTGCGGCAACGACCGAATCTGTTTCGTGTGACAGTGGAAGAGGCGAGTAGTTTTTTTCGTGGTTTTGGTTGTAAATTGGTGGTTTTCATTCATAGCGCGCGGCCTGCGTGATTACATAAACGCGAAGCATAAGCATAGGAGTCGACAGTATGCACGAGAATTCCGCGAGCGTAGCTCCGGCTGTGTGCATGCGACGTCTCCACTTCTGTGCCGGATTAAACTAATCACGTGACTATCAAACTAATCACGTGACTATTAAACTAATCACGTGATGGTCTTAATAGCAGCGGAATTTCGCCCTCGCGAGTGAACCGAGATTAAACAGACAATAATCTGTACATATGCTCGATCTTTATCATACAAAGACGTGGCACAAGAGTTTTGCGGTGTGATTTTATATGTACGCTATATACACAATGTTTATTATATACATAGCAATGAACTATATATAGATGCTTACATACTGATGTAGTATATACATTCCGTTGAAGAGCTTATTTATGGATTGCGTAAGCTCTGAGGAACTTATTTGTTTTAGTATATTTGCTTTATGATCCGTAAAGTGAAAAGTCAGAGGATCTTCAATTATAGGATGTAGTGGAAAGTTCGACAAGGATCCTCACAGCGAGCCCGCGCTGCACCCGCAATGCGAGCCCTCTGCACCACCAGCTTGGCTTCTGCGATGTTCATAGTGGGTAGTGGTATTGACGCATATTGGATGATATCCGGCGAAAGAAAAATGAAGTACGCTGAGTACGAGCGCTATATATAGGCGAGGTTACCTAGCGGCCTCCTACCAAACTAGAGCACGCACCGAAAGTGGAGCTAGCATCACCCTAGCAGCGGCGCGCTATCTAGTGAGCACTCTTCAAATGAAGAACGCAGCTGCACCTCTAGCGGGAGCAATGAGTACTAGCGTACACAATGGCGCAACATCCTGACACAACACCCCAGCAAAAGTAGCAAGCTCCGGGAAAATGGTGGCACCAGCAGGTCAAGCCATTCATAGACGCGCTTTCGCCTTCAGCTTTAACGACATTTCTCCAATATCTTTTTTTTTTCAGAAATAAACCCCCACTAGAATAACTGAATCTAGCAGATTTGAATTCTTTGCCTCTCAAAGCCCGCCGGCAGACGAAGTTAAAAGCCATGGAATGCCTAGCATTTCTGCATCATAACGGCAAAAGGAGTTTAAGAAGATTCGTCAACACATATATAACCTCCAAATATTGAATAATCCGATGAGATGCAAGTGATCAACCAAACACAACATTAGCACAAAGACTGGTGGTGTTTGAACTGCAAGGAGTTACAGAGAACCACGTTCGGTCTAGATTCAATGCTTGAAGTTCAAGGACTGTGGTCCTTAGAACTGCGAAATGGCCCACAGGGTGAGCTTCAAGTCCTTTACAGGAAAGCGTGAAGGAATAAATTTCATTCATATTGTCTCACGTTGCCCCACACAGCGTCTCGTCTCTTTTTGCCCCAAAGTTTATGCCAAATAGGACTTCTGTAGCATTTCTTCTTTATTCTTTGATGGTTTCAGTGGGGGCAGGATAACAATATTGCCACGTTCTTGTTCTCAAGTTTTTTTATCACCCCAATACACTACAGAATTCTCAGCGCAAACCGCGCCTGCAGTCTTCGAGAAGCTTCAGGACTGTAGTATATCATTTAGATAAGATCACGCCCACTCCGCGAACTGTACAGATTATTCTGGAGCCTACGTTAGCGCTAGCGATAACGCTAGAACATTCAACGGCAAGTGTATAAATGCCGACGCGCTTCGCCGCTTGTGAGTTGATCGACGACTGACAATCCGTTCGCCGCTATCAGTGCAGGTCTGCTACTGCGATCCAACTTTCCGTTTACTGGGCACAAGTTCGCCCAAATAAACAGTTTAACCTTCATCCTACTGTCGGTTTCTTTGTCGACGTCACGACCCAATACAATACTTAATTCGCACACATTTCGCACCCAAAAGGAAGTTTCTGCACTGATAATTACCTGTAAGGAGTGAAATAACAAGAAATATTCCCTCCTGTAAAATTTTTGTTGCATTTTACTCCATTCTACTTTTTATGACCACTAAATTTATGTCACGGAAGGATGTTCTTGCAGTTTTATGCAAAAATAAATATTGGTATAGCCTCAAATTCTCTTCAGTGGCATTTAGAAAAACCGGCTATTACACGAAAACAAAACATTAGATTTACGTACACTTGGAGATTTGCGCAACGAAAAACTCAAGGTATTGAGTTTGACAGTTTTCTTCAGCGATTGGCGACGTGTGACGTAGGTTACAATTATTGCCAGCCAAAGAAGGGTAAAAAACCCAGACTTCCCCCCATTTCTGTTAATACCATATCAGCTTCAATGGCCAGTGTCTCAAAGAAGGTTCATTCTGTTACATTCAATTCACTTTTCACGATTCGACTTACGTGGCAGACCGGTGGGCAAATGAATTTTCGATTGAGCCTGCATAGAAATACTTGTGCATATAAGAAACCCGCGAAAACAAGGTGCACGTTTAGGAATCTGAAGTAATCAAAACTAAGGTGGAGTGACACATTATGCCACTCTTCATAATCATGCGATGGTGCGCGTTAGAATAGAGATATATATATTGGAATACGTTCACAAAATTTATTGTTTCCTCAGTGTTCATTCTCTTCCGTCTCTTATTCTGATAATACCTCTTTGCTTATTTCCAGTGTGGGTAGCACACCAAAAACGCGTATGTTATATTTCCGTGGATTTTTCCCACCTTCTGCGTATTTCTACTTTCAGATGAAGCGAAGTGAGCATTAGAATCGATGTTCTCGGCATTCTGTTGGAATCGGGAAGAACAGATGAGTAAAAGCTATATACACTATAAACCGCGGGGAACGCTAGTTTCGCTACCGAGTGTGGGCACAGAAAGTCTATGTATACGAAAACGGCTTACGGCAAGGGCGAAGGTAAATGGTTTTGATTCATTTCAACAGCTGCTGCCGACGTCACTACAGGCTACAGCTAAATTAAGTGTGTAGTGAAGAGGAATGCCCACTACTGCAGCGACATCGACACGTTGGCGCGAGGCACGAGCTAAGACTGCCTGGTTGCTGCTGCGACGCTGCCCGTACATCCGGCTAGCTCTTGCTGCTTCTGTACTGACGCTGATACTGCCTTTGACCTTGCATTTACATTATATGTTGGTGGAGAGTGCTGCGGTCTTCCCCAGTCCTGGAACTGCGTAGCCGAAAGCTGCCGTCCGTCATGCCTGACGACGCTGTTTTCACACCCCCAACGGCTTCGCCACGCAGGAGCTGTACCGGTGCCCAGCTCTTGCGAGAACCCGACATCTTCAGCGGCACCGACGAGAAAGACGTTGAGGATTGGCTGGAATCTTATGAACGAGCCAGCGCTACTAACAAATGGGATGATCCCACAAAGCTTGGTACCATGATGTTTTATTTAAAGGACGCTGCCAAGCTGTGGTACGGAAACCATGAGGCGGATATTCCCACTTGGACTACCTTCAAAGCCTGCATCGCAGATGTTTTTTGGATGTTTTGGACATTGTGAGTGTTCATTGTCATACGAAATATCCGACGCATGACGGCTGCTTAGGGGCGAAGCTCCTTAATGCGGTACCCGTTCGTCCCTCCTAGTAGTGCATAATAAGTCTTACTCTTTGACCTGCAAGATGGTGCCGGTGGGAGATTTCGCCTGTGCGTTGTTGAATAATAAAAAATTCGCAGCGTGCGCGTTAACTAAAAGCAGAGTTCTCCTGTCTCTCATTCCCCGTTAGCAGCCATTGGCATGTACATTGAGCACTATCTGATAAGAAAGGGTTGCTACGTTATACTGGCTGGGCGTAACCCCCTTTGGTTTTAGAAAGGTTCAGGGAGCGTTGGGCCTCAGTGCCATTAATACACTGAACTAGTATATACCATGAACTCGAGGTGGGTAAATGTAGGAAGTAAACACGAAGCGCAAGCCGTAAAAAAGTGCGCGTGTGCCACCTCTCGGTTAGTCCTTGAAATGTCCGCTGGATGGCGGTGCTTCTATATATATGGTGGAGCTTCTATATATAAACATATGATGGAAAGATGCGAGATGGTGGCACTTGGAGTGTTGACTAGATAGACGAACGTACACACAGACAGATGCATAGACGGGCGCATGGATGGCTGCACGGATGGATGGACGCATGGATGGACGCCGGAGCGAATGCATGGACGCATAGATGGACGTGCAAACGCACGAACAGACGCACGCACGGCCGAATGGATGGACGCACGGACGGTCACATGGATGCATGAACGGGCGGAAGCAAGAACTTCGAATTGACGGACGGATGCTTCGCCCCACTCTCCATATTTCACCCCGTGAATATGCTGCCATTTTTTTTGTGGCAACACTCGGGAACTTGTTGCAGGTTTGAGTTAACAAAAGGGACGCCTGAGTTGCTCTTGCAGATGGAGATAAGACGAGTGGCATAACAATGAAGTTGACATAAAGCCGTACAGAGACTTCAGAATCGTCGATTTCATATTATTCGCTGCACAACGTGGTAATCAGAGAGCGTCATTACAGGTATGGTTCTGTAACGATTAAGGCAAGTATTCCAACCTATGTTTAGCAATATGAATGCCCCCATAAAACGTAAAAACGAGTTATAATGTTTTGAGTGACCGTGCAAACTGTCCAGGTTTCAAAAATAATTGACGCAGGTTTCGCAGACTTGTGGCTGTTAGTGAAATAGCTCGAGAAATTTTCCTAAACAATAATGATGCTGACCCATGGGCATATAGTGGTGTTAATACGTGGTGCATTGTTTGTGGTTATAAAAATGGCTAGGAAATATTGGAACAATAGAAGTATTGACGAAGTACTTGCACTCATAAGTGGGAACGGCAAACTCACTCGTGAGTCAGCCCACTCCAACTCAATCAGACTCGCATCAAGCCGTCAGGCTGAGCTTGAGTGAGTCCGAGTGAGCAATATTTTTGTGTTGTGACTTCAAGTTTGGCTGAATCCTTAAGTATAAATTAAGTGACAATTACTCTGGGTGACCATGGCTGAGAAAAATATCAGTCTGTCGGAGTCCATGTCAATCCTTATAGCAAAATATATAAACGCGATAGCGTTAAAGAACTCGTTTCGCCGAAATTTCAGTGTCGGCGTCGGCGTCCTTGATTGTGAGTGCAAAATAATCTTTTCCACTGTATTCAAAAGAATAGGTGTGGCTGTGTGGTAGTACAGCCGCTTGGCATGGAACGACCTAGGTTCGAGCACCACACACATTCAAAATTTATTTATTGTATTTATATATTTCTTCAATTTTCCTTCACGCTGAGGTAGTGATTTTTTTCTCGCTATCAAAGACACCAACACAAGAATTTCTGCGAAACGTGCACTGTAACGCTATCCCGTTAATATAAAAAAAAAGATGCATATAAAAGAAATAATAAATACATTCTGGGTCTGAGTGGCAATCGAACCCGGGTCATTTCCGTGGATGCTCTACCACACAGACACGCCTGGACTTGCGAATACTGAGGAAATAACTTTCTCTGCTTAAAAATGCAGTGAAAGTAGCTTACATGCTTTACACGTACGCGCATCCTGTATACATGCTTCACAATACAGCATTAAATATTGCCGCTAATAATGTGTGGTAGAACCGTGTAATGCCATAAGGGGTCCGAACATGGTAATATCATAACGGCTTCATAGTATAAAGCCAGTCTCCAACTGCAAAAGGCACACATTCTACTGCTCTCTTAAGACCACGTAGTGGGTCTATAACAAGCTCGAACAGATTTCATACACTACATGCTTGAAGTACGGACTAGGAACCGAATATCGCGCTCGCGTTCAACTCCTAAAGGCGAAGCTCTAAGGTCCCCCACTCCTTATTTGAGGGAGTCTTAGTGAGCTCCACTTCCTTAGTTCACCTATGCTTGAAATATGCGAGGACAATAAATACCAACAGAAAGTCGAATCACAGGAGCAAATCATATCATGTGCGTACTTACACTAGCATAATGGTATTCCTTTAACCAGGGCAAAATAACGAAATATATGCACTCTGACTACGTTCGTGAACACAGACTATTTCTCTCAAAAGGTTGGCCTAATTTCCATAATCTGTTGAAGCTGTGGTAGTTTATCTAGTTCTTTTAAGATGAATATGTGTCCCTAGATGTTGAAAACAGCTCGCAGCCCTGGGAAGAAAGTTACACTACGGAACCCAGACTACTAATAATTATGGCGTAAAGGTTTATTGCTTGAAGCACCCCAACGAAGCTTTCTGAAAACACTTACGGCCACTGCGGTCAGCGTCGCGGGAACGTTTCCGGCAGGCTTGTAGTAATAATAACAGCGAACGTGGCACCATTTTCGGTCCTGCGCCGTTACACGAACTGTTTCGCGCAAGTGCTACGAATATACGTTTGTAACCGTGTTAGTCATAGAAAGTAGCCATCAAAGGACGAGAAATTCGGACAAACTTTCTTACGCAATCACCCAAACCAATTCAAACAAAATGTGCCCGTCATTAAAACAATGGCGTGAGCATTTGCCCACAGTTTGGCACATGTGTACGTCTGTGAGAAAAGGCATCGGCCTGTATATGGAAAGACGCGTGTCGAGGAAGCTTTTCAAGTTCATAATATAGAGAGAAAAAGACACAAGGACTCAAAGAATGACGCGTCTCTCGTGTCGTTTTTTACGCGGCAGTATGAATGTGATCCGGCACCAACTAGCCCCGGAACAAGTTTTTCTTGAGAAAGCTTCTGTTCGTATACGTTAGGAAACGCTTGAATTTTTACCACCATTGACAGAGCATAATTAAATGTGCCTTATTCGACTTGAATATACCTATTGTTTTACGCGTACAAATATCTGTTGGGCAGAAAATGAACTGAAGCCGTAGCCGTGCTATGGTGATTGCACTGCTCGGCTGCTGACACGAAAGCAACACGTTCAACTTCGGCCAAGATGGGCTCATTTCCGTATAGTCTTTATGCTTGAGGTTTGGGTACTTTGATGAAGGGGTGAGTTAATGAGCCCAAAGTGGCTGTTATTTCTGGATACCATCACTACGGCACGCCTCGTATTCTTGCCGTGGTTTTCAAATGTAAAACTGCTGACAACCTATGAAAACCAGCCGATAGAATTTATATGTTGTGTTCTCTAATGTGTACAAGGCAGATCATAATGGTACCAGCAAAATTCGATGTGGAAAAATTCCCAATTCAAAAATTAGCCAGCATAACATCGAGTTTTCAAGCTAGACATTTTAATACTTACACCGTGGTGGATTTGGTAACGTAAAATATATTTAATGACACCCTCGCGGAAATGCCATATATGGCACTAATATAAATTATATGTGGCCACATATAAGTATATATGTCACCACATGGGGCTTTCGTTTACCATTTATGGATGTATATCTGGCGGGATCGTTCATATATGTGGTCAAATGCAGCCCCATATATCGCGGTTGGTTTATATAAGGAGTGAAAGCCAGCCTTGAAAGGCACGGTATATAACAATGAAGTAGATCTTTATATTTGTAAGTGCTCCCTTATATGGAATGAACAACGTACATATATAGCACCATGCTCACTAACTTTTATGCGGTTTGTCATGTAAAACACTTGATACACAAAGCTCACCTGCTTATTTTCTACTTCAGGAAGAAAATTAAAACTTGATTCTGTTTTTGCAGTGAAACCAAAAAAGACAAAATTGTAATTCGGATTTATTTAAGTGATGGTTGCATTCGTTTATTTATTTTTACAAGTTTTCTATGAAATTTAGGTTTGCAGCAATAAGTTACAATTAAAGCGACGTCATTATTGTATACGAGAGCAGACATGTCACTTATTTTATAAACTGTCCTGAGGAGCTGATGACCCTCAAGAGGGCGGGTCGGCTGCGGGCCGCACTCACGTTGAGATGGAAAGGGCATGCCCCTCCCCCAAATTGCGGGCCCTCAGGACAGCCCGGATTTTTACATCCTGGTCTGAGCCAGTGATTAGGTGCAATTCTGTCAGCTCACAAAACGAATTCAAGCTCCCGAATCTCGCTATTATTATCAGGCAATCATATATAGTTTTGTATAAGAAAGACATGCATGCAACATATTGCCACCTGATGTTCTGTGCCAGTCAACAGTGAGCCATTTCTGTGCCAGAGAACGAAGAAGACGAAGAAGAGCAACCCGTGCCAGTGGAGACGTCCTTCTTCGTGCCATTCATGGCCTATCCCTCTAGGTGGGTCGCACCAGGATATTGAGTAACCAATCAACCAACCATTCTTTTAGCGGGACGGCTCAGTGCTCTCCCATAGTTCAGTACGAAGTACTCGAAATCGTTAAACATTTTTTCTGAACACACCAACCTTCTTCATGTCTGAGATTTTGACAGTCGCGTCTCCTTGTACGTTTCTTCGAGCTCCTAGCGCGTCACAGCTGGTGGAGGTGCGGGGTACCCTATGTACCGTACCCCTCCCAGTACAAGAAGCTCCTGCCCCATACCGGTGGCTGCGGCGGCTGCATTTCCGATGGAGGCGGAAATGTTGTAGGCCCATGTACTCAGATTTGGGTGCACGTTAAAGAACCCCAGGTGGTCTAAATTTCCGGAGCCCTCCACTACGGCGTCTCTCATAATCATATAGTGGTTTTGGGACGTCAAACCCCACATATCAATCAATGCCCCACACCGGTGGTTACGCCTGTTCACCATGCTAGCCGAAGGATCTGTGGACTGGACCTTGAGTTCGGACTTCTGCTAGAGAGGATGACGACCCCAACTATCCCAAGAAGCGCCCTCCCAAGCGGCTCCAACCCAGCAGGTATGGAAGGCGCAACGCCTATGCACTACACGCTGTTCAAACCACGAACGCAGAATTCCTTTCATGGTGCTGTCCATGAAGATGTTGAGGATAGGCTAGCCCACTATGACTTCGTTGCCGCTCATAACACGTGGGATGACACAAAAAAGCTCCGACATGTCTACTTCAGTTTGAATGACGGGGCGCGTGTTTGGTACGAAAACCGGGCAGGTGTGTTCACGTCATGGGTGGACTTCAAACGCCGGCTTCTCAAAACGTACGCAAGCCGCGGTCACCGAGAGCGAGTTGAGCGTGAACTCCAGTGCCGTATGCAAATGCCAAATGAAGGCGTATCAATGTATGTTGAAGATATGACGCGTCTTTTTTGATGAGCCGACCCTCACATGCCGGAAAAGAAGGTGCAATAACTGATGTGTGGAGTGAAGAAGCAGTTGTTCGGTAGTCCTGTACGCAGCCCACCCAAGAATACGTCAGAGTTTCTTGCTGAAGCCATTCTAATTGAAAGCACGCCCACTGTCAGTTCTTAGCCCGGCATCGTCCAAGATGAAGTTCAGCAGGCACTACGAGAACCGTCATGTCGGTCAGAGGCGCGGCCTCTAAATGACTTCCCTCGCATGTCGTATGCGCAAACTCTGCTCCAGCCAGCACCACCTTTGGCTCCGCTTTCCATAGCGGACCCTGCAATGCTTCCGGCCGACCAAACTGCGCCAACCTGCACAACATTTCACTCTCCTTCATACCACGGCCCCAGCCATGCTTCAGGCAGTCCAAGCAGGCCCGTACATCAGCGACCACCGAATGATTCCGGGAAAATCAGACGTGTGGCGGGCTCCCGATCGACGTCTTTTATGCTATCACAGTGGTAAACTTGGGCACATCTACCGACAGTGCACTTATCGAGAGCTGGAACTTCGTGGTTTTTCGGCCAACTCTCCACCTCCTAGGTTCGGCCAGCACCCTCCGGGAATTGCGGACTACGTTGCCCAGCAGCGCGTATCGATATCTCCACACCACTAACGTTCTCCATCCCCACGGCACTTCTCGCCGAATCATCGCACCTATTCGGGCGTGGTGCAGGGCCGGTCACCTAGCCCGCGTCGGGAAAACTAGCCAAAGTGACCTTCGGGGGCAAGGCCGCTCAGACTGAGCAGGCTCAAGACACCCTATGGACGTTACCGACGAGATACCGACGACACATCGACAATGACATAACCGCCTGATTGCGGAAGAGTTTCCTTAGATATTCCTGTTCTTCTAGATGGCCGTTAAGTCAGCGATTTAGTGTACACTGGCGTGGACTATTCTATAATTAGCGAAAAACTGGCCGCCCTACTGAAGAACGTAACGACGCCTTGGAACCGAACGCCAATTCATACAGCTGGCGGGCATATTGTCACGCCCCTCGGTAAGTGAACGGCAAGATTGCAAGTCCATGGTTGTACGTTTGTTGCCAGTTTGAGTGTTCTCCGGCAGTGTTCTCGAGACCTGATCATTGGTATTAATTTTCTCAGGGAGCATGGTGCTATAATTGACATTCGACGACGTTTATACACTTTCGCGACCACAAACGCCCGAACAGCTTACGTGGACCCCAGCCACTACCGAGTGTCTCATCGCGTCATCGACGACGCTGTCACGTTACCACCCCGTGCAACTGTTGTGGTTCAGGTGGCGTGGGACGGAGTGATGCACGGTGAAGCAGCCGTGGAAAGCAATCATTCGCTTCGGCTGTCTCAGGGTGTCTGAGTAGCAAGAAGCCTTGTTGACCCTCGTGATGATCACCACGACGTTTTTGTCACAAACTTCAGCTACGACCACCGGCACCTTTTTCCAGGAACTGTCATCGCCTACGCCGACCCAGTCGCCAATGTCACCGAGTGTTTTGCTTCCGAGGCCATCGGCACTACTGAGGCGCCTTTTCGCAGCGTCGACGTCAATCCAACATTTTCTGAAGCGAACAAGCAGCATTTGAGCGAGCTGTTGCTGGAATTCCAAACATGCTTTGCACGTTCTTCGAAGATACGTCAAACACCAATAAAAAAACGCCGTATTATCACCTACGATGATGCGCATCCCATAAGGCAGCAGCCTTATCGTGTTTCGTCAACCGAACGGCACTCGATTCAAACGCAGGTTAAGGAAATGCTTCAGGATGGCGTGATGCAGCCTTCGAGCAGCCCTTGGTCATCCCCAGTCGTTCTTGTGAAAAGAAAGCAGACACGCTTCGCT
Organism: Rhipicephalus microplus; assembly: GCF_043290135.1. Lineage (NCBI taxonomy): Eukaryota > Metazoa > Arthropoda > Arachnida > Ixodida > Ixodidae > Rhipicephalus > Rhipicephalus microplus. The sequence goes on along the minus strand of NC_134704.1, from coordinate 96,775,384 downwards.
TTTTTGTAGACTGTAGGAAGTTCATTTATTTTTATTTATTTATTATACCCTCAGGGCCAGAGGCATTACAGAGGGGAGTGGTACAGAACAAAGGCATAACATGAGGTAGCATGGTTACAAAAAACGTTGTGTACAGAAAAAGGAAAAGGAAAGACAAAACAAATTAGTATTATCGCAACAATGTGGTCACACAAACACAGATTAAACATCAGATATTTCTGCATATACAATATTGGCTAAGGCAGCACGGAACAGTTGGTTATCGGTGATACCCGCAATTTCAGCGGGAAGGTGGTTCCATTCCCGGGACGAACGGGGCAAGAATGACTGAGTGGCAGATTTTGTATGATAATAGTTAATGCCAACCTTGTGACGGTGGTCAATGCGATGGGAAATGTATAGTGATTGGGGTAAGAGTCCGTTGCGCAGGAAGGAATGATATTATATTTTATGTAGCATGGTTAACCGAAAAAGTTTCCTGCGTGATGATAAAGAGGGAAGGGAAAGGCTGCTTTTCATTGAAGATATGCTGGCAGTACGGTTATAGCTTGACAGAATAAAGCGAGCGGAATTATTTTGAACAAGCTCGAGAGAAGCGATTAGATTTTTTTGACTTGGATCCCATACTGATGCTGCGTACTCTAACTTGGGGCGTATTAAGGATTTGTAAAGCAATAATTTTAGTGACGATGGGGCTCTAGAAAAATTGCGGCGTAAATACCCTAACATGCTATTAGCGTTGTTGATGATATGTTCAATATGTGTTGACCAGCTGAGATTAGTTGTAATGTGCACTCCAAGGTACTTATATGATGTAACTAGTTCTAAAGCTATGTTGTTTAGGTAATAAGTTGACTGATGCTTGGGGTTGCGGGATACATGCATAACCTTACATTTGTTAATGTTTAATTCCATCAGCCAAGTTTGGCACCAGTTAGAAACAGCGGTTAGGTCAGACTGAAGGATTCTAATGTCGTCACTATTATTAATCTTACAAAATATCACACAGTCGTCTGCAAACAATTGAATATTAGAGCACAATTTTGAAGGGAGGTCATTAATATAGATAAGAAACAGAAGGGGCCCTAGGACGGATCCTTGTGGGACCCCAGAGCGCACTTCGCTGAAAGAAGAGTTAAAGTCATTAGCATGAACAAATTGGGTGCGGCGGGTAAGGAATGATTCAATCTATTGTAGCACGTTTCTATCAAGGTTGAGGTCACTTAGTTTGTGAAGTAGAAGTTGATGACAGACCTTATCGAATGCTTTAGAAAAATCTAAATAAATGCAGTCTGCTTGAGACGAACTGTCCAGGATAGTGTGCAGTTTTTCAGTGAAGGTTATGAGCTGTGTTTCACAGGAGTATGTTTTACGAAACCCGTGTTGCGCAGGAGTGAAAAAGAAGTTTGATTGGAGGAAATTTACAAGATTTGTGAATAATACATGTTCTAGAAGCTTGCAGCAGGTGCTAGTAAGGGAAATGGGGCGATAGTTAGTAGGAGAACATTTATTTCCGGATTTATAGACAGGAACCACCTTCCCGATTTTTCATTGAAGAGGTAGCGTACATTGATCGAGTGATTGCTGAAAAACTTTTGCCAAGATGATTGAGCTAGTTGCAGATGTATTTTTCAAAAATTTAGCGTCAACGCTGTCATTACCAGGTGAAGAATGAAACTTCAAATTGCTTATAAGGGCGGCAATACCAGGAGCGTTCATGTTCACTGGTGGCATTTGGACGTAATTGCAGTAAGGTAGGTGTGGCAAAGAGCTGTTGGATTTATGTGATAAATTGTTTACAAATGTTTCATTTAGGACACCAGAATATTCACTTTCAGATATATAATCACCATACATATCTAGGAAAGAGATGGAATCATTAGACGTCGGGTTAAAAGTGCGCCAAAATTGTTTCACATTTCATTTTAGCATGGAAGGTAATACATTCGACATGAAATTTTCTTTCGCATTTTTTAGAGGTGTCACATAGCTATCAGAAGTTGAACAATGTCACAAAGAAAGACGTGTACCCGTTGCCCAGAGGCGATGATTCTCTGGGCAGGCTGTGGCGCGCGAAGTATTTTTCGTCCGTCGACTTGAAGATTGGTTATTGGCAAATAGAGGACGACGAACGTGACCAGGAAAAGACCACTTTTGTAACTCCGGATGGCCTTTATGAATTCAAAGTGCTCTCTTTCGGCCTCTGTTCCGCCCCACCCACATTGCAGCGAATGATGGACACTGTCCTGGCAGACCTCAAGTGTAAAAACTTGTCTACCTCGATGATGTCGTTGTGTTCTCAGAAACGTTTGACGAGCATCTTCGTCGCCTTCGAAATATGCTCGAAGCCATTAGATTGGCCGATCTCACACTCACACCTGAGAAATGTCGATTCGGCTACGAAGAATTAAAGTTTCTTGGTCACGTCGTGAGCGCCGTCGGTTTTCGGCCTGATTCTGACAAGACTGCTGCCATCGCCGCTTTTCCAGCTCCAACTGACAAAAAAAGTCTTCAATTTTTGGGTCTGTGCGCGTATAACAGGGGCTTTATTGAAAATTTCTCCAACATTGCGGAGCCACTATTACTCCTTCCACGTGATGGTACACCATTTGTCTGGGCTGACAAACAGCAGACTGCCTATGCGGAACTAGAGCACCGGCTCTCTTTCACTCCCGTGCTCGGCCACTTCTATGAAGATGCTGACAAAGAAGTACGCACTGATTCCAGCAACATTGGTCTTGGAGCTATTTTGGTACAAAGACAAGACGGAATTGAACGGGTAATTGCGTATGCAAGTCGCACACTGTCTCGCGCAGAATTTAACTATTTCACAACAGAGAAAGAATGTCTCGGGGTCAGTTGGGCAATTACAAAGTTTAGGCCATATCTCTATGGAAGACCATTTAAAGTGGTGACTGATCAGTATGCTTTGTGCTGGTTGACCAATCTACGAGACCCTTCCGAACGATTAGGTCGATGGAGTCTGTGCCTACAGGAATTTGATGTTACCATCGTGTACAAGTCAGGCAAAAAGCACGAAGATGCCGACATACTATCACGAGCACCCCTTCAACCCGCCAGTACAAGCGCAGAAGAAGACGGCACCTTCGTGGCCACTCTCAGCGGGTTAGATCTAATGTCTCATCAACGAAATGACTCCGATCTAAGACTAATTATAGATCACTTAAAAGGTAGCACCATGCCCATTGCTCGTCCGATGTCACGAATGTTTCCATCATTTTTCCTACGAAATGGCGTTTTATACAAAAGGAACACCTGTGCTGGTTACAGATCTCATCTTCTCATCGTGCCTGAAGCCTTCCGTGATGACGTCTTATTAGCTTGCCACGACGAGCCGACATCCGGCCATCTGGGCTACTCAAGAACTATGGATCGGGTGCGTCAAATCTGCTACCGGCCTAAAATGTCTGCCTGTGTCAAACGCTACGTGAAGGGATGCCGTGAATGCCAGCGTCGCAAGACACCTCCCTTAAAGACTACAGGCCATCTACAACTGATCGATTCATCACGTACACCATTTGATCAAGTAGGAATGAACCTCCTAGCCCATTTCCTTTGTCTTCTTCCGGAAGCAAATGGATTATTGTCGCAACCAATTACATGACACGTTACGCTGATACGAAGGCATTGCCAAGAGGGACCGCATCTGAAGTTGCTCGTTTGAGCCGACATGATCTCTATGTATGTGGATGTGCAGCAAAAAACGTGGGACGACATCCTGCCGTACGTAACATTTGCGTACAGCACTGCAACGTAGGACTCTACACGCTTCACACCATTTCGGCTCGTTTATGGTCGAGATGTCAGAACTATGCTAGACGCCATGATTCCGTATGAGGTCATCGACAAGCTCGACCAGTTAGCTCCCGACATCAATGAGTACATTCAGTGTGCTGAGGAAGCACGTCAACTGGCCCATGTGAACATCACAACTCAACACTGTCCAGATGCACGGCGGTACAACATACACCATCGAGAAGTTAATTATTAACCTGGTGACCAAGTTTGGGTTTCGACCCCTATTAGGCAGCGAGGTCTCAGTGAGAAACTCTTGAGGAAGTACTTTGGACCTTACAAAGTACTCAGACGTGTGAGCGACGTGAACTACGAAGTGGTTCCAGACGGAGGCTCACCATTATCCCAGCGCAGAACACCAGGCCCAGAGACTGTACACGTCGTCCGCCTAAAACCATATTTCACTCGGTGATGCGAATTTTCTTTGTGTGCCAGTGAAGCCTTCATATGAACAGTGAAGGCCATTTATTTCCAATTGCTGGCCCTAGGACACAATTTCTCTTGTGTGCTAGCCTGTTCAATGTTTGTTTATGTTGCCTACTTTAACCCACTGCTGTGCACAATTTTTTTGAGCATCGGGTCGATGCTCTCTTGGGAGGAGGAGTAATGCCACCTGGTGTTCTGTGCCAGTGAACAGTGAGCCAGTTCTACGCCAGAGAACGAAGAAGACGGAGAAGAGCAACCCATGCCAGTGGAGACGTCCTTCTTCATGTCTGAGATTTTGACATTCGCGTCTCCTTGTACGTTTCTTCGAGCTCCTAGCGCGTGACAATATGTTGTTACACAAAATGCATTGTTTTGAGTCGTACGTAAAAAGAAAGAGTAGTTTCAATGCATTCTTAGCTTGCGCATTGGTTGAACAATCGCTGATCATTCGGAGATTGTAATGGCTACATGATCATTTCGTTTAACTAGGTTTCTGTTATTTTTGTTTACCTCCATGTGCGATTACTTTCAGCTGCTCAGCTGTCATTCACCATAATTGCATGCGCTTTGCGATGTTTGAGGGGGTATCTTCGAAAACAAAAAGAGCATACGGGAGTTGAACTCACAGGCTTTATTATGTCTAAATTCAAAAATGAAGTTGTTCTGATTTATTGAAAAAATGCAGCTTGCGTTTCCTTTGGCAACGTATAACATTCTTTGCTGATCCGGGTGTAAACTTGTGATTTTCATGAGTGCATTAGAGCAGATTTGTTTGAAGTAGTGTTTGAAAGTGTCAAATAGTTCTCACTTCATACACAATTAACGGGCATACGTTAAGAAGGATGAAACACACTCACATAATACGCATCTATTTGACCATGTATTGGCATGCCGAAGCTTTATACTTGCAAACTTTAAGGTAGGCTGCCTAATTCACAAACCTTCTAGTTTGTGGGGGTGTATAGTTACTTGGTTGAGATCGCCAATGCGCACGTGCCTCATCAGGACTAGCCTAAAAATTACTTGTGAATTCAATTAGTATGTCACGTTTTTTTCGTATAAGTGCTGGCATGGTAAGTAAACAAAACTTTACATTATGTATACAGCCCTCCACGGAGCAGCCGAGTAATACATAAAACTGCTTGTGAGCATATCCTTTCAGCACTAACACTGTGGTGCATTTGCTTATAAAATTTCGATACCGGCACATGTACGCACGAAAATGTGCGATTACACACTTGCGTATAGTGGTTGATGGACACGCAGCCACAAGCACTTGCTTCAATATAGCCAAATGTTTAAGCTATGTGAGAATATTACGATAGTTTTATTGTTTTATTATGCGGTTATTGTTTTTCTTGTATTATCATTAGTATTATTATTATTGTTGTTGTTAGTACTCTGTATCGCAAAACGTCCAACGTGTCATTTCTGTACTGTGTCAATACTGTGCCGTTATGTGAGGTTTATGAGATCAGTGATATTAGTTTGGTATCATGCTAAATTTTTCCTGCTCGCTGTAAAGGTGCTGCCATGTGAGATTTTTGTTCTATCTGTATCTGCAGAATGTGTCTTGATAATTCAGTTCTCCTACAGTCTTCCACAAATTGTATGCTGCGATATGACTTGTCCAACTGGGGTATATATGCATATCTGATCCAGGATAATCATGCTACGTCAAGCACTAACGCCACTGAGTGGGTGCAGAAAACATTCATAAGCTTTACAGCTTTACAGCCATTCAATCGTTAGTAATGACTTTGAGTATCGTTTTAGCATTGCTAGTATGATAGCTTTGCCATCGGTTTATGAATGAATGAATGAATGATTGAATGAATGAATGAATGAATGAAAAAACTTTATTTCAGTCCTGCAGGATGCTCTTAGCGCGTAGCGGGCGTCTCCCACGTAGGGACCGACAGGGAATACCTGGCAGCCGCTTCGTGGGCCTGCTGGATGGCACATTGCTGGTCAGCGAGAAGTGAGCCCCTGAGAGACCTCTTCCATTTGTTGGAGGTAGAGTCGGGAGAAGTTGTTCTACACTCCAAGAGAATGTGTGCGAGTGTCGCTGAGTGTCCACATGATGGGCATGTGTCACTGGGGTATGCATGAGCATAACAAACGTGTAGCGTGGCAAAGCTTGGGTACGTGTGTGTGTGTCATAGACGTAGGGTTAATGTCTGCAGTCGGTTAAGTTTCGGATGTGGGGGTGAAAAAATGTGGCGTTCAAGGTAAAAGTGCTTTGTTATATCATTGAACCTATGGGGTGCAACCCGATGGGTCTCTAACACAGCAAGATGGGTTCGGCCTGTGGCGGTGCGGTCGGTAAGTGTGCGCGTTGCATCATGGGCTATCTCGTTGAGGTCGGATAGGGCACCCGGCACCTGGCCGGGATGGGCGGGGAACCAGATGACAGTGTGGTGCTTCAGGGCACTCGGGTCCGCTCTGCGCAGGGTATGTAACGCCTGGTCGGAGATGACTCCGTGTTCGAAGTCTTTGATGGCCGGTGTGGAGTCGCTGTAGATGAGTTCCTGTTTGCTGTCGAGCATAGCTATAGCTATAGCTACTTGCTCAGCTACTTTGGTGTTTAGGGTGAGGATTGTCGCAGAGTTAAGAGTCTGCTGCGTGGATGATACCGCGACCACGGCGACGGCTCGGTTGTTGTGATAAGTAGTGGCATATACGAACGAGACCTTGTCGGCTTCCATGTCTATGCGCTTGAGAATGGTGGTCGCCCGCGCAAGGCGCCTGCCTCTGTTGTATGTGGGGTGTACATTTCGCGGAATGGAAGTGATCGTGATAAGGTCGCGGATTTGACGGGGAATTAGAGTCAACTCTGGGGGTGTCTCTGGCCCTCGAGGAGAAGAAGCCGAGCTCGCGCAGAATATGGCGGCCCACCTTGGTGGTCTTCAGTCGGGCCAATTACACACGTTCCTGGGCTTCGGCGATCTCTTCTAGCATGTTATGTACGCCAAGCTCGAGGAGTTTGTGCGTTGGAGTGGTCATAGGGAGGCCAAGGGCTCGTTTGACCACCTTGCGAATAAGCGATTTGATTTGATCGCGCTCAGCACGTAGCCATTTGTGTACAGCGGCAACGTAGGTAAAATGGCACAAAACAAACGCGTGTACGAGACGCAGCAAGTTGTCTTCTTTGAGGCCATCGTGCCAGTTGGCTACTCTACGTAGGAGTCGTATGACATTCTCAGTCTTAGTCCTGATCTTGTGTACTGTTTGGGTTTGGTTCCACGGGACTCGATGATCATGCAGAGGACCTTGATGGCGTCTACCCTGGGTACAGTACGACCATATCTGGCTTGGACGGTGATATTGCGTTCTTCCGGAGATTTCAACCCTTTGGGCTTGGCACCCCGGTGTTTGGGCAAATGTATCAACAGCTCAATTTCGCGGGTGAGCACCCGAGACCGGTGTCGTCGAGGTAGGACTCGGTGGTGTCGATTGCCTTTTGCAGGGTGGACTCAATGAAGCCATCCGATCCTGTGGAGCACCATATGGTTACATTGTTCGCATAGATAGTGTCGTTTAGCCCGTTGATTTTAGAAAGTCGTTTGGAAAACTCTATCATCACAAGGTTGAAGAGCGTGGGCGAGAGAACGGATCCGTGAGGAGTGCCACGCTGTTCAAGCTCCGCTTCTTCCGACACTAGGTCTCCTACGCGGAGGACGGATCTGCGTCAAGGGAGGAAAAAGCGCATAAAGTAGTAAAATCGATAACCTAGGCCGAGGGCTGCGATCGCTTTCAAGATTGACGAGTGCGTTATGGTATGGAAGGCCTTTTCTAAGTGGAGACCGAGTACTGCACGAGTGTCCCGAGTGTTTCCGCCATCTAGAATTTGATGCTTTTGGAATAACATGGCGTCTTGAGTGGTTAACCCTGGTCTCAAGCCAATCATGTGGTGTGGGATGCAGTCGTCATCTTCGAAGTATCTACCAACCCTGTTGAGGACGACGTGCTCAGCCACCTTTCCCGCGTACGACGTGAGAGATATGGGGCGTAGGTGATCTAGGCTCGGCGAATTTCCCGGTTTGGTATGAAAACCGTGTGAGCTAGTTTCCAGGCATTGGGTCTCTCACCCTTTTTCCATATTTCGTTGATCGTGTCGGTGAGGTAAGTGACGGAGGGATCGTCCAGGTTGCGCAGGAGCTAGTTGATAATGTCGTCGGGGCCAAGGGCTGAGTGGCCATTGAGCTCATAAAGAGCTCGGCGCACATCTTCAATAGAAAAGTTGTCGCCTACTGCTGAGGAAATCGGTTTACTGCCGACGAAATTGCGCTCTGCTATCATTTCTTTACAAGCTAGTTGAGGGAAAGATTCTGCCCTTCCTAGTTCCTGCTAGCTCAAGGTAAGATATACTGCCCTTTTCAGATGTAATATTTTCAGATTCCGTGTTTGTTACCCAGAAAGAATCGACATTTTCATGTACCTGTCAGCTCTTCTAACGCTATATTCTTCACAGATTACCAAGTCTCTCTAAGGTCAATTTTCTTAATTCATTATGCTTTGCATAGTCCACAGTCATTTTTTTGTCAGTGAGCTTTTCCATGTCCTAACAGTTTCGTAAATGCTCAGATTCTTTTTTTTTTCGTCTTTCAGAAAGCTTTTCTGCGATGTTTTGTGTATTCCACATTATTTCTAACCCCATTCTATGGATATTGTCTTTTTTGTTTATTTTTCTCACTGTGCGATGTCTTTTTGTTGTCTGGGCGTTTTGACTTCTTTCATTGATTTTCTTATCTGAATACTATCTTTAAAATGTTGTTTCTTACTATTGTTTTGTTTTTGTGAGCGCCAGTAAGAAAGACCCTAACGTTTTTCCTGGATAAGCTTTATAAATAATTGATTGATGACTGGTTTGCTTATTATTGTAATAATATAATTGCACGAGAACTAAAATGAAAATCCGGCTCAAACGCGTCGTGGTAGCCACCGTACAGGAAGCAGTGATATCACAGATTCACCGAATGCCTCTGTCAAAGATAATGTACCTGCAACTTACCGGGCCCGTGGAGACAAGTTGAGCTCCATTGTCCCAAAAACCCTCCTGACTGCACGCTGCCATTTGCAAGTTTGCAAAGGGTGCGCATGGTAAAGAATGTGTAAATTGGGTGACCCTTAAGCTTCGCCTTTAAAGAGCCATTCTCCAAGTTTGAATTTTTGAGGTGATAAGCGTAATGCGTAGACGAGGCGTTGATGATCACGTCGGCCAAAATTTGCAACGCTATGCACCACAGAAATGGCTAGAATTTCAAGATTAACGCTGCTCCCCCTACCTTCTGCCGGCACGCGCCTAGAGAATGAGGGCATGATGTGCGCGTAAGAATGGCCCTACGTACACGGCAATGCAGTGACGTTGGTCCTTTACGTAGACGAGTATGCTCTGGCGTTGTCAACAGTGGCACGTGAGAAAGCGAAAATTATTTAACACGACAAGCATAGTTTATGTATTTGTTGCTTGAAGAGAATAAATAATGAGACGCAATAAGGAAATGTGAGTGTGTTTTTTTGTCATTTTCTTCCGTGAATCGCAACGAGATTCGGAGCTAATGTGCCGGCGTTTCGCATGTGTTCGTGTTTCCGCGGTCAGGGCATCGAGCCGACAATAGCCGTGGAAGGCTCCTACGCGTTCGCACAATGATTGTGCTAATCTATTCTACCATGGGCTTGTTCGGGCACGTCATACGCACGTGACCTCTTGGTTGGATGCCGGAGAGAGTAGGGAAGAGATTTGGCTTGTGAAGGCGACGCGGAGGAGCGGCAAGGGTTTCGAGCTCACCTCCTCTCATCCTCGTTTCGCACTGCTTTAACAAACAGTTTTCTCAGCTCGTAATGAACTGATTTAAGAAATGTTGGTGGCAAAATTTTGCTCATCGGACAGCCAATAACTTCCATGGTGTAACTAAAATTTTGTATGGGGCCTGATGAGTTGTAGGGCGCACGGCCCCTAGTGCGCCTTTCACACACACACACACACACACACACACACACACACGCACGCGCGCGCGCGCGCGCATGCACGCACGCACAATAGATCGCACCAGCGCGAGTGTGCGAATGGTACGTACAAGTTTTTGATCTAAAGCAAGAGTCACATTGCCTCCAAGATACACAACGCGCGCTCGCTATCTCCGAGGCCATAAAGATTCTTACAATGCCAAATAGAGCCAAATAGATGGCAGAACATTACCTCGCCTTTGCTGTTTGCCTGATCAAAACCTCTGGAAAGGCTTGATATGTTTTCCACTAGATGGACATAGTTGCCCATTTTTAGAGCTGTTTGAAAGTTCCTATGGGTATTTAGCGGCTATGGCTGCACTATCCCGGCCTTTTTCGACATAATTTGATGGCCTCCCAAATGCACCTACGAATTGCCGATTGGGCTCGTTTTGGTCATGACACCTGTTGAAAAAAATGCGTTAGACTTCTTCCACAACATGGCATTTATGTAGTGTTTTTCCCCACCATAGCTGCAAGCAATATCGTGGCTTTATGGTAGGACACCTGTTTGCCACGTGAAAGGTCCGGGTTCGATCCTGCAATGGGCCGAAAGTTTTATTATTTAATTTACTTCTTCGTCTCATTTTTGCTCACGAATGGTTTTCGCGACCACCCAACGGCACCAACGCCGACGGCGGATTGTCTGCCACATGAGCTGTCTAACACTATCGCGTTAAAAGTGCGTTGGTCGGACGGCTGAAAAGTTCAAAAGTTCCAGTAACGTTTTCTGCAGACAGAAGTCGTTCAGTGCGCCAGACGAAAAGCTCCGCAGTTGAATGCTCTAGTGCGGCTGCAAATGCTTTAAAAGGAACGGCTGCAGTGTTGCGCAAACGGCAAGACGTCCGTGACGGTAGAGAGAAAGAGAGCGTGGTTCCTCGCTTACTGAATGCCGTTTTGAAAAGCAAGCAGATCGAAGCGATCTTTCTGCGGGAATCTAGGAAAGGCAATAATGGTGAAGATATAATGTGGGTCATAGGACGCGCTTACCGTTTAGTCTGTGGCGGGTTTATTGAAGAACCAACACAGGCGAAGCTATCAGTGGTCTGAAATGAAAAAATGACAAGCAACAACAATGGTCCTCGTCTTCATTTTTCGCTGGTGCTGCTGTCTGCACGCTATCCATTACACATGGGTGATACTCGAATGTTGGCTATATTATTTAGCAATGAAGCACACGGCGTGGTTTAGAACACATTAAAGGACGTCGACTATGTAGGCCTGGTGAGAGAACCAAATTAATTAGGTGAATTCAAGTTGAGAACGAACGAATGTTATTTATACAAGTGATTTTGTCAATTATTTGGCCACAAGTAATACACACACAGAGTAAAGAAACACTCAACGACAAGCACAAGCGGCCAAATCATGTCAGTAAACAAGTACCAACTAGGCCAACAATCAGTATTGATTTTGTCAATGTTGCGGCATCGTTAAGGAAATCGAGAGTGCGTGATTTCTGTCCAGAGTTTCATCTACATTTGTGAGACATGATAGTGGGGGTTCAAGATGCACGCCAATATATTTCTAATATGATGTGTGTTATGTGATAGGTATTAAGGCCATAGATAAATTGTGAAAAGAATTTCTCGCTGAAGAAGGTCATTACGTTGCTTTAATCGATATTAAGTGCCATTTACCAGCATGAGCACCAGTTATTGATAGGATCAAGGTCCTCTTGAAGAGCAAGATGATTTTATGTCGATATTCAGTTGCCATAGAGTGCGCAATCATCGGTGAAGAGTCGTTTATTGAAGCAGATATGTGGCGGTAAGTCATTAATTTCAATTAAAAAAGAAGCTACACAACACACTACCCTGGGGACATCGGAGATTACATCAATTAGAAGAGATAAGTAAGAGTTGGCAACATTATCCTGCTTACTGAACTAAAAAAAAATTTTGAGCCAGTATCATAATTATGGAATATAGATTTAGCGACGTGCTTGTTGTGAGCGTTTTTCTTAGCGCAATCAAGCCTCAGATACAAAGTACCATAGCTGCGGGCTTTAATTTTTTTAATCGAGTTGCATTGGCATCAGCTCGCAGTCATTTAAATGGCTGCATTCATTCGTTTAAAACAAAGGCACAATGCTACACTATAAAATTGGTTTTCGTTTGCTCACGTAAGCCCGAATTATTCTCTTTCTGTGTTTAATTTTACTGGCATTCATCGGTGGCATCTCGCGAGTGGTTGGAGGGAGATTTACGCGCCATTTGTGCCACGATGATAAGTAGAACATTTCGCCGTTCTTTTTTATTTATATTATTTTCTCAGAGGGAGAGCCAGCAAAGCCCTTCAATACCTTGATTTCACCTTTCTCAGCAGAACTCCGCGGTACGTGTGCAAGCCATTAGTGGACTGAAAACGTCCTCAAAATCGCGGGAAATATGTCGCTCGCAGAGTCGTTCAGTACATGGTCGTTAGGGAGTTTGCCAAAGACAATAATTATGGAGCAGCTTTCACGATTACCATGCGAGAGAGCAAGAATGAGAAAGTGTCATTTGGGTCCAGTAAATTAAAGCACAGAAGAAAAATTTCTAAGCACCCCGCATTTTCCCCTGCCGAGTATTCGTACTAATGCACTGAGAAGCGCTTTCTCAGTAATTGCTCATTTATAAGTACTACCACTCTTTAAACAAACATTGAAAAAATGAGCTTCGTTAATGTATGCTTCGCATAAAAACGGTGTGCTTTAGGCACTGTTGTGGGCTGAAAAAAACACAAAAGCAGTTGAGATGAACATTCTCACTGATTTCCTTCTTCCACTACGAGACAATGTACTGTAGTATGAAAGCGGGGATATCTAGGAGCGGAGAGAGCTATATTTTCCGCAACCCTTGCTTTTCGTTGTGTTACCCACTATTATTCTGAAGTGGGCTGCACAGTATTTTACATATCAACACTTAATGATAGCAAACAATGTGGATAACCACCTATATATGCGATGAAAAAAATAAAAGCCTCAGTAGGAATACTATGTGTATCACGATCATTTGCGGCAGTGGAACCGAAATGCTCAACATGTGTAAGTCGGTCATGATACAGTGTATGTCAGGTGTTTATCTAGTGCGTACGTGCAGGACTGCAATGAGGGGGCGTATGTTTTAGGATGTTATACTAACGTTACAATTTTTACCAAGCATTTATAGTGAATAAATGACAGCTCAGCTCGCATAATGATTAACATCAAAGAGGAGGCATTGTCTTGAACAGCGAGATAAACATTTAGTCATCAGCTCCGAGTATTGTGAGGAGCCCGACGCTTGAGGACGAACCTTTGGAGCGCTTCATTCATGCTACATACTCGCACCCATCGCAAGTTATTGCTGTAATCCTTTCCGTTTGGCTCGCTCTGCCTCACCGGTGGTAAATGCTGTCTCACGAGCTGTCTCCTTCGAGCGTGGCAACCTAGCCCAAATTGCAGAAATTATCAGGCCACCGTCTTATTCTGAGCATCAAAGTCGCAACCTGCCGAAGAAAGGAGAATGCACGAAAAGCCGCTGTTGTTAGTTAAAGGTTTGCCTTAACACTTTCCGTGCATGGTGAAGAAAAGGTGCCAATTCCAGGTTTCTAAAATCACTGATATGCTTCTGCCTCATCGTAGAAGGCCTCTTTAGCATTCGAAATACTAGTTGAAATGCCTAAGAATATTGGTAGGAGTTTTGGGTTTCAAAAGCACGATATGATTACGATCTGAGAGATGTAGAAGGTTCGGGAGATTTTGACCACATGAAGTTCTTTTGCGGGAACCTTAATATTCATTTAGGTACATGGGTTTCACGCATTTCTCCTTCATCGCAACCACCACCCCTGCGGCGGGAATGCGATCCCGTGACCTTTCGTTCAGCAGTCGAACACCACAACCACTAGGCCACGGGGGCGAGTGCAATCAACGCAGTAGGAAGGAGGGAAGGCTGAACATGGGGGCGCCTTTTGCTAGAAGGCTGGCGAATTACCACCACCGAGATTTCTCAGAAAAACGCTTATAGAGTGCGCTAAACTAAGGCCTCCTTTCAATGCCATGGTGTGAAAGTGCGAGCCTCTCAACGTGAGCCGTCGGTCCGGCTTAGTTCGTGGAGTGGTCGTGACGGGGCGCCACATGATAGGTTGGGCTTCTTGCATCACATGTGCGTCCGAGTGCTTTTCACGGTGATTCGATGTGACGTGTTCACTTCTCTAATATCCTACTCTGTCACATTCGTTACGTCGTGTTCCTTCAATGTGGCTGAAAGCAGTGGCGCCGCTGCCTCACAGCGTTCGTGTTGCAGCAGCGTCGCGATGACGCGTGCTCATTGGTGGCCCCCATAGCTCCACGATCAAAGACGCGCTATCTCAAAACGCCATGTCTCTTACAGAGCCAGCGTGACCACCAACATTGTGTACACGAGTAGAGAGCCTTCATGTGTGCGCACATGAATGCTTTCTAATCTCGAGGAATACAAGAAGTCACTCCACGGATATGTGCACGAGCGAGCAAAAAATTACTTTATGTGATTTCCCTCATCAGGCGCTACATCATAGGTTCTCTTCCCCATGACCGCAAAACACACGCGAGAGCCAGGCGATGAGGGAGAGCAGGAATACGCTTCAGGAGAAGCTCGTGAATGGCCTAATCGGGCACATCTGGCTGGCATTTATAAAATATAGGAGGCACTGGCCGCTGCACAAAGCACGAAGAAGTGCCTAAACAGATACAATTATCGTATAGAGCCGCATGTGTTCCTCATTGAGCGATCGCCCCGCCGCGGTGACCTATAGTGACTAAGGTACTCGGCTGCTCACCCGCAGGTCGCGGGATGGAATGCCGCCTTCATCGGCTGCATTTTTGATGGAGGCGAAAATGCTGAGGCCCGTGTGCTCCAATTTGGGTGCACGTTAAAGAACCCCAGGTGGTCGAAATTTCCAGAGCCCTCCACTACGACGTCTCTCATAATCATATGGCGGTTTTGGGGCGTTAAACCCTACATATCAATCATCTCATTGAGAAATCCCGGTAACGCACTTGAGCATTTGCACGCAAGTTATTTATCCCCTTTCTTTTACGCCCTCAAGCGGCGTTCTATTTCGTTGTCAGCGTTTACGTTTTATTGCTCACTTCTCTCTTGCGCCTTTTGTGCTCCTTACATTGCTTCATAATCCACATTCAGCAAATAGCCCAAGTTCCTATTGTTAGCAGCTCCTCGCTTAATATAGCAATGATCGCCACAGGTGCGCGCATTTTCCACCTCAATTATCGCACTTCACAATGTTTGGTAGCGTAACGTCGCAGGCTATTGCGCATCTCTTGCACGCACACAATTTTGTTGCTGATCCCGTGGTTGCTTGCTTTTAAAAAACGCACGATCACGTAAACTCTCTTTCGTTTTTACTTATTGGGACATTTCTGTGGTCACGGCGCGCTATTACACTGGCCTTAAGTGTAGAATCCAGCAGCCGCGTTTAGCTCAGTAGGGAACCAGCGTCACAGGTGGAGCGCGAGTAGCCGCCGAAAAAGCATCCAAGGAAAAGAATTAGCAGTGGAATCAACAGAACGCATTCAATCTACCCCTTTGTTCTTTGAAGACTGAGCTAAGTGATCGGGTGAGCGACAACCGGTGAGTGTATTGCAGTAATAAAAACAGCATCATCATTGTTATCATCATCCTGGCTGCACCCACTTCAGGGCAAAGGCCTCTCTCAAGTTCCGCTAATCAACCCGGTGCTGCAGTTGCTCCTGCCACGTTATACTTGCAAACTTTTTATTCTCAACTGTCCACCTAATCTTCTGTCTCTCTCTCATGGGATTACCTTTACTTGGAACCTAGTCAGTTACCCTAATGACCAGCGGTTTTCTTCCCTACGTGCCAAGTCGATGTCTATTTATTCGTGTGTTTTACACTGTGATATCTTCAAAGCTTGTTTTTTACTACCCACTCTGTTTTCTTGCCACCTCTTAAGGTTACACCTTGGCGAATTGAAGGTAATGATTCATTGATATGTGGCATTTAACGACCCAAAACCACCATATGATTATGAGAGACGCCGTAGTGGAGGGTTCCAAAAATTTCGACCACCGGGGGTTATTTAACGTGCACCACGATTTAACGTGCAGCCGGGATTCAATCCCACGACACTTGTGAGTCAGCGGACGAGTACCTTAACTACCTTGGGGCCCACCTTAGCAGAGAACAGCGCTTTGAAATAGCTGGCAAGACACTGGATGTTGTAAAACAATATGTCAACTTAGCACAGGTAGTAACTGCGGAGCCGAACCATGAGAGTGAAATAAACAGATGAATAAAGATGGGATGGAGCACAATCAGGAGGCATTCTCAAATCCTATCTACCAGTATTCATCAAGAGGATGATATGTAACAGCTCCATCCCAACGGTACTTACCTACGGAGCAGAAACCTGGAGGCTTACAAAGAAGACTCAACTTACGCTGAGGACGATGGAAAGTAAAATGATAGCGATAGAAAGTAAAATGATACGTGTAACCTTAAGAGACGAGAAGAATAACGTAGTGCGTGTAAAAGATACTACCACGAAAAGAAGACGCAGGTAGCATGTGCCTGCCCTGTTCACGTGACCTTTTCGGAGCCGTGGTTATAGGTGTCATGTCTATTCTTTACAAAATATCTACCACCGAGGCCTAAGGGGAACCCTATACTCACGTGCTTAGCTCAAGGACCGATACAAGTTTTAGTTAGAGATGGGAAAGTAACTAAGGTCGTGCAGCTGCTTCGGTTTTCAAAGAAAATCGCCTCGTCACGGCTTTGTTCATGATTTATGCAATCCTTGAGGTCTTTGCGTGGCCGTCAACTGCTTAAACGAGCGTGCAGCGTAAACACCACAGACGCCAGAACGGTGGCTTTGAACACGGGACGTCATATTTCTCACAAAACAGTTAAACGGAGCCTTTCAGGGAGCCGTAGATAATTTTTTGAGGAGGGGTGAAAGAGGGAGGTTCATTTGAAATTTACCTATGTTTGTGCGCGTGTTTGTACATGTGCGTGTAGGTATGCACAAGCAAAATTGAAAATATTTAGGAAATGTTTAAAGGGACACTGAAACACTTCTTTTTAAATAATACGAGATTATAGACTCATACACGTAGTTTCATGCGGCTAACTCGAAACTCAAGTAAAAACATTGCATGAACCAACTCAAATAAACTGATTTTGCCTAAAACAAGCAACAGGTGCCACGTACGCCATCGCGAGTCTCCCCGCAACCTCTGATTGGTCGAAGCTCCATCGCGGGACGGTGAGGAGAGAGCGGACTGCGCCTGCCGAGAGGTGATGCCGTGTTTATCCTTGGAAATCGAGTAGCTGCTCTTCGTATGGCGAACACTGGAAGTCGTAACGAGTTCTCCGAACGTACGTCTGTACACATTCGAGCCGGTCGCCACTGTAAAAGCGACAGCCGAAGACGATGAGGGCACCGATGATGCAGCTCAGGAAAGAAAGACACAACCAGCTTAACCTCTTTAACGGCCGCCAGCGGGTTGCACCTGCCAGCTCATTGTAGTGAGTGTGGCTGCCAAAATTTGGCAGATAAAGCCACTTGTTTGGACATCGAGCTAAGTGCAGCAGGGAAGTGATGGAGGCTTTTTTCATTGAAAAGGAGGAGGAAAGGTGCGTAAGCAAGCCTTCTGTGGCCCTTGGTAAAAAAAGAAGTTCGGTACCTGGGTTAAGCGCTGCCACGTTAAAGTGATTGTTAGTTTGTTGGGGACCGTTTCGCAAGTTTTGGCAAGTAGGAAGGCACGTTTTTGCGTTTTTTTTTGTGGTTGTTACACACGCGTTGATTATCAATATGATTAGGCTTCTTTCATACCTTGTTTGCTTTGATGGCGCGGTGTCGTCTCTTCCTTTGTCCTTGTCTATATTTTTGCGCTGTGTTTACTTCCCAGCTAGCTACCTTCTTACGCGCTTTCCCCGCGTACTGCAAGCTCGATTTAAAGAACAACTAGCCCGTCTTTCCGTATTATAACAGTGGGAAAGTTGAGCTGGGCGGTGACAAGCATCAGGGCACACACCGGTAGTATAATGCTATCTAAGCATTTACTTTAACAATCGCGGTCGAGGTCAGTGCACGAAGTTACAGCAGTAGTGCTGTGACGTTGCAAGAAGTCAGCGAGCTTGACGCCGGTGATAACACAGTCAGTGTTTATCAAATGGTGTGAATTTAGGTAGTTGGCTTCGTCGCTTGTTATTCCAAAGTCTTCGCTCAGCCACTGCCTAGTATTGCCTCCGTGATTGAGCGGCAGTGGTGGCAGCTCGCATTTTCAGCTACTGATGACTAACTTTGCGGCGGTTGACTCAAGCTACTCATCTATGCGCGCACTTCAAGCAGTTTGTGAATGGTACCTAAGTCTATGCGGAGATAGCACACCTTCCGAAATCTCAGTTTCAATTTTCAATTTTCAGTGCGGTGAAGTAAGCGTAAGTCGGTGTTTTACCTGTGTTTTCCTTACTAATAAGTAACTAAATGTGTTTTAACTGACACTTTGTGACCAGAAAAAAAAATCTAATAGGCAAAAGCCTGACTGCCAAGCAGCTACCTCAACACAAATTGTCTTCTCTGACGCTGTCCTTCGAAATTTCCTAGGAAATTATCGTAAAGACGGCTTTAAGGAAACTTGGTGGACACAGTTAACGCCCCCTCTCAAGTTAGTGCTTGGTGGGAAGTAGCGCAATCTGATCGCTTTGCGATAAGTACGGTCGCGTCTCCTTCGACACATGCTCTCTGGGTTTAATGTTTCGCTGTAGACTACGTACGCATAACATGACAAGACTTATTCACCAGAAAATCTTCTATTATTCGTAACCTTGCGGTCGCAACTGCACGTATAACATTGTAGTAATAGATATGTGGGGCTTAACGTTCCCAAACCACCATATGAACATGAGAGACGCTGTAGTGGAGGGCTCCAGAAATTTCGACCACCCTGGGTTCTTTAACGTGCACCCAAATCTGAGCACACGGGCCTACAACATTTCCGCCTCCATCGGAAATGCAGCCGCTGCAGCCGGGATTCGAACCCGCGACCTGCGGGTCAGCAGCCGAGTACCTTAGCCACTAGACCACCGCGGCGGGGCATAACACTGTAGTCAATGAGACGATTGCGAGTCTGCAGGTACCAAGGCATACATATGCTCTAGCGCCGTTGGCGAAACATGTACAGTGAGCAATGTGAGCTCGAATACTGCAATTGCCCTTTAAAGATTGTAGCAGCGCAGTTGGCTGGCGCAAAAAATGTTCGCCACACTACTTATTCAAGCTGAAACATATCTGTGGCAATCGCATACATGTCACCTTCGTGTAGTGAAAACTGACTTCAAACCATGAAGATGAACAGCGCCCTTCTTCGCCTGTTGCATTGGAGAGCGCTGATTTTGTTCGAAAAATGCAAGATGTTGCTCTTCAAACAAGATGTCGAGCCAACTAGCTGAACAACTGACCTATTTCTTGTCTCCTTCAAAACTCAGCACTGGCGCTTTATGAAGTGTTCTTTCTGTGACTGCGGAGTCTGTTTCTGTCTTTTTTCTATTTCTATAAACTATTTTACGGGGGATGGGGGGCTTCAGTGCTGCCATGTTCGCCTGTTAACGTTGTGTTAACTTTGTGTAACTAAACGATCAGTATTACGGTAGACACATATGCATGAAGGTGGTCGACGTTTTGCGTACAAGATTTTATAATCCTAATAGTTCCCGTCGCAACATACAAAAGCAAGAAAACATCGACATCAAAGCTCAACATGGCGGCGCCATATGACTTTGGTGGTATGTTCTATAACACAGCCTATTCGCTTTCGCTTGCGTGCCTGTGAAATTTGTATTTTTTGCGTCATGTTCTATAATCACCGACCATTTGTGGCTGCGTATGTGTTTAAGAGGCCCTTCTTTTCTTTATTCGCCCCATAGTAGCAAAGCCATCACGGGTAATGTAAGAATGTTCCGACGAGAACAAGAAACAGGCATAAGTGCAGCAACACAATTATAGTGTAGTCATTGAAAGGGATGCATGAGAACTCGCTGTTTGGTTCTGGCTACAAACGGCCCCTACGGCCATTTGTAGCTAGAAATCCGCACGAAGCCCCGCCGCGGTGGTCTAGTGGCTAAGGTACTCGGCTGCTGACCCACAGGTCACGGGCTCGATCTCCGGCTGCGGCGGCTGCATTTCCGATGGAGGCGAAATGTTGTAGGCCCGTGTGCTCAGATTTGGGTGCACGTTAAAGAACCCCAGGTGGTCGAAATTTCCAGAGCTCTCCACTACGGCGTCTCTCATAATCATGTGGTGGTTTTGGGACGTTAAATCCCACAAATCGATCAATCAATCAAATCCGCACGAATTCCCTTTCGGCTTTGTACTTGAAATGGGTTCTTGCGAATTATTCTTTTTGCAACGCTTTTACCACCTTGCAAGATTCCTCGAATCTCATTTGGAACATAGCAGTTTCCGCCACATAAAAACAACAAAAAAATGGCTGGGGACAAACTATGATGCCATCGCGGCGACTTCGTAACAGCAGCATAATAACGAGAATAAAGTGGGGACGACTGCATAACAGCGGCGGCTTTAAAATGGTTTTTCAAGGTTGATAGTACGACGAAGTGATGTTCATAAAGGGACAAGACAAAGAGATTGTCTGGCGACGTGATGACAATGACGAAATAATCGCAGGGGGATGAGTACGACGAAATGACGCCCGCAACGGCAGTGGTGGCGTTTACAATAGCACTGACGTTAGGTTGATACATAGAACGCATAAATACTATTTCACACTATACGTACTGGGTGTGCGGTAATGTGTTCGTAATGCATGTTCTTTATTGGTGTAACTTACGTTATGGCTACACAACTGCTAGAGCCTTTGTTGCAATACGAACGTAGCCATCTCAATAAAACAATTGCCATTGGCCTGTACGTATAGTCATGTGCTGCTGTGTTTATACTGAACTTAATTTCAACAGATGCTCTATTTTCATCGCCGCTCCAGTGCACCTCCGAACTTTTGTAATTGTAAACCACGCAAATAACTTGGAGCTGTGTACACTGTTGTACTCTTCAAAACGTGCTCTGCCACATTAGGTTTCATTTAAGAGTAAATCTAAACCAGAACAGCACCGTATTGAACTGATAGTCGTAAGACTCGTCTATAAATATGTAATGAAAACAATAAGAGAGAACTTACATCAAGCATACGTATATATAATAAAATATAACTAAATACCACAGTTATACATTTCGAACATCGAGATATGAATGGTGTCACAATCCCTGTTAGAGCAATGGCTGCAGCAAATCAATTATGAAATAAATATATACTTTAGGGCAATTTTCGACAATTGCACAATGTTGTACCGAACCTCATAACATCAACAGATGAAAATTTTTTATTAGAGTCCCTGCGAAGGCAATTTATCGTGTAGCGGGCTGCTCCAACGTCGGAACAAAAAGGCAGAGCCTTCCTGTTTTTCCGTAGGCCTGTTGCACTGTTCACGCCTTTTTCCAGTCCCGGGCTGGTAATAGCAGTATACCATACGGATGGTTTGATGACTTCGCCTCTGTGTATGGCGGAGCACAGCCAGAGCACATTCTGTAGTGATATATGCTCATGGCCTGAGCAGACTCCATCTCTTTATCCCCCTTCAATTGCCTTCGGAAATCTAGGCGTACATGCAAAGTAAACTTTACTCCGGGCAGTAAGTGTTTAGAAGCCTGTTACAGAGCAGATATAAGTGGGCAAAAATTTGTAGAAAGTAATGTTGTTACTATTACCTGTGAACTGCTGTTAATGTTTATTTATTGTTTCCAGCTTTTATACCACTCGTCTCGAATTAAAGCAGTTTTGCAGAGATAGCACATATGGAGCGATAATGGGGATGAACAAAGTCTGGCCACACCAGTTCTGTGCTGCTTATAGGAAGCACATCTTGACAAGTTTAAGATGATGTGCCGCATACCACAATAACTGTAAAGAAAGATGGTGATCGGCAGTGAACGTGCTTCCGGTAGAAGCTTCGTGCTCTGTGTTCGTCGAGGGGAGTATTATTTTTTAGGGATTGATTCGAACCAGTCTTTAAAATGAAGAGGTCTGTTGTCCACAACAATCACGAATGAAGTGTTGCACTCCTCCCCGCGCAGAGCATGGCACGGTCAAGTATAAAAGGACCCTTGAGTCCTGTAATTAAGAAGACATGAAGAGGCGTTTCGGTACCATAACGTGAAGAAAGGTGACGATCGGAGCACAAATCACACCGAACGCCCTTCAACGTTTCAACTTCTTTTCTGGCAGTTCTCGCTGGCACACGTTTATTGCCCCATCTTTTTCGACAATGACTTCGTGCTTAATTTCCGCTGGTCGCTGGGCCACACGCCACACCCTTGTTAAAAAGGCGAGAGAATGACGTCGGCATTCACCACATCAGCAAAGCAAAACAGGAAGCCGCACTGTGTAACCCCTCACACGGAGGCACGTACATAATAAAAAAAAATTAAGGCAGCTTCTCACTATTGGTGCCAAGTATGAGAGAAGTGTGAAGGTGGCTGCCTTCATTGCTTCTTTTGAATTTTTTCGTTTCTCTTTGTCTTTCTTTCATTTCGTATTCTATCATTTTTCTCTATCCCTTTTCTCTTTATCTTCGTATTTCTATTTTTCTTTTTTTTCGCTTCCTCCTGTGTTTCTATTCTTCGCTTGCTTCTTATTTTTTTTCCATACTTATACGTGATTTTGTTTAAAGTACTCCGCCCTTATTATCTTCATCAAGGCATTCAACGAGCTAGAAAAACGAGACTCCTCTTTGGCGTGAGTACGTGCTCAACTGTCTATGCTATACGTGGTTTTGCCAGCATTACCCCGTCAGATGGGAGGCGGCAATCCGCAGCTTGTCCTTGGCAGATCAGCTCTGGGCTGTCCACCAAGCCCGCGAGGCGGGTGAGGAGCTTGGCATCTCAGTCCCCACGTAGAAGCTGCCCGCAACACAGTGATCTGTGTTTTGGAGGACCAAATAAAAGTGTATCCAATTATATCCACCCCGAGAAACGACGACAGCATACGACACAATACAACGGCATACGACTGTGTGGGTCCCTGCAGTAATGCGCACTTACAAAGACAGAAAGCTGCTTATAGATGCAAATGCTAGCAGTACAGCTTAATTCGGAAAACCCACAAACCCCCAATGCTCCAAGGAATGCTTTCGCACTCATTTTCTTTCCGAATGGCTACCTTCAGTTCGTCTATAACCCATTACATACGCCTGCTAACATTATGGGGGCTATCTCCACCGGAACATTGCATTTATTTATTTATTCATTCATTTATTTTTCCCTCAGGGTACACAGTACATTGCCGAGGGGAAGGGCATGCACAACAATGAAAAAACGAGGAATACAAAGCAACTGGCATAAAAATATTGTCACTAATTGGGGTACAAAGATGAATGAATGCTCCTAACAACTCACATCATAATAAAGCAAAAGATAACACTAATTTTATTTTTATTACATGGTGAAGGCACAAAGCAATACAAATGAACTGTTCAACAAACATACAGGGGTGATTAGGTAATCATTGTTTTAAGGACATTCTTAAATTGAATGGATTCATTGATGTTTGTTATTGATGCAGGCAGGGAATTCTATTCAATACAAGTTCTTGGGAGATATGATTGGACATACGTTACTGTGTTGCAATAGAGGACTCTGATTTTTGTTGGTGATTACGGCGAAGAGAAATGAAGGGAGCAGCTTGGATTAAACGGGAACGGAGTTTCGGGTTATGATAAAATATTTTATGAAACAGGCAAATGCGAGTGCGCTTTCGGCGGGTAACTAGTGGGATGAGGTTTAGAGATGCCTTCATTCGAGTGACACTAGCTGAACGATGGTAGTTAGCCAAAATGAAACAAGCTGCATGATTTTGAACGGACTCCCACATGTGTGTTAATGTTACCTGACCGGAGTCCCAAACAGATGAAGCGTATTTCATTTGAGGACGGACGAATGAGGTATATAGTAATAACTTTAGTGACGATGGAGCAAGAAAGAAAATTTTTCGAAGGTAACCCAGTTTTTATTAGCTTTGGACGCTAAGTGTTCTGTATGTAATTTGCAGGACAAAGTGTTAGTTATGTGGACGCTGAGGTACCAGTACGATGTTACAGTTTCAAGGGGGTGACTGTGAAGAAAGTAAGTGGGACAAGTTGTACTCGACCGAAAAATTCTCATACACTTGCATTTTTTTATGTTTAGTTCCATTTTCCAAATAAGACACCAACTAAGTAGTTATTGAGATCAACCTGAAGAGAATGAATATCATTGTGATTAGATATTTTACGGTAAATCACATAGTCGTCAGCGAACAAACAAATTTTGGAAGTAACAGTAGAAGGTAAGTCATCGATATAGATTAGGAATAGGATTTGACCTTTGCGGTTCGCGTTGCTTGGCCATATCAATCGGATCCTGTTGCTTACTACCTCTGTGTTTGCCAGCTTGTGTTGCGGTTAGTTTTGCGAGTGTTTTTTCCCCATCGGCACTGATTTCTGTTCACCACTTTGTGTCTTGCACCTTCAGGAGCTTTGATTTGCGGGCAATGCGGCACGTATAGACACGAGGGTCTGGGAAGTTGGAACTTAGAGATAGATGAATGGAATAGAGAAGCAAACAAACGACCAAAATCCACAGGGCAACTGCATTTTTCAACCAAATAGATAATCACGTGCCACAGGTCTGCCTTCTATCTGTGAGCGTTATTGAATATACGGAGCAGCTGACTATGCACGAGACATTTATACTCACACTAAGACTTGAAGCTGCCTACGTGAAGAGCTTATTTAGTAATAGAGAAGAAAGCGAAGAGTAAGTTTTATATGTGAATGCTGGAAAAACGATACAGAACGCCCTTTCCTTCCCTGTTACAAAAATTCTCCTCTTGATGACTAATACTATGCAGAAACCTGCAAGTTTTCTATGGGACACCACCGTTTTTTCCTTTTACCTGTAGCTATATACAGATTTCGCTGAAAAAGGCAGCAGTTAGCCCAACAAATGGCTGCAAATCCTGGGTGGCCTGGCGAGGGCTTTGAGTATGCACAACGAGGTGCGAAGGAACAGGATAGACGACTTCGCGAAGACCCCTAAGTGATGGAACGCCTTGCGCCAAAGACAACGTTTAGATGTATGTTCAGATTTACGTTTTAGATGTATGTTTCAACTCGAACCTCTCTGTGATGCGAATGAAAGTAGAAACACTTTATAGCATCACCTACCTGAAGCCTAACAACGACCAAGAACATACATAAAAACCACCTGTATCGCCTAGCTAAGGGCCAGACGCAACTTCGAATCAACCAGGTTAGCCTTCGAAATCCTCCAGTTTTGCTGCGCCAGGGTTTGCGTGGCTTATTACAAGCTCCGCCAGTTTATTGTAGGGTAATTATTTCTCCTAAATATCACTCACAACGCAGATGCAGAATGGGGAGCACCTCTTTTCGTTGCCAACAGGCGACACGGGACGAGTGATCTTCGTACGAATGGTCAGCTCACCAATAAACTCTCACGTGTTACCTAGCACATCAAATCTGTCGCAATGAAGTCCTCACTATGAAAGTAAAAAAGAAGGAACATTTCCGGATGGGCTTGTTTTCTGCGATACACAACTAAGAAAACCGACCGATTATCAAGCCGGGCAAAGTACAGCGGCCATTATTTGTTGTTTCTAAAGTTGTATTTGAACGATGGACGTGATCGCAAAACAATCAGTCACGTGAAGTGGGATATGTACCGGATCTCTTTGCAACTAAGATTTACACGTCAGGGAAGAATTCACGCTACAAGAGGGAATTCCAGAATTGCTCGCCGAGGATCGCAATGGTCATTTCGACCTGCGCTGTTTCACGGATCGCTCCAAGCACACCGAAGCGGGGACACGGGAACGGGTGACGTGTAGCAACGTAGTACGCAATTCTCTAATTTTAATCTTCCTTTGCTCTGTCGTGTCAGTACAGATTTAACTGTAGTGTAATTATTTTCACTTAAATCGAAAGTAATTAAAGGGTGTGAACAATCAGCCTTTCCCTTGGTGGGATCAGAACCCACAGGTATGGAATCGCGCCACCGACGCTCCTCTTATTCAAATATAGCGTTAAAAGTACTTGTAATCCCCATTACTTCATGTTTGCTGCAATAGTTTCACTTCAGCAGAAGAACTGACTTTATGCATCGAGCATATCCTTCTTTGTAGCAAGTCAAGGCAGAAATTTGTTAAGTTTCTGTGCAGTACAATAGCGACTACAATGATTACTAATAAATGGCTCACGGGTATTGCATAGTTACCTTCCTCTCTCTTGCTTCTATTTGGGACAACAGCGTGAAATACCTGCGGCACATTTTGAAAAATGAAGATTTAAGAGATGTTTGCGTATATGCAGTTACATGGGCTGACTAAATAGTTACCGAACACGGCAGCAGACCCGGATCTCACGTGTTGGATCTCGGCCGCAGTGCTAGAATTTAGATTGAGGTTAAATGCAAGAGTCTCATGTACTGTGCCTAATCAGTGTACAGTGCACAACACCAGATAGTCAAACTTTCAAGATAATTTTACAACGACCTGCCGGATAGGGACATTGTTGTTTTCGCACGTAAATGCCCAGCAGTCATTGGCGATAAAATAGACATTACACCGAGTCGTCGTACTGGTCGAAAGTGGTGATTTCATTCTTTTTAGTTATTAGCTGGTGCCATCTCTGTACAGAAGTTAGAGCATAAGCAGCCAAGTGCTGCGAAATGTACGTAAACGAAGTCGAGCACATGCCAGTTCTTATGCGTCTTCTTTTGTAAAACTACAATGACGGTTGTGGGATTTATGAGATCTACCATATCCCACTTTTGGCCTGGACGCTTCGCTGCAACCTCAGAAGATGAAAAGGGTTCACCACTGCGGTACCAGCTGTTTCAATGCAACCTGTTTGTAACACATGTAACGCTCAAGATAAATCTCACTTCGTTTCCATTCTAACAACCTCTCTCTCTCTCTCTCTCTCTCTCTCTCTCTCTCTCTATATATATATATATATATATATATATATATATATATATATATATATATATATATATATATATATATATATGGGAAAGAAGCGTATACTTAAGGGCTCGTTTTTCGTGTTTTACACAATATTAATGAGATATAACAGACAATAATGCCAAGGAAGGTATAGGGGAAGTTATTAGGCCGATTGTAATGTAAATGATTGATTGATTGATATGTGGGGTTTAACGTCCCAAAACCACCATATGATTATGAGAGACGCCGTAGTGGAGGGCTCCGGAAATTTCGACCACCTGGGGTTCTTTAACATGCACCCAAATCTGAGCACACGGGCCTACAACATTTCCGCCTCCATCGGTGTAATGTAAATGAGAAGAAAGAAAAGTGGGTGAAAAGATAACTTGCCGTGGGCAGGATCCTGCCCACGACAAGTATCTTTTCACCCATATATATATATATATATATATATATATATATATATATATATATATATATATATATATATATATATATATATATATATATTCTGACGTAATAACGGTAAACTAAAAAGACAATGTATTTTGGGTTGCGCTTTCATTTAGGGCAAAGCTTACGCATATTACGTACACAAAAAAATTGCCCGCAGCTTCCCTCGGGGGAACACTGAGGAGGATGCGGAGCATATAATTGGTTAACGGGGTGTTAAAGTGCGACTTACTTGGGTCGATGGCTAAATTGGTTAACGTGACTGTGAAATGGGGTGTTAAATTGCGACTTACTTGGGTCGCTGGCTAAATTGGTTAACGTGGTTGTAGGAGGGGTGTTAAATGAGTGAACACGTACGACACGTATCCCGTTTTCGAAAGTCTGGGTCCTCTTGTCGACGCTTACGTTTCAAAGCGGCCGAATCCGGTGCTGCTGCTCGACGCTGACGTCTCTCAGCGGCTTCACGTTCTCTAAGTTGAGCATCTTCCGCTCGACGCCGACGTTTACGTTCGGCGTCGCGAGCTCTTCTCCGCGCTGCCTTGTCTTTGGACGACGACTTGGTTGCGGTTCCGCCAACACTTTGGCCGGCGCTGGTCGAAGGGACGTCGATCATTGCGACCTCGGACGTCGACGCGCCGTACAAACCAACCGACGAGCGGCAACTGAGCGAGCGAGCACCGACCTTGAGTATATATACAGCGCGACGGCGCATGCACTGTGAGCTGTCGAATGTTCGAGAAGGGGGAGAAGCGCAACGGCGCATGCGCGCGCGTCAGCTGCCGATGTTCTCGAAGCGTGACGGCGCATGCGGGCTACATTATACAGCTAGCGAACGTTCGTGAAGAGGAGAAGCGCACGCGGTGTGTAGAGGAGGAAGGGTGCACAGATGGTGGAGGAGTGAAGCGCGCGCGGTGTGTAGAGGAGGAAGGGATGCGCAGATGGTGGAAGAAGGAGGAGGAAGCTTGCGGACGGCGCCGCACTACAAGCCTCGAGTATTAGATGCTCCGCATCTAAAAGAGAACATGAAAATATAGCACGTGCCACAAGGTATAAACGCCAGGCCGGCGCGGAAGGCGCAGCATGCACAGTCACGGCGAAAGCTATAGGAGCAGCTTTTCAGACCCTTTTCTAAACACTCATTGGTTAACTCCTGCAAGCACACTTGCTTGATGTCCTCTACGGCAATAATAATAAAATCTTTAGGGTAGTAGGACAGCGTTCGCTCTGCTATTTTTCGTCATTCTCCTGAGGAGCGTGGTTTCCGCTAAACTATTGCAAAGAATTTCGTGCCAGTTGTTTATGCAGTGGCTGACGACAATGAGGATCAGAAGGGTGCGCTCAAAAATCGGCACAGAATTACGAGGTGGAGGTAAATGATGCCATACATGACATCCATGTCATGATTATCATGTTTGGATGTGTCGTTTACCTTCATCTATTCGCGTCACGTGATACCAAATTTAGTATATATGGGGCTAGTAAAACGGCCATGAGCACACCATGAGCGTGGTATGTTGTCAATATCTTACATGACACGCGTGTCAGAATTATCATTTTTGCAGCAATAATATATTTCATCATCCATCAACGTCACGTAACACCAAATTTGGTACCTGTGGAGCTAGAAAAATGACCGCGAGCGCATCATGAAGTGCCCAGTATACTGCGATGTAGCGTTGATGCGAACAAGCGCTGGGCACAGAGATACAACCTTAACAAAAGGCGAGCACATAGTCTGACTCCAGGCGCGACCAGCGTTCGTCGGCACGGCTCGATGGCAATAGGCGCGAAATGCGACATGCTGCATTCCGCGCCGATGCGTGATCCAAACAACACTGCGTCCCCCTCTTCTCGTGACGGAGGGACGCCAGACGCACTGAAACGCGCATGCGTCAAAGCAACGCCCACCGTGACGGGCAATCGGCATCTAATTTTGGGGATGGCATCCGGCAGCTTGATTCGCTCCTCACCTTTAACGAAATTTGCAAAAATTATCAATTGGCCAGGCGTAGCTTTCCGCTCCCGCACCCGCAACTCTCTAGGGCCCAATCAGTCACTTTAAGAATGCTGCAAACGGTTACTTACCCGTCGCCTTTAGTGTACAGTAAGTTTATCGACAGCATAAAGCCGCAATGCCCTCATTGCGAAGAGAGACGTTGCACGTTACCCCACATGCTCTGGCAATGCGCGGCGCTGCGCGATGGCGAGCCTCTCAGCACAGAAGCTGCCTGGAGGACGGCAATTACCAGCTCGGACCGAGAGGTCCAAATCCGGGCTGTCCAGAGGGCCCGCAATTTGGCGGAGGGGCTCGCTCTTCCTGTCCCCACGTGGGTGCGGCCCGCAGCCGACCCTCCCTCTTGAGGGGAATCGGCTCCTCAGGACAATTTGTAAATAAAGTTCATTGACTGACTGACTGACGGAGGGACGCTGGACGCGCTAAAACGCCCAAGGGTCAAAGCGACGCAGCGCGGCGCGCACCAGCGAATTTATGGCAGGACCAGCACCTGGCATTGCAGCGCTGGTGAGACACGACGGAATGAACGCCGGCGAGCACACGCAGCGCGTCACATCGAAATTATGACTACATGCCTTGAAATGACTACATGCCTTGATTTTAGCATGTAGTCATGTTCTAACATGACACGCATCTCATGATTACCACGTTTGCACCAGTCACATACCTTCGTCATCCATTTGCGTCACGTCATGCC
This sequence comes from Rhipicephalus microplus, assembly GCF_043290135.1. Lineage (NCBI taxonomy): Eukaryota > Metazoa > Arthropoda > Arachnida > Ixodida > Ixodidae > Rhipicephalus > Rhipicephalus microplus. Next base: position 96,744,904 of record NC_134704.1, on the reverse strand, counting down.
AAATTTAGCATATGTGAAGCTAGCAAAACGGACGCGAGCGCATCATTAGTGTGGTATTTAGTCATGTTGTTACGTGACAAGCATGTCGTAATTATCATGTTCGGGTGTTTCATTTACCTATGTCGTCCAATCGCGTCTAGTAATACCGAGTTCGGTACATGTGAAGCTAGCAAAACGGTCGCGAGTGCATTATAAGCGTAGCATGTAGTCATGTTGTTACATGACACGCATCTCATGTTTATCATGTTTGCACGAGTATCATACCTTCGTCATCCATTCACTTTCCGTAATACCAAATTTGGTATAAGTGAAGCTAGCGAGATCGTCGCCAGCGCAATATGAGCGTGGCATGTAGTCATGTTGTTACATGACACGCATGTAATGATTTTCATGTTAGGGTATGTCACTTGTATTCTCCATGCAATAATGCTATACCATACCATTTTTGCAAGATGCCATGTGAACGAAACCACCGCAAGAGCTGCAGGACAATGAAATGCAATTCATGGCATTTATGACACACATGGCATGATTTTCATTTTATGACTCGTCAAATATCTTCTTCATACAGTCATGTTATGCCATACCAGGTTTGGTAATGATACCATTATCTAAACGGCCAGGAGAGCTAAAAGTCGTAGGCGGCAAGATGGATGGATGGATGGATGGATGGATGGATGGATGGATGTATGGATGGATGGATGGACGGACGGACAGACGGACGGACGGACGGACGGACGGACGGACGGACGGACGGACGGGCGGGCGGATGGATGGATGGATGGATGGATGAATGGATGGATGGATATGCTCAAAGTCGCGGAAGGTCACTGGGAACTGCTTCTCATTTAAGACAGAGAGAGAGAGAGGAGGAGGAGAAACACATTGCACATAACACACAAACCGCACACACAGTTCAGGTTTCACAGGCGGTCGCACTGTGATATTGCCCTCAAGAATTGTAGAAAGGCTTATGTGGCTTTCTGGATTGAAGCATGCGAAGGCCATGCTCCCAAGATCTTCTCCAGAGTAAAGAGTCGATCATATCAACATTTCTCATTCGTGCTGCGCATATAATCGATTTCCACTGTACGTGGGATCCAGCAATTTCTTCCTTTTTTTTAATTTCGTGCGATGTGGTTGCGGTCTATTTAAATAGGGCGCGAAGGCTCGGCCGAAAAGCGGTTCAGAAGCTATTGCCAGCGACATCAGAGTGGGGAGTTATGGGAGCTGCGATTGAAGCGCGGCCATGTGTGGAGGGAACAAACACTAATAGGGTAAAGCCAATTTCGATTCAAAGTTGAAGCAATCAATAGGTTTTACAAATGGGATTTCTTTTCCCTAACAATATTATGTGGATGTAATGAACAAAAAATTTGTGATGTTTTTATTATTACAAAAAATCTTTTTTTTTCTAGCGCCCTCTGCCCATGCTGTTACTACTCAGTGCAGCCCTTGCACTACATGGGTACACATGGCAAAGCCCACTCGAAACCTTCGTCTGCGAAGACACACACCCTCACGTGTTTTAGTGTTCTGCGCTTGCTTGCGTTCTCTGTTGTGCTCGAAATTGTTAGGTGCATTTTATCGTTGGCTAGCCTCTTTAGTGCAGTGTCCCACAGGCAGCTGAACGATGCGAATTACATTTAACGCCGAGTGCTTTCGTCCTTAGCTGCAGAAACGATGTGCTGTGCAAGGATGCAGTAGCAACAAACGTATGTCTGGTTATCCAATGTCTTCTAGGTAAGAAGCAAGGTTCAAAGTGCACTGCTCGCTGCACATTCATGCATCAATATCTCTGCATCCCGGTTTCCTTCTTGAACATACAGTGCCTACTGTTTGCGTTATCGACGAGAATATTGCCAAGTTATCTATCACGGTACGACTCACATATCTTCTTTTGCGTACGAAGCGGTAATTTATCAAAGAACAATGCAAAAAAATAAAGAAACATAACGCAGGAAGGGTTCGCAATTTTTCTTGTTATTATTACCAGTTTGTGCAGTGTAATAAATTAAATAATTGTGACCAATAAATAAAACTAAAATGTCATCTTTTTGGGGCGACTGAGACGTCATCTTTTTCTGTTAAAAGAAAAATCACAAGCATTGTGCATGCTAAAGTACCTGTGTATGTGTGAAACAAATAAACCGCGCTGCGGATATCACATGTACTACACGCTGCTACGCTGTTGGTTGTCTAAAACATCAGCGGAAGATGCCGCGAACAACAAATAAAAGCTCGAAGAATAAGCTTTCTTGTAAAACCGTGGCAGAATGAACGGTAGTACACTTAAACATCAGTCATGAGTTCGCATTAGATTAGCTGGTGTTGACTTGAAGCACACTCGTGCAAGACTCACCTTATAGCGAGTCATTATCGATCAGGGGCCTGTGAAAAACATTTTGAGATCGAATTTTGAGCCAGTTCGAACGAAATTACGTCACTTGTTTATGAGCTACACGTCACATCCACTTAATTTTTTATTTCACCGGAAGTGTTCCCTCCTCACAGAGATGGCACTAAACCCCATGAGCAGCAAATCTTCAGTCATTTTCTGGACGTATGGGCTTCTATGGAGCTTTCGCTACGAGTCTATGTATACGCTGGCGGCGGTGGAGCTGTGCGAGACCCGAGTTGTGATTTCATAACCATAAATTTCCCTAGTATAACTAGAGGGAACTCTAAAGCTAGTGTCTATGGGAGCTTCAACGCACGGTGCTTCAGTGAGCATGAGATTGATAGGTAGTACACAGAGTTGTCTAATCTTCGTACTTCTGGCCTCCTTCTGGCTTCGCATGTGGTCGTGTGGCTTGGAGCTGTTTTCCCACGAAACAAAAAGAAAATTGGCAGCATATCCACAGAGTGAATGGAGATTGGGGCGAAGCATTCGTCCGTCCAATCGTTCTTGCTTCCGTCCATCCATGCGCCGGTCTGTGTGACCGTCCATGCGTCCGTCCGCCCGTCCGTGCGTGCGTCTGTTCGTGCGTCCGTCCGTGCGTTCATTCATGCATCCGCCCCTGCGTCAGTTCATGTGTCCATCCATGCATCTGTCTGTGTGTCCGTTCGTCGAGCTATTCAACACTTCAAGTACCACCATCTCGCATCTTTCCATCATATATTCTCCATATAGAAGCACCGCCATCCAGCGGACACTTAAGGACTAAACGAGAGGTGGCACACGCACACTTTCTTACGGCTTGCGCTTCGGGTCTACTTCCCACCTTTAACCTCCTCGAGTTCATGGTATATACCAATCCACTGTACTCATGGCACTGCGGCTCAACGCTCGCTAAACCTTTCTAAAGCTAAGGAGGTTACGCCCAGCGAAAACAACGTAGCAACCTTTTCCTGTCAGATAGTGTTCAATGTACATGCCAATGGCTGCTAAGGGGAAATGAGAGACAAGAGAATTCGGCTTTTACTTCTTTCTTACGGCTTGCGCTTCGTATCTACTTCCCACCTTTAACCACCTCGAGTTCATTCATGGTATATACTAGTTCATTGTATTCATGGCACTGCGGCTCAACGCTCGCTAAACCTTTCTAAAGCTAAGGAGGTTACACCCAGCGAGTATAACGAGCAAACAGTTCTTGCCAGATAGTTCTCAATGTACATGCCAATGGCTGCTAATGGAGACTGCAACGCGCTCGTTAACTAAAAGCCGAATGCTCCTGTTTCTCGTTCCCCATTAGCAGCCATTGGCATGTACATTGAGCATTATTTTACTGTTCAACAACGCAGAGAAGAAATCTCTCACCGGCACCACCTTGGAGGTCAAAATGTTATAGTTGTTACATACTACAACGGCTACGAGGGATGAACAGGTTTCGCTATAAGGAGCTTCGCCCCTAAAATCAACAAATGTTCAGCGGTTGCGTTTTCACCACCTTACTTTTTTAGGCGTATCATTTTGAATGAGGTCACAAAATTGAAAAGGATTCATTCTTTGAAATGAAATCGAAACCAGCAATAAACAAAGCCGCAAGTGCGATTTGCCGCCCGCAAGTACGAAGACTAGGCAAATCTTTGTACTACTCATTATTCCCGTGGTCACTGAACAATTGCAGCGCAACCGTCCGTTCTAGTTAATTTCACCAATCTCTATGCTTACAACAGCTTTCGCTGTAAAACGGCATCCCTGTAGTATACACTGTGCTACTGTAGCGTTTACAGTTAGCAAATTTCTCAAGTGTACTCAAAGAGCCTAAGTGTGACGCTGCACTTTCGCACGCAGGCAACGCAATAACCCTCCAGTTAATTATAAAAACATTGCTGTTTGGTAGGACAGCTAGTGCCACACGTGTGCTCGTATCGTAGTTCATATGCTTGAGAGTGTCTAGAGGGCACTACGTTCAGTCGTAGCACAATTCCTGGTACGTCAGGTCACGATACGCGCAGATTTGGGTGCACGTTAAAAACCCGAGGTGGTCGAAATTTCCGGAGCCCTCCACTACGGCGTCTCTCATAATCATATGGTAGTTTTGGGACCTTAAACCCCACATATCATCATCAGGTCACAATACGCGGAAATGCTTTCTAGACATCGCAATGCCCTTGAAATGGCACACTCGCTACAGGTACCTCAGTCACATCAATCAGGATTTGTCTCAGCGCAAAGGTTCGGTGAGAAGCAATTGCAGACGTCGGCTTCGTCGGCTTCACCAAACCGTTACAAATGAGGGTAAAAACAGCCCTCTGCGGGCCGACGTGCCGTACAGTCTAGTGATGCAGCTAACCTCGCCAAACACATGCAAGGCGGCTATCGTATACCTTTCCTGCACTGCGGGACCGAACGTAGGGGTGAAATATATTCTGATCAAACTCAGCCGGGAACGGCAACAGCGCATGAGCAAGGCGTAGACCATGAGAAATGAGCGGAAGCAGACAGGGAGCAAATAAATAGAAGAAAGAAATAGCAAGACCAAAGGCACAAAGGCACCCGAGTACGTTAATTCTGGTTAGCCTCATGGCTCGTTCCTGCTATAGCTGAGCTAATAAAGGTGGTGTCGTAAGCCGCGAAATGGCGAAACGAAACTTCTTCCCTGTTGCTAACATATATGGGCAGAAAAATTAGGCACTAGGGATATATGGCTTACTGTCTGGATATTAGCGGGCTGTGGCTGCTAGCGGGCGTTTTGTTGCAATAGCCATTACTGAGCCCCGTAGGCGCCATTATTGGTCACGTCTGTTGCAGCGCTTACTCGTGCATTGCTTTAGTTCGCGACACAACATTTTGGCGTTGCTTGTGTTGATTAGCTGCTTTCTCAATCCGATAGCCTATTTATCAACCTTATACCGTAGAGGCTGTATCTGTTACGCTGTTCATAACCATTTGTTCACAGCGGCCTGCGTTTTCGAAACAAAGCCATGTCAACGCAACAGCGTTAAAGGGAAAGTTTAGTTGGAAATTACAGTGTCGGCATCGGTGTGATTTGTTGTGGGCGGGAAATGGGCACTCTTCATGAGCATGAATTGGAGAATTATAGAAATAAACGAATAACAATCTTCGTTTGAGTGGCAACCGAACCCAATTCTATCTCCGAGTCTAGGCAATGTATGGAACTGATCCAGGAAAAATCTTTCGCGATTATTATGTAACGCGACGAGTCTCCTTAACACATGTAATGCGGCGTGGCGAAAACGTGGAACTACCAAGGAGGATTAAAAGAAATGCAGGAGTGAATATCATCACCTAGGAGTGAAGCCGTGCCCCCGGCAAGGTGGCGGCTGCTGCGGCCATCTTACTAGGGGCATGATGAAGCATCACCGTTCAGCCATAGAGAGAGCCTTTCTCTCGCACACCCAACGAGTTTAATGTGGAAACTTTTTTGGCTCACATCGTGTTCAAAGGGCGTCTTATAGTGTTAGTAGTTTTTTTTAGAAAGCCACTATTTGGAGGCACAATTCTTGGAAAATTCAGTCACCCATACTCGTTTCTGTGTGTTATTTTGTCGGAAACAACTATCTTTTAATATAGAACTAACGTAGAATTCGCACTATCATATTAAGGCATCTTGATCTCTAAGTGGACACTATCAGAAAAGAACATGTTCCCGACATCTTGACAGTGGCAAAAGCTGGTTTCCCTTCTGCTGGTAAGGCATTGCGGGAGCTTTCACTCCAGCAATTTATTTAATCCTCCTTGAGAACGACGCCAGGTTTCAGGAGAAGTCAGTTGCTTAACTATTGAGGGGTCTAATGGCCACCCATAAAAAATTTTGAGAAATATTTCATCATCATTATCAGTAAACTATAAAAAAAGTGAGCAGCTGCTCTGGTTCGCGTGTTTTTATATGGACGCACAATGGAGACTTTACGAATTGTACAAAAATTACAGCGCCCATACGTGATGACGAGTGTGTGAAGCTCCGGAAGTTTCATTGGTACCCGTGAATCTTCCGAGAATTTTACCCAGCCGATTACCATGTAAATTGAGTGAGCTCGCGCTAGAGCTGTTTTCTGAGCCCTCCGCACCGCCGCCTTGTCTTTGTAGCTCATGCTTGAAGCACGCAGGCTGCCGGCGAAAGAGAATGTGCGCCAGGAGCGAACGCATCATAACGCAGGAGCGAACTCGGTCTCCGATCACACAAGAGAACGCAGAGAACGCTGCAGCGCAATTTCGTATCCAGTGCATCCCCTATGCCACGTGAGCGTCCCTACGGATCTCTCCCCACACTCTTCGACGCCGAAGGGCCGTCTAGTGAACTCTCCGAGAACTAGAGGTGGCTACGTGAACGCCGGGCTTCGCACCTAAAAGGATGGATTGCAGCGTACGGGCTACATCACTACTGTGCCGTCCTACCGGACTCTGAAACCTGGTCCAGAAGACTAACTCCATCGTCTTGATGCAAGAACACTACCCGAAACCAAAATTCTGGAACTGTAGCCCACACTTTCGTTGATTCACAAGTCCTTGAAAGTCCTTTTAGATATCTGAAATGACCAGGCATCACGAGTGTCTGTGAACTACTAGCGCCAGTTCATGTTGTGTGTGTCCTCACTAAATGCTCATTTTTTTGCTTTAGATGCGAAGCATCTTTTGGTCAGGTCTTGTGCCTTAATCGCCGTCGTAGCCATGCTCACCCACTAGATGGCTCAGAGGTAGAGTGTTCGCTCCGCTCCGTCGCGTGCTTTGATATGAGGGGAGACCGCTAAAGGCACGGCGCTGCTGTGTATCAAAAAAGCGCTTATATTTTGTCTTTCTCTCTCTCACACACAGCGTGATTGTATGAATGAAGACATAAGCGTGAGCATGGTAGAAGCAAAGGCTTGCAAAGCGGCTATGTGCGCGACAATGGACGTTTACGATGATCACTAAAGCGCATCTTTTCACAGAACTTTACAGACGTTGACCCATGGCTGCTTAGCATACTACGCGAGGTTCCCTTTACGGGAAGATCTGTTTTTCTTTCTGTTGTGCTTTCTTCTCTCTTTTTTCTATCATTACTCCTTGCCCTCAGCCCATATGTAGGGTAGCCAACCGAGTCAACCTTGGTTAACCTATCTGCCTTTTCCGCAGTGTCTTTCTTTGTCCAACACTGCTGACTGTACTTCCACTAGGCATCTTAGGAGTTTTGAACTGCTCACGTAAGTCGCACAGACACTCATTTTCTTGCGGAAATTGTTGAGGTGTTTGTCGACTAGCGAAGCGAGGCTCTCAATGGAGAAAATGATGCATCGAATGGGGCCCAATTGCGCTAGCTCATTCTACTCTTGAAGCGAAGGTCAAATATCCAGCAACGTTTTCACAGGCGCAACCGACTTGGTCACGAAAAGTGTTGTACGTCACGGCACAAAATCCTAAGGCTTCTAGTACGAAATCCTCCTTGTGAAATTACGTAAATCATAATGTACCATATTCCACGCCAACTCCAAGCTAATCCTCCAATGGTTCTTTATATCTAACTGACAAAGTGGTTGGCAGACCAACTGCAGTCTTATAGCTCAGTTGGTAGAGCATCGAACCAGTAAAACGAATGTCGTGGGTTCGGTACCCACTGATGGCGAGTTGTTCCTTGCAAGTTTGAGCTCCTTTTCCATTAACCTTATATTTACTACGCCAGAAATAAAAACGTCAATGACGATTTTTATGCTGTCATTTGTAGTTTTCTTTATTGGCGATTTCAAGTGCTCATCACCACGTGGCCGCGCCTGGAAGTGGCATAACAGGGTGAACATTAAAAGAAGATATGTTACCACGTTCAGCACGTTGAGAAGCGGGTGCATATCCCCTTTAGTTTCACCTTGCCACCCACGCAAGTGAGAAAAAGAAAGTTAAATCCAAGTATCATTGCTGTGTCCCGCAAAAGTGTAGCATCGTGGTTGAAATATGGCAAGGCATCGTTCTATCGCTTCATAAAGATTGCAGGCCACACGCGACTGAGAGTAAAGTAGATCAGAAATTTACGTTTTCGAAGGAAATAGATGATAGTATCTTCCAATGAATTCACCCTCTACGAATCCATTCGTCCTGGCGAGTACACCATTGTTTATCGTGTGTGCTGTTTTCTCAATCAATATTCGGGCTTCCGTAAGCGAGGAGGATCGTTTCAGTAATACCAGCAAGCGCTCAAAGAAATTTCTCGTCTTGCGTGTCGGAGTATAGTTTTCGCGTGTGCTTGTTTTTTGCATACTTCAAACTGCTACTATTATCAAATTAGGCTGATCTAATACCCCGCCCCCCCTTTACTATTTTATTCTTTCCTTTCACTTGTGTGTAGATAGACGCGCACAAACGCACGCGCGAATGTAGTACACAAACAGTGGGTGAACCTCATCTGGAAAACTTTCTCCCTACGCCCCTGTCACTTACGTACGTTTCTTCCACATGAATTGTAGTAGTAAAACGTGAAATACATTTATTATGGACAAAGAGTGTTTATGCCTACGTTTGTCTGCAGATTGTGCTGTGTTCAGATTACATGCACAGCTCTTGAGAAAGTGGGAAAGACAACTTTCCTATTTTTGAGCATTCTGATGGGGACGCGTTGCTTAGCTTTTTTTTTTTAGACACAGTACCGCAAAACTTATACAGGAATAGGCTTCTTTCAAAGGAATCCATTTATCACAATTCTACTGAATAACTGATGACTTATTTCAGAAAATCCATCGAAGTTAATAAAAGTAATTTACTTTGATCAGCTATGCATTTCTTATATTATTACTTTCATGAGGCTCACGCCGACGTCGAGATCTAGTTTCTGAGGTACTCGGCTGCTGACCCGCAGGTAGCGGGAATGAATCCCGGCTGCGGGAGCTATATTTTTCATGGAGGTGAAAATGCTGTAGGCCCGTGTGCCCAGATCATTGTGCGCGTTAAAGAACCCTGCAGGTGGTTGAAATTTCTGGAGCCCTCCAGTACGGCGTCTCTCATGTGGTGCTTTTGAGACCTTGAACCCCACATATCAATCAGTCATTTTCCTCAGGGTAATACGGCTGACACTTTTTTTAGGTAGTCGGTGGTTCAGTCACCCTGTACGTAAGCTCATGCGTGCGTGTGCATGTATCTTCGTACGTGTGTGTACATTGTCTTGTAGATTATGTTCATGCGTAAGTAGTGTGCGTGCATATATGTACATTGAATATCAAGTAATGCCAACACTAAAAATTGATTGTTCGGATGCCCAAAAATTTATTTATTAGAAAGCAGATAACATTAATCGGCAAACAAAAACGAAAGAGCACTCCTATTCCAATCGGAACGAGTATTTGCTATACCTGAACATACACGAGGCCAGGCACAGCTCCATTCTGTATTCAAGTATATCACATGCGTATCCAGCTTTTGACAAGATAACGGTACTCAATGAGATATATGCGATTGGCAGCACGAGTCGCAGTGCAGAGTTACCCCAGAAATTGTGAGCGTCTGGCCAGTATCAGTGCTGCGACGCAGCGCACAAGTGCTTGCACTTTTTGAAGAGGCACACTACACATGAGCACGTGCATTTTTTAATATAGAGCTCACTGAACAGGTTCTTCAACTGGAGTAAATCTGGTGCAGTTGGCCAATTCGGCTCAATGTTTGCACACGCAGTGCAACTAATTCCACTGTTTCGCCACTGAAATCCTTTATGTCGATGAGAAGGAGGCGGTCTATAGCCAGCACGCAGTCGCTTTCGATGAACCAAAGTTATCTGACGGCGCTGTCATGAAAATTTAGAACAGCGCTAAACGACGGTGCTGCCTTGACCCCGTTGAACATTGCCATCTCTGTTCTTTCAACCAGTGTTGACAGCAGACGCAGCGTTTTTCGAAGTTGCAAATAGGCTACTACCAGATACAGTTCTTTGATTTTCTCGCACATAACATCAAATAAACGTCTTGTTCACTCTCTTCAGACGAAAGACTATCGTCTTTCAACGACATTTGCAATGAAACATGCAGTACGCGGCTATTTTTTATTATTATTCCGCGATCATACATAGTGCCACGTTCCATTTCACAAGTTTTTGTTATCGTTCCGAAACACCACACGATTCTCGGCGCAAACCGCGCCTGCAGGTTTCGAGAAGGTTCCGGGCTGTAGTAGATCATTTCGATAAGATCACGCCCACTGTGCGAACGGTACAGATTGTTCTGGAACCTACGCCACCACCAGCGATAACGCTAGAACATTCGACGGCAAGGGTATAAATGCCGACGCGCTTCGCCGCTTGTCAGTTGTTGATCGAAGGCCGACGCTGCGTTCGCCGCTATCAGTCCGAGACTGCTATCTGTGCAAGACTGCTGCTGTAATTAGACTTTCCTTTACCGGGCACAGGTTCGCCCAAATAAACAGTTAAATCCCAACACGAAGTTTCCTGTCTTTGGCCACGTCACGACCTCGTGACATCTGGTGGAGGTGCTGCTACGTTCATGTACTGGACGCCCCCGTCAAGCCGTGAACCCAGCCCCCGTCGCGGAGTAGACACCGACGCCAACCAAGAACAGCGAACGAGCCGCCGACAGCAAGGTCTCCCACCGGAGTACGGCCTTCTACAAGACAAGGCGCGGAAGACCAAGACCATGACCTCGACTGCAGCGACAATGACAACCGGAGCGTCCCAGCCCGCGATCGTAATTCATCAACCCAGGGAACCACCAACGTTCCATGGCTCATCGTTTGAAGACCCGGAAACCTGGCTAGAAACATACGACCGTGTGGCCGCCCTCAACCACTGGGACAACGAAGAAAAGCTCCGTCGTGTGTTCTTCTACCTGGAAGACACCGCAAAAACCTGGCTAGAGAATCAGGAGTCCACGCTCCGAACGTGGGATGTCTTCTGCGGCGCATTTCTGCAAACGTTCGCAAGCGTCGCTCGCAAAGAGAGGGCCGCTGCTCTACTCGAGACCCGGGTTCAGCTATCAAATGAAAAGGTTGGAATTTTCACAGAGAAGATGACCCGCCTATTCCGTCACGCTGACCCAGACATGCCTGAGGAAAAGAAAGTTCGTTTCCTTATGCGAGGGGTCAAACAGGAGCTCTTCGCAGGACTAATGAGGAATCCACCGAACACCGTCCAAGAATTTGTATCCGAGGCGACCACCATCGAAAAAACGCTGGACATGCGCACCAGACAGTATAATCGTCGCCTGACTCCAGAATGCGCTGCTGCTCAAGCCAGTGACTCCGACGACCTGCGTGAAACGATCCGAGCGATTGTGCGGGAAGAGCTGTGCAAACTGTTGCCTTCGGCGCAGCCTCAAGTGGATTCGATCGCCGACATTGTGCAAGAAGATGTCCGCCAATCGCTTCGAATTCCCGAAACACCGCCGCCCGAGCCAGAAGCTATGAGCTACGCCGCTGCAGTGCGCCACAACGCTCCTCCCCGTCCACGCCTAAACGCCGCCCCGTCACACTTCCGTCGCCAGACGCCACCGCCGCCACCACCCCAACCGACGTCCTACCGTTCCCCAGCGGGCCAGCGCAGTGCACCGAGGAAAACGGACCTTTGGCGTGCACCTGACAACCGCCCGCTCTGCTACCACTGCGGCGAGGCCGGGCACACATACCGCCGTTGCCAGTACCGACAGATGGGACTGCGTGGCTTCGCCGTCAATGCACCGCATCCACAGCCAGGAGATCGGCCACGTGACATTGCCGACTACCTGGCAGGAACTCAATGGACACCACGAAGTCCTTCCCGTTCGCCGTCGCCCAGCCGCCGCATGTCACCGCACCCCCGGCAGTACTCTGGCCCAACGCGGGGCCGGTCTCCTAGCCCGTATCCGGGAAACTAAGGGCAGCAACCGATGGAGGTGCGGTTGCTGTGCGACGAACTACCGAAGATCCTCAGACGACGACGCCGACGCGACGGAGCTTTTTGAACAGAACACCAACCAGGCAAAGCCCTGAAGGCGAAAGCTCACTTATCGAAGGTGGCCGGACGACGCAACATGGAAGCAGCGGAACAAGCCGACGTAGCCGTGACCCGACGCCACGCCCTAACTGTAATGCGAGACGGCGAACTAGCGACCTCGACGTTCTTATCGACGGCCACAGTGTGACTGCTCTCGTCGATACTGGAGCCGACTATTCTGTCATTAGTGGGTCGTTCGCAGCGAAGTTAAAGAAAGTTAGGACAGCTTGGAAATGCCCTGAAATCCGCACAGCCTACGGGTCATCTCGTAACGCCTGCAGGAATTTGCACAGCGAGAGTCACCATTAACGGCCGTATTTATCCTACAGCCTTCGTAGTCCTACATCGTTGCTCGAGAGATGTCATCCTTGGCATGGACTTCTTATGCCTCTATGGTGCTGTCATCAACCTAAAAACAAGGTCGATAACGTTATCCACAGAAGAAGCACTACCACCGCGCACGCCGTCAGGACACCATGCCTTGAATGTGCTGGAAGAACAAGTCACCATTCCGCCTCGCTCAAGCGTCATTATTTCAGTCGGCGCTCCTAAATCACCTGACTTGGAAGGCGTCGTTGAAGGCAGTCAGCATCTGTTGGTTACCCGAAATATTTGCGTCGCAAGAGGAATTGCAGAGCTGCGGGGAGGCAAAGCAACGGTTATGCTCACGAATTTCAGCAATGAGTACAAACATGTGAACAAAGGAACGACGGTCGCATACATCGAAGAAATTGTCGAAGCCACCAGTGCTTTCGCCCTCGCCGATTCTGCGGAACCTGCTCAGAGGAACCAAGCCCCTCCCATAGCTTTCGACGTCAATCCCAGACTTCCTAACGATAAGCAAGAACAGCCCAAGGCCCTGCTCCTGCAATACGAAGATTGCTTTTCGTCGTCACTGAAAATTCGGCAGACCCCAATCACGACACAGCGAATCATAACCGAAGAAAATGCCAGACCACTCCGTCAGAGTCCGTACAGGGTTTCGACGCGAGAACGTGAGGCAATGAAGAGACAAGTTGATGAAATGCTGTGAGATGACATTATCCAGCCGTCCAAGAGTCCGTGGGCATCCCCCGTGGTGTTAGTGAAGAAAAAGAATGGGACCTACGTTTCTGCGTCGATTATCGCCGCCCGAAAAAAATCACAAGAAAGGACGTGTATCCTCTCCCACGAATAGACGACGCACTTGATCGGCTCCATAACGCCAAGTACTTCTCGTCAATGGACCTCAAGACTGGCTATTGGCAAATCGAAGTCGACGAAAGAGACCGACAGAAGACGGCGTTTATAACACCGGACGGCCTCTTCGAGTTTAAGGTGATGCCCTTCGGCCTTTGCTCAGCGCCTGCAACTTTTCAACGCGTTATGGATACAGTACTGGCAGGATTGACGTGGCAGACTTGCCTTGTGTATTTGGACGACGTCGTCGTGTTTTCCTCGAGTTTCGACGAGCATCTTCGGCGCCTTGAAGCTCTACTTCAAGCCATCAAAACGTCCGGACTCACACTGAAGCCAGAAAAGTGCAGATTTGCGTATGAGGAGCTCTTGTTTCTGGGGCACGTTATCAGCAAGTCTGGAGTTCGTCCCGATCCACGGAAAACAGCCGCCATCGCCGACTTCCCGCCGCCCACTGACAAGAAGGCCGTGCGCCGATTTCTGGGGCTGTGCGCCTATTATAGGCGGTTCGTGAAAAACTTCGCCCGCATCGCCGATCCCCCACTAACCTTACCAAGGCCGACTCGGAGTTCAAGTGGGAAACGCCACAGGAACACGCTTTCCAGGAGCTTAAACATCGCCTCCAGACACCTCCGTTACTTGCCCATTTCGACGAATTCGCCGAGACAGAAATACATACTGACGCAAGCAGCGTAGGTCTTGGCGCCGTTCTTGTGCAGAAGGCTGACGGACTTGAAAGGGTTATTAGTTACGCCAGCCGATCGTTATCAAAAGCAGAAGCAAATTATTTCACAACAGAAAAGTAGTGCCTCGCCATCATCTGGGCCACTTTCCGATGGAGGCGGAAATGTTGTAGGCCCGTGTACTCAGATTTGGGTGCACGTTAAAGAACCCCAGGTGGTCAAAATTTCCGGAGCCCTCCACTACGGCGTCTCTCATAATCAAATGGTGGTTTTGGGACGTTAAACCCCACAAATCAATCAATCATCTGGGCCACGTCGAAATTTCGCCCCTACCTCTACGGCAGGCCCTTCAAAGTTGTGAGCGACCACCACGCCTTGTGTTGGCTAGCCACCCTGAAGGACCATGAAGGTCGCCTCGCACGATGAAGCGTGAGACTTCAAGAATATGACATTACTGTCATTTACAAATCCGGCAAAAAACACTCCAACGCTGACTGTCTCTCTCGTGCGCCTGTCGACCAACCGCTACCCGACGACTCGGATGACGACTACTTCTTGGGAACGATAACTACCGACGACTTCGCTGAACGACAGCGGGCCGACCCGGAACTTAAAGCCCTAATAGAATACCTCGAAGGCAGGGCCGCCGAAGTCCCGAAGGTATTCAAGCGCGCACTTGCGTCGTTCTTTCTACGAAACGGTCTTTTACACGGTCTTCTACAAAAGAAAAATTTTTCACCGCTTCGAGCTAAGTACCTCCTTGTGGTGCCTTAAGCTCTGCGACCAGAACTCCTGCAGGCCCTGCACGACGATCCGACGGCAGGGCACCTCGGTGTGTCTCGCACGCTCGCGAGGATACAAGAAAGGTACTACTGGCCACTTCTTACCACCGACGTCACTCGTTATGTGAGGACATGCCGGGACTGTCAGCGACGCAAGACACCGCCGACAAGGCCAGCGGGACTTCTGCAGCTAATTGATCCACCTTGCCGACCTTTCCAGCAGATTGGTATGGACCTACTGGGGCCGTTCCCGACGTCGGCTTTCGGAAACTTGTGGATCGTGGTAGCTACCGACTACCTCACCCGCTACGCCGAGACAAAAGCCCTGCCAAAAGGCAAAGCATCCGAGGTAGCTAAGTTCTTCATCGAAAATATCGTCCTACGTCACGGCGCCCCGGAGGCCCTTATCACCGACAGAGGAACGGCATTCACTGCCGACTTAACTCAAGCGATCTTGGCATACAGCCAAACAAACCACCACCGGACGACAGCGTACCACCCACAGACCAACGGCCTCACCGAGCGGCTTAACAAGACGATCGCCGACATGCTGTCATTGTACGTCGATGTCGAACACAAGACGTGGGACGCCATTCTTCCGTATGTGACCTTCGCATACAACACGGCGGTGCAGGAGACGACGCAGATATCTCCATACAAATTGGTCTACGGAAGGAGCCCGGCAACGACGCTCGATGCCATGTTACCCAACGTCACCGACGAAGAAAACCTCGGTGTGAGCGAGTACCTTCAACGCGCCGAAGAAGCCCGACAACTTGCGCGTCTCCGTATCAAGAATCAATAGACGACCGACAGCCACCGTTACAACCTTCGACGACGCTTCGTGGAACACCAGCCCGGTGAACGTGTTTGGGTGTGGACGCCGATACGCCGACGTGGACTAAGTGAAAAGCTTCTGCGACGGTACTTTCGGACCGTACAAGGTGGTTCGACGTCTCGGCCCACTTGATTACGAGGTTGTCCCCGACGGCATCACGAACTCTCAACGACGCCGATCGCGACCTGAAGTCGTCCATGTCGCGCGCCTCAAGCCGTTTCATGCACGTTAACAAACTGAAACAGTGTTTTTTGTAATATTGTTGTATTGTAATTTATGCATTGTACTTTCTTGCATTATTATTGTACCTTCATCTTTAGTTAAAGCATCGGGACGATGCCTTTTTTCAGAGGGGGGCAATGCCACGTTCCATTTCACAAGTTTTTGTTATCGTTCCGAAACAACACACGATTCTCGGCGCAAACCGCGCCTGCAGGTTTCGAGAAGGTTCCGGACTGTAGTAGATCATTTCGATAAGATCACGCCCACTGTGCGAACGGTACAGATTGTTCTGGAACCTACGCCACCGCCAGCGATAACGCTAGAACATTCGACGGCAAAGGTATAAATGCCGACGCGCTTCGCCGCTTGTCAGTTGTTGATTGAAGGCCGACGCTGCGTTCGCCGCTATCAGTCCGAGACTGCTATCTGTGCAAGACTGCTGCTGTAATTAGACTTTCCCTTTACCGGGCACAGGTTCACCCAAATAAACAGTTAAATCCCAACACGAAGTTTCCTGTCTTTGGCCACGTCATGACCCCGTAACAATAGTAAGCAGAAAAAGGAATATAAGTTACAGATGTCAAGTCGGAAATTATTTACTCGGCTGTGTACAGCCCGATATTCAACTTACTCATTGAAATTTGTTCCATATCTTTGTTGCTTGCAAACTTAGTTAAAGAAGCTTAAATAGGCAATTATCCCGAACACAAAAACGTCGTATGTGTGCTTGTTCCAAGCTCTGTCTATGAAATCTATCTATCTATCTATCTATCTATCTATCTATCTATCTATCTATCTATCTATCTATCCACCTACGTCTGGGTGCTCTCATGATCCCCCCCACCACTTGGCGTGAACCAAAATTAGTAGGGAAGATTAAGATGGTTTGACAAATACGGCTAACTAGCCATGACATATTGATGTCACAATCCCGTCGCGCACGTCACCAAACACACTCCGCCTTACAGTGGCACTGGCCAGTTGGCCGGTATGTACCACTGGTATGCGGGTATGTGCCACAAATGATTGACACTTTGTATCTACCCAGGAGCAGAAAGAACACACATGGGCAATTCTACCGCCTGAGATTTATGAAAATGCTTGCATCAGCTGCGTTGGTTGACCCGATCAATGCAAGGAAGAAATGCCAGGGTCTTCAACACAGTCGCCATTCATGCGCATGCTTCACGTAACAACGTTTCTCAAGGTACCTGGGTCTGTCGAATTTTATTTTGTTTTTCATGCTGTTGTTTTTTACGCCAGTTTAATTTATAGCAAGTCGTAGCATCTCCCTCATACGTACACTTTAGCTATAATAATGCGCGACGAACCTTTCTTACTTGTTCATGTTCTCTAAACATGCGTTTTCTGTGTAAATAAACTCTGCTGACACGTAGAAAACGCACAGCCTCTTTTTATGTTCCGTTAAATATTTTTAGGTCAGTATCAGATTTCAGGTAGGATGAATTAGTATTGCTTTAGTGCAGCTCAGTTTGAGTGTGAAGAAAAAATGCTATACGACAAAGAGGGGAAAAAAAGACAGATGATGGTATGAGCGCTAACTTCCAACTGGCGTCTGTTTTTTTTTTCCTTCTTGACCATATAGCACATTTTTTTCTCGCTCAAACTGAGATGTTCTCAAGCAATAACAGTTTATCATGCACCAACTCGGCCAGCCAGCAGCACATGTCAGGTATGACGGTTGTTTCACAGCATACATGTGGTAGAAAACTGAGTGTTCTCGAGTTAAAAAAAAGCTGTGAGCCAGTGTGCGAGGTTTATTCTTTTGAAAATGAAAAATATGGTAGAGAAGCTAAGCCTACAATTTACTTACACTTGCAGAAATACCTCTAGTACGAGCAAAACAAATCTGAAAATATAACGTAATAGAAAAGAGCGTTGAAAGAGAGGCCGTATATTCCGCGGCTCAGACTCGACTCACGGTTTGTGACACCGGCATCACGCCCTGTCGAGCTAAGTTTGCTGCTAAGGGAAAGACACGTTTCAATCATCTCAGCACTCTCAACCTCTATCAATCCTTCTCCTTCCGTCCCTTCTTTATATAGTCACTGACTCAGCACCATTTCCCAGTTTCGCACTTTCTTTATGTTTCAGCGTTTCGACTTTATTTTTCATCTCGCTGCCTGTCGGTCGTTCGATACTCCTTCCTTGGAGCTTCCTCTCAATGCTCGCATTCATTATTCCGCTCAACTGTGTGCGGATGCACTCGCAGTCTGGATCTCCTTGTTCGCGCACGGTAGCTGCTCCTTCGTCAGCGGCTTCTCTGCGACCAAGTGCGGTCCACCAGAGCGCACGAAGGCTCGTTTATAGTCTCCGCGGAAAGGGTAGTTTCTTCTCCGCGGTGGCACTTACTTGTTGGGCTACAACACGAAACAATGATATAACTCTCATTATTCTTTTGTTGAAGGCTCCACTGCGTCAGTGGATTAGTAACCGAAATTTCCGAACGGTGGACTTGGCATTCTTGGGGCATCCACTTTGACTCCTCCCCTAGCCTTCTTCACGCTGGTGACATTTCTCTTAAGAAAGAGCTTCCGCTTTGGGAAGCGGAAGCTCTCTTGATTCATTCGACCCGAGAAATGATATGATTCATAAGCACTGCATAAAACATGGTACCGTTTGGTAACCTTAAATGAACCCTGTGTGTGTGTGTGTGTGTGTGTGTGTGTGTGTGTGTGTGTGTGTGTGTGTGCGTGTGCGTGTGCGATTGTGCGACTGTGCGATTGTGCGATTGTGCGATTGTGTGTGTGTGTGTGTGTGTGTGTGTGTGTGTGTGTGTGTGTGTGTGTGTGTGTGTGTGTGTGTGTGTGTGTGTGTGTGTGTGTGCATGCATGCATGCGTGCTACGAGCGTCGTTCGCTTATTCTTATCGAGCGTCTCGAGTTCAGAACCTCTGGCGTCTTCGTGTCGCATTCTAAAGCATACTGGCTCGTAGCAGTCACCCGAGAAGCTTGAATACTAACGGTGGCTACTGTACGACAAAAGCCCCACATCGACTTTCCCCATCCAAGTGTGTTGGGTTCGTTTCCTGGTATAGCTTTTAGCACATCTGAGTGCGGAAGAAAGTTCTTTTATGGAAAAAGCACCATGATAGCACAACTGTAAGGGCATCGCAAGTAAAATGCGAATACATGGGTTCGTTTTCAATGTACAGACACTTTTTTCACTATACATCTCATTTTCTTACTTCCCTTTGTTCAACTAATCCCAAATTTGTTACGGCTCCCAGTGCTTTCATTGTCTCTCATTTTCATTTAGCTTCATTGTGATTTCGATGCGTGTATATTGGGAGGTATGCTCCCATAACTTTTATCTATAATGTAATTTAAGAGAGCATCACTCACGCGTAGTTGAAAATGCTGAAACGGGGATGCACTGTAAATATCGATTTCATTTTTGCACCTCTTCCAATAGATGACAGCGGATCCTGAGTTTTGTCTAAGTCATGACTAGGTGCACACAGATATAATCCCAATGGAGAAAAGCGTGAACGTATAACATGAACATAGGTTAACGTTCAGCTAATGTCAGTTAGTTCTTCTATTGAGGTATTCACCGTGAATTACAATGCTGATCAATGGAACACAAAACAAGCTCTCCCCTGGTGTCTTGCAAAAAAAGGACGATTGATGGTACGATATTTGGCCGCAATGTTTGCGCACAAAAGCTGCAGGTGTTGCAACTACCGGGAAGCAAAGGGAAGAACGTTGAGAACGGATTGGGCAGCCTGATCCACCGCCATGACATTTCGTGTTTGGATACTGTTGTTGTAGGAAGGAAGAATCCAGATTGAACAGGGCAACACTGACACAGCCAGCCAGCCAGCATTTAATCTTTCTGAGGTGTGTTTGCGAGTAAGTCTTTCGCAATGTTCTGAAACGCAGAGAAGGCCAGGTATACAGAAAACTGTCATATATGGTTTTGAACTGATTTTTCTTGCTATGTACTTAGTTCTTTCATCTTCGGGATGCAGAGAAGGTCTGGCACGCAGGGAAAGGTAAGAATCTTGAAGTAAAAGCAAACTTTATCATGGAACCTTTTGCGTGCAAAGAAGGAAACAAGCAAGAGAGAAGGAGGGAAGATTAGCAAGACACATACCAAGTTCGCTACCATACGTTGGGGTAATGAAAAAGCAGAGTAGAAAAATCAGAGATAGGTTGGAAATGAAAGAAGGAAATGAGCAATAAATACGACGATGCGTAGTTGGTGGTGGCAACGGCGCTGTGAAGAACAGCCCAAAGTGTTAACAAGAGCCTGTATTCTCCCAAAGCACAAAGGTACCTTTACTGCCTTGTGAACTGACGACTGATGGAGATGGTGCTCCAACAGCATCTTCGCAGTGAGCGGCCGGTCGTACGATCATCGCAACGTGTCAGAAAGTGTTCGTGTCTCGTAGGCAAATCAAGGGCGTTGGATTGGCAAATAAGGAAATACAAAACAAATGCATAAGTATCTTCATATATGAAGTGCATATCTTCAAAAGCATACTTCCCATAATAAGCGAAATGCTGTTGGGGCCGATGCAATGTGCAACGGGAGTGGACGTCAACGAACACTAGACGGCCGTAGTTCAAGAAGCTCTCCATTCAGGCATACCTCAAAAACATGACATCTTTGATTTTCTCAGGCGTCGTATATTATTATTATTAATATTGAAGTAATATAAAATAATAATAATAATAATAATAATATTATTATTATTATTATTATTATTATTATTATTATTATTATTATTATTATTATTATTATTATTATTATTATTATTATTATTATTATTATTATTTGTTGATTATGTCACCAGAATTACAAACTCCAGATCTCTTTATGGCTCAGAAACACGCGTGGCGGAAGGTAATTTGACCACTTTAATACCGAAGTCCCCGTTATGAAGACCACACGGCCGGCTCGTATTATCTGACAGAACTACGAACAAGTTGCGTAGTTCCCGTTAGCTAGACTTCCCAGCGCAATGCTCGGAATCTCGCTCTCAGAGTAATTTCTCTCGCTTGATAGCGGTTCACTGGCACCACCACTGGCCGGTAATTTCCTCTCAGGACATCGAGCCATGCATGCCGGAAAAGTTTCGTGATAGCGGGCACTCAGGCAGGCAGGAAGCAGTGATTAACCATGCGGCTTCGTGAGATTGTTTGGGGCGTTTAGTATTACATAAAACACTGCAATATTAACGCGTGCTGCATTGCAAGGAAATCATGGCACAAATAGAGGGTGGAGCTACGGTATACGCCATTGCCGTAACGAATTGCAAGCGCTTCTAGTTTGGCACGAAGACCACCGTTTTCATATCACTGCTCTAATCGAATTGCGCACGCGCGTATATAGAGCTGATGGGGACTGGTCCCTGGCACGAAACTTAAAATAAATAATAACAACATTTGAGATTAGACGTCCCAAAACCACGGCACGAATATAAGAGACGCTGCAGTTAAACGCTCCAGTTATTGTGATCCTCTGGTGTGCTTCAACGTGCACCGACAACGCACCGTACACGGGCTTCTACCGTTTCGCCGCAATCTAAATGCCACCGCGGTGGGCGGGATGCAATCCGTGACATTCGGGTCAGCAGCGGAGCACCTTAACCGCTACATGACCACTACGGACCGTTGCCCAACTCAAATCACTTTTTTTCCCTCAATGTGTATTTCGTATGTCCCATTTCTCTTCCATGGCCTCTTCAATGTCCGAATTGCATAACTGAAGTGTTGTTTTTTTGTGTTATTCCTTAATCGCATCAGAACAGGTGCTTACGACGTTAGGTGACTGCAGTAAATATGAGTGGCTTGTCAAAAAACAAAAAAAAACAAATAATTAGGGTGCCCATGACTTTCCTGGTAGCTCCGACCAAAAAATTAACACCCTCACAACCCCCCCCCCCAACATTTCCAGCGCAACTCCTATTGAACTCTAACGTTTATCTCTTAGAATTAAGCGTCATAACAAGTAGCCGAATCCTATCGCTTACAGTCAGGGACGCGAAGTATATTTGCACTGCGACGTCATGGCTTGGTATGTGACTGACACAGGAGACTCAGCCTCGTATGTTTCAACTCCGGATTGCCAACTCCAACCATTCGAGCTTTGTTGGAGCTACATGAGGTGACACGCATGAAGTAACGGATGAAAACGCACATCAAGATTTCTCATACTTGCTGGTTATCCTTTTTCTGGTCAGTAACACGAACAGGCAGAGGAGAAAAATAGAAAAAAGTTGTAGGAGTATGCAAAAGTTAAATTTTAGAAACAATTCGCATTCAAGTTAAATAGCGATGACACCAAATAGAAAGAATATGAGTAGAAATCGAATACCGTTCGAAACGTTTTCGAACAGTAAGGCAACAATTTTCAAATCAGCCGAAGACTAGCGAGGTCACCATTTTCTTAGCAGTCGAAGAATGCAGTGACAATTTATTTAAGTAAATATTGACAAGTTTTAAAGAAAGAATGAATAAGATTACTTCAAACAAACGAAGATTATCGCGAATATGTGAACTGAAGCAAGGTCGGATGCAGCACAAACTAGATCGTACGAACTATTTGTAACTGCAGGCTAAAAAACAGAAGTGACTTCATTATTAAAGATGATACTTTGTCAACAGCTTTTAAATAAAACTGACGCATAAATATTAAGCACTTTACTTGTGTTCACGTCATCATGAATGCCGAGGA
Source organism: Rhipicephalus microplus (assembly GCF_043290135.1). NCBI lineage: Eukaryota > Metazoa > Arthropoda > Arachnida > Ixodida > Ixodidae > Rhipicephalus > Rhipicephalus microplus. Next base: position 96,722,155 of record NC_134704.1, on the reverse strand, counting down.
GAAGGTAGCGATGGATGATATTGCTGCTTCAGTGACACTGCAGTTTCTAGCCAAACGGCTTCCTACTGGTATCAATATAGCGTCTATAACTTCCCGTATTTAGGCTGCATGAGTCTGTGTCATTTTTATATTGAGAAATGTTCTAATAATCAGACAAATATTTAAATATGAGTCATTTCAACCAATCTCCTGGATTTTCTTTAAAGAAAGGGGACTACACAGTCTTTTATGATTACTTTTTAGCCGTTGATTTGATCCTTGTTACTGACACATTGAAATGTTCATGATTTGGTAGAGCAGTTTATGAAGCTTGTATTAAACAGCATGCGTCAGTTTATACTGCTATATACACAATAATAAGGGCTGCAGCGCGAGCACGAAGGTGCTAGCAGAAAAGTGAAACGAAAGGCGAGGCAAGGAAAGCAAAGAGGACAACTTGTTGTCCTCTTTGCTTTTATTGCCTCGCCTTTTGTTTCACTTTTCTTCTAGCACCTTCGTGCTCACGCTGCAGCCCTTATTATCATGAATTTCAACGAACTAGCCCAAATAGCCGTTCTTCTTGAATGCTATATACACCTAAACATTGTAAATACCCCCACTGGTTCTCCCCTGCACACATACGTGCACTTAGGCATAAAGCTCGCGTGCACAAGAAGACCAAACGTTCTCCATTCAGTGAGGGAAAGGAAGATTCGAGTTCTCGCAGACCTTTTTTTAAACGCCTATACAAATGGGACGACAGTTCATATCTTGCACTATTCGCAAAAATCTTCCTGGCAGGCCAGCTGAGTTTTTGAATTATGTGCTCAAATGGTCTACCAAAAGCGCGTAATCTTCCAGGTTACTAGAATAGGATGGTGTCGAAGTGCATGCCATCGATCAACGTTTTTTCACGCAATTTTCATCCGTTTATAAAGCCTCAGATTCTAGCACTCTGGTAGGATAACAGCACAAGGTAGTTAGCATATCAAGTGGTCTGTCGCTAAAAGAAAAGCTCATCTGCTCATGCATCAGGCGCTTAAAACGAACCTTATCGTGTGGCCCAGATGGCATTTCTTTCGCCATAGTGAAGGCTTATGAAAGTATATTTGCTCCAGTACTTACTAAAATATTTGATAATTGTCTGGATGCTTCCACATTTCTTAGCATGTGGAAGTGCGTGTTTTTCCAGCGCATGTTTTTTCTGCAGAATATAGGTTGGGATGTAATAATATTCTTTCTAATTATCGCCCTACTTCTCTACTGCGTGTCATATCAAAGATCTTTGAGCTGGCTCTTTATAGCATATGGTTCGTTGGCGTAAAAATTCATTGATTTCTAATCAATATGGGTTTCCCCTGGTCGCTCAACAAACACAAGCTTTGCTAGCTTCATGAAGCAAATCGCTCCACCAGTTTTTGAGAAGAACAGGTTGACGCAGTCTGCTGTGACCTGAGCAACACTTTCAACGTAGACAGCCATTCGCTATTTCAAGTTGAAGTCAAACTTTGATGTTGACTCGTCTGTTGTCAATCTCTTGCACAGATATCGGCCTAATTGGTTGTTATGTTGCCATAAATGGCCAAACGGCTTCCTTGTACAAAGTAACCAGTGGAGTCTTTCAAGGGTCGGTATTAGGCCCTATAATATTTTTATTATACGCCAACGATGTTTATTTTGCAATTATTTATTCCTTTTTTCTCTTGTAGACTGATGGCATCAAGATATTTAAAGAAATTTTTCAGTTATCGATTTTTGCTTGCTGAATCAGCTTTCTGTTGTTTCTCTCAATGATGTCACAACAATAACCTTTCCCTAAATCACTCAGAGACCTAGTTCTTGAGTGTATCTCGAAATAACTGGTGTCATTTCCACACTCTGTCAATACCATGCCATTACGTAATACTCATAAGTTCAATGGTTTCAGGGTTTATTTTGATAGCATGCTCAATTTTTGTGCTCACACTAAACGTATTACTACGCGAGGTCTTCCTTCTTTTAGCATAGTTTGCAATTTCTCGAGAATTATGTTCTCCTACAGTCCTCCGGAAATATTATTGCGCAATATGTCTTCCTCATCTTGAGTAGGCTTCTGTGGCCTGAATCAGCATCGCTATATCTGACAGTGATGCCATGGAGTAAAAAAAAATCCTAAGCATATACAACCATCGTTTTGCGAGAAATGTCTCTATGTCACGTTTTAACTCAGCCAGATTATTATCGTTGCCATCACATCACTTCCGACAGAATCACGCTCACCTCCTATTTTTTTTACAAACTAGTTCATGATTTAATATCCTTCCCTTTTGCTTCTCAACTGTGTTAATTTTTGGATTCCACGTAAGTTACCAGAAAGAATCGACCATTTTGTGTACCTGCCAACTTTTTTCAACGCTCTACTGCTAAGAGAATACATAGTCTATATAATGGGAAATTTCATGATTTAGATGTCTAGACAGTTCACTGCTATTGTCCATATCTCAACCTAGCGCTGTCTTAAAATAGTTTGTCACAACGTACAGAGTGTTGTTCCCTTTTCTGTTTTTCAGGAAGCCTTCCACATAATTGTGTACATTCCATCTCAGTTTTCACTGCCATCCCATGATTATCACCTTGTCTTTTATTCTTCCCATTTCACGCTGATTTATTTCTATTTGACTGTGCCTTTTCAGTCTTTTTATTTGATTTTTTTCAATAAACCCTATTGTATTGTTTATTTTTATTGCTTTATTGTGTGTGCACCTGCTAAAATACCTTATAGTTGTTCCAAGGTACGTTGAATAAATAATTGATCGAAAAATATTTAATAATAGCAATTATTATTATAACCACGAGGAAAATGAAAAAGTGGCAGAAATTAAGAGAAATACTTCATAAATTGGAAGAGAAACAGAGAGAGAGAAGGAATGTAGGAAAGGTAGGGAGTTTAACTAGACTATGCGTCCTGTTTGCTACCCTACACATGGGGAGGGAAGAGGGCAGTAAAAAAGAGAGAGAAAGATAGACACATGTCACATCACACACACAATGCTGAGTTTCACAGGCGGTCTCTCAATGAAGCTGCTAACAAGTATCGCAGGAGGGCTCGTGTGGCTTTCTGTGCTAATGTGCTGCGCGACCAGGCTCCTAAGATCTTTCCTTCATTAAATGGTCGGTCATCGAGTCTATTCAAGGCACACTGGAGAGTCCGGTGATCTACATCAAATTGGGCACAGTGGCACAAGAGATGTTCAATAGTCTCTATACAGTTGCAGCTTTCACACATGGATGAATCCGAGATGCCAATGCGATGGCTGAATGACTTCGTAAACGCTACCCCAGTCCACAGCCGGCAAAACATTGTAGCCTCACGTCGAGAAATCTTGGATGGCAGTTTTTTCTAAAGTAATAACTCAAGACTCTTAGGACGATGATTGGAGTTAAGTGGAGAATTACAGTGCGCAAGCGTGGCATTATGCGCGATATGATGAAGTTATATAGCTGCGTCTACTCTTTACAAGGGTATTAACCGTGTGGGAGCTCCATCGTGGGCACATCGGACAGCGTCGTCAGCGAGGTGGTTACTACTGGTGCCACAGTGGCCCGGCAACCATTGTAAAACAATGTCGTGTCCTTGATCAGCAGCACGATGACAAATTTCATTAATACGATACACCATCTGGTGGTAGTTTCTACGTCGTAGACTTCTCACGCATTGAAGGGCTGCCTCGGAGTGGCAAAAAACGGCCCATCTACTAGGGGATTCTTGCGTAACAAACTCTACAGCGGCTCGAACAGCGGCGGGCTCGGATCCCGTAGATGTCGTGACGCGTGATGTCTTGAATTTGGCGGTGATTGATCGAGATGGTATGACAAACGCACCTGTCGAACTTCCCGAGACCGAATCGTCCACGTAAACATGAATTCGGTTAGCAAACGACAAATGCAAGAGGTCCAGTGAGATCTGCTTGAGGGCTGCAGATGACAGGCTTGCGTTTTTAGATATCCCCGGCACTTCAAAGTGCACAGTCGGTCTTTTCATGCACCACTCTGGAGATAGTGGTATGGTTGCGGGCGAGAATCTCCATGAGATGGAATTCTGGTTAGCCGAAACAACTTTGGAAAACGCTGCCTTTGGTCTTTCTAGTGACAAGCTAGCAAGGTGGTGGTTAAGCACTCTGGATATGTGACGGATATGTGTCCGGACTGTGTCGACAGTTATATATGTCGTGCTCGGATGGTCTTTAGCAATAACAATTGTTGCTAATGTATTAGCGCCCCAATGTAGCCCCAAGCATGTGCGGAGGACTTGGCCTTGAATGCTTTGCAGGACCCCGATGTTAGTTTTTCCGGCGTTGGAAAGCACGGGCGTGCTATATCACAAATATCCCAAGAGGAGCGCTCTGTACAGCTGAAGCATAGATGACACTGATGTGCCCCACGTTTTACCAGCGAGAAATCTCATCACGTGTGTGATAAAGCTGAGCTTCTTCTTCAAGTGCGAAATGTAAGCACTCCACGAGAGATCTCTGTCGATAGTGACGCCCAGGAATCGGTGACGTCTCATATACGAAAGGTTCACGTTGTCGATAGAAACAGGATAACAGATCATGGGCTTGCGGGTAAAAGGGACTAAGGCGCACTTCTCAGTGGAAATTGTAAGGCCTCGAGCATGTAGGTACGTCGACGTTATTCTCGCTGCTTTCTGGAGCCGTGCGCGTACCTGGAGTCATGTCACTGCTGAAGCCCAGATACATATATCATCAGCGTATGCAGAGATATTGACTGATCGAGGTAGACTTTGTACAAGACCAATGATCGTGAGGTTAAACAGCGTAGGGCTGAGAACCCCGCCTTGTGGAACGCCACGAGTGGTGTAATGATCAACGGTGCGGCCTTCCGCGGTGATCACGAAGAAGGATCTCCTCTGTAGGTAGCTCCGAGTCCATCGAAACATATCTCCACCGATTCCGATGTTCGCAAAGGCATCTAGGACGGCATAGTGCGTTACGTTGTCGTATGCACCTTTCACATCGAGGAACATTGCAACCGAGATGCGCTTGAGGTATTTCTGTTGCTGCACAGAGGTTACGAGGTTGATGACATTATCAAAAGAAGAGCGGCCTCTTAGAAAACCAGCCATGGCCTCCGGGTATATATTATAGCGTTCAAGGTACCTCTCGAGGTGTGTCAAAACCATTCTTTCCATTATTTTTTCCATGCAGCTGGATAGCGCAATGGGTTGATATGATGCCAGATCAAGTGGCGACTTTCCAAGTTTGAGGATTGGTACCAAGCGGCTGGATTTTCACCTTTCTGGAACGACGCCATCGTTCTATGACTGGTTGTAGCATTTTAGTAGCTGGTCTCGGCCGCGTCCTCCAAGATGGCATAAAGCAGCGTATGTAATACCGTCCGGCCCAGGTGAAGATGAATGTCTGTCGGTGGCTAGAGCTGCATCCACTTCCTCGAGTGAGAAAACCATATTCAGTTCAGAAACTCGTGCTTCGGGAGCATCCCCGTGAACTTAATCACTCATGGTAACCACATTGCCCGCAATCCTCACGCAGAAATCTTCAGCAACGTCAACCTGCAGGCGGCCTTGATGGAGCGCCAATGCGCTGAATGGACGATGTTGTGGAGTCGAACCAAGACCACGCACCGTTCTCCATATATTGGACATAGGCTTGCGAGGATCGAGTGAGTCACAAAATTTCTTCCACCGTTCGTCCTCCAGCTTGTCCATTCGACGTTCGATTTTCTTTTGTAGACGTCGAGCGTCTCTGAGGTCATGAATTGAATTAGTGCGCCTGTACCTCCTCTCCGCCCACCTACGAATCGTTTGTAGTCGTTCAAGTTCTGTATCAAATTCTGTACGCTTTGATGTGTATTTAAAGGCGCACGTAACCTCTCCCATCACATTTTTCATTACCTCCTCGAGGCCACAGGCGATATCAACGCATGCCTCTTCCGCCTTTGCCTTGCACATTGTCCAATTAACTTTTCTGTTAGTTGATGAGGAGGAAGTTGCAAAACCTGTGACCTTCAGATACGTTGGAATATGATCACTGCAGTGAGTCTCAATATTAGTGAACCATCGCACTTGTTGGGTGAATTGCCGGGACACCAATGCAAGATCCAAGCAACTGCTCTATCTCGAACTACGCAAATAAGTTGGAGCGCCGTCATTCATAACGTTGAGTTCGTCGCGTGAGGCGAATTCATCAAGTTTCCGGCCTCTGGAATCAATCTTTGTGCTTCCCCAAAGCAAGTGATGAGCATTAAAATCGCCAATAACAATACAAGGCCCAGGTGTAGCGATCAAGATGTCATGTAGTCTTCCACCATCGTACTGATACGTATTGATTTCCGTTATGGAGTTGCACCGAATGTGGAATGTAGGTTAAATCTGTGCGGATATATTTAATTACTTTGCTGGGCTCACCACAAGTCGATTAAGTGAAGGCTTCGTAGCCAGAAAGTTTTATCGTTTTTGAAAGAGGAAATCTGTTGCGGAAAACGTATTGTCGAAAACATGAGATCCATGATTTAAGTCCTCTGGCATTGCACTGTAAAACTGTCGCACTACGTACTTTGTCGCGGAATGAAGGCAGTGAAATAGCCATTTTGTCTAGGCGAAGTTGGCAAGCACTGGACTCAGGGCATCCAATACTTGCACTGCGCATCGTCCTGTAGGCGTGTTCGTCTTGACTATAAGCGTGCGAATGGCATTGATGAGAGACTAGATCATCGTCAAAATTTCTCGGTCACGCTCTGTCGCCTCATCTTGGCGAGATGCAGAAAGTAGTACTACCGGTGCACGTTCCAGTTTTTCTGCAGGGGTTATCCTTGGAAGTGATGGCCATGCTTCTTCCAGAGCCTCCTTTTCAGGTGCAGCATTCTCAATGCACGTGTTCGTTCTGTGCGGTGGTGGTAGTGAAGCCGATTCAACGAAAGGAGGCTTTACAGAAGACTTCATACTGTGGGCAGGCTTTCTAGATGAGCGTCGGCGATGAGAACGATGTCGCCTGATGACAACAAGCGCTTCTAGGTGAGTCGAAGGGTCCCTCACCATTTTCTTCAAAACCGAAATCTCCTGCCTTCTTTTCGGACACTCTTTTTATGTGGCGTCGTGGGGCCCTTGGTGATTCGGGCATTTATAGGAATTAGCTTTACAGTTGTCGGCAGAGTGTGGTGCACCACAACGGGAACATGTTTTAGCATTTCCACAGACGGCGCTTCCATGACCAAATTTCTGACATTTTCGGCACTGAAGCGGATTAGGGACAAATGGCCGCACAGCATCCCGGAAAAGACCCACCTTAACATGTGTCGGCAGGCAATCACTCTTAAAGTCTATCTTCACACATCTCGACTTTCCTAGATGGCACACCTGTAGTATTTGGGGCGCTTCATTAGCAGGCTTAATAGGAATCGGCAGATCTTCGTTCGAGATGGTCACATCGATGTCATATATGACGCCTGTAGTTGCCTGATTTCCTAGCGGAATGATAGTGTGAACATTCATGCTGCCAAGGACGGTAACTTTGCTCAGTGAATCTAGCGCTGACGCTTGAGCGACGTCCACTGCTACAACATTTTTCCGGGGATTCACTCTGATCGGCACCAGTGCCTCGAGCTCTGAAGATACAGTTTGCCTGTTCAGTAGTCTCAAGTTGATGGATGGTTGCGTAGGCAAGAATAAAACGATTTACCTCGGCGGGCTTTGCGGGGCCCTCCCAGCAGATGCGTCCATGGATGCCCTGAGCATCCTCCGCTTTGCTTTCTGGCTCATGACGGTCACTTATTCGTCGTCGGAGCTGTCGACGCTCTCGGCAGTGTCAATGAAGGTAGCCTCGCTGTCACTGAAAAGGCAGTTTCGCTTCCTTGAGGCTGCCGGCACTGTCGCTGGCAACCCGAGAGGGCGTGCAGATGACTCCACTTCCATCGTCGCCGAAAAGGTAACTATGTTCCCCTTATAACTGCGAAAATGAGTGAAAAGTCTGAAGATGAACGGCAAACACTCAGCTACAGCAACATTTCGTCTTCGTCTTCCCATAAATTGGAAAATGTTAGAATTAGGAGTGCTGTGTAATTGTGCGTACATATATGCATTTCTTAAATTGTTTTCCTCAACAAACTGTAAAACAAAAACACGCGTACACCAGCGCTCACGTCTTGTTCATGGAGTATTGTAGTAATATCTAAACTTGAACAGCTCACTCTCTACCTTCACTCATGTACTAAATAACCTCACTGTCGACATTGGTTTTCATGCTTATGTATCGATATGTGAAGAGAGTGAAATCTACTGACCTATCAAACAGGAAGTGAAGGTCATCTTTGTCAGCTTATCAGTTGAGCTTCGCCAGACACCGAATGGAAGTGGTCTATCAACTTTATTGTGACTCAAAAGTTGTAAATATACAAGTTCGAAGTAACATCTCTTCCTTGTTGACTTAAGGGGAGAAATGAGAAAACGGCTATCATGATACTGCAATAAATCAAGGCTGCGTGAATGCATGAAGTGCACTTAAATAGAGAAAAGCTGCAGCATCCTGCGATTATGCCAGTACGTCTGCGTGCAAGCGTACAGTAGAATGCTTCGCCCCACTCACTCCTACTAAGAAATATTTACGATTTATTCTAAGAGCCTCAGCACAGCCGGTATAAATGTAGCGTGCACACTTTGATTTGTCTGTAGTGATCAGGAAATGACAGTGACTGCTGTTCAACAATTTCTTTTAGCTTAGCGTGAACTATAGACGTAAAGGTAATTGGTCAGCGACCACTGCAGCGTATCGTAATGCTGCTCTCAGGTTTCCGGTGTTTCAAGAACATTTTTAGTATTCCTGGCTCTTAGCTCGCGAGTAAACCAGTTTTCGCGAGTTTCAGCCGTTCGTCTATCCAGAGCAATCTGAGGTCCTTTTAATGATCTGTGTAGTATTTAACCGTTTGGCTGTGCTTTGCCGGTCTACTTGCAAGTCGGGCGTGTGAAGGTCACACTATAGTTTTCTCTTATTAGGCGTTCCGCGATGTCCACCGCCTACTTCAGAAAATGAAGAGGTCATTGCAGCGTAGTTTAGGATGGTGAGAATCATAGTTATCTCGCCAGCGTAATGGTTATACACTTCAGAGCAAAGAACGTTTCTATCGAAATTGATTATTTTCGGTTAAGTGGTATAATTGCATTCAAGCAGTGCGCAAAAATGTCTTGATTGTATCACGCAGTCAAAATTTTCAGTCTTATTAGACAGTGCCTATTTTTTTGTTGTAATAATAAACCACTGATTCGAGTTCCGCACGCTCCACGACGAGTCAGATGCAGTGAAACCATGGTATCATCCGTCATTGTCACAGCAGGTGTTCACGCATCGGAGTACTTCATGTGCATTCATTTGCGCATTGGAGTACTTGAGCCATGAGCAAGCATCCAGATAATTACTCTTCTTTATGGCTTATGTTGCCTCTTTTAACGTTACCTGCTCGACTCTGAACCCGCAGCGGCCACATTTATGTTAGCTTAAAATAGAACACCCCTATGCTTAGAATTAGGTGCACGCTATAGAAAAACCTAAGCGGTGAAACTTTGTAAAGAAAACCCTTACACAACCGTCCTTTATAATCTCAATACCAGTACTTAAAACATGAGAATATGATTTTTTACTTTGTGTTTTCTCGCTTTCTCTTTGATTAAGTCAGCTTTTCTTACTCCCTGTTTAGTCTATTTGCTGTATTGTCTATAACATTTAGTTAACAAACCTAAGTATATGCAGTTTTATGAATGCACGAATGTATACACGCACACGCAAGTTTCCTTTATTCACTTCTTATATTCGCGTAAACTTGTTTTCTTGCCACTTTTATCTGTATACTAGAAAGTGCGCGCGCCCCCTCTTGGGTGCTCTTTATAAATTCATGTGGGTGCAAGCCTATTCACGCTTACAAAGCAGAACCTATTTTTTTTCTTCACCTCAATATACAGAAAAAACACTGGAATGAAAATATGTATGTTTATCAGAGATGTAGGTTAACTAGTCTCGCCGACGTAACGAAGTGTTAAGTTATGTTTTCGTACTTGTGTTTTTCACTATGGACATGGTACTGATGAGCACTTTATCAACGGTGATGTTAACCAAGCGAAACTTTTAAAGCAATATATATAGCAAGTACGCAACTAAAACTTCGGTCACGCGTTTTTTCATCAATTTATAATGCATTGTTTATGTAGTAAGTGAGCTATAATTTCGTTTGTGATGCTTTCCAGTTAGATTACAGACAAAGTGTGCACTAACCTACATGTATTTTTTTATGAACTATCACAACCAAAACTATGCAAAACTGCAAGCTAACTAAACACAAGGAGGCTGTGACGCTAGCACTTCTTTAAGCCGAAGCTTAAGACATTCGTAGACCGCACTATTTGCAGCGATGCGTTGAAACTTGATAGAGACTTGCAAAAAACTCGCAGCACATTAGGATGAAATGGGGGCAATTTCTTTTTTTTTCGGGTCGCTGGCATGTTAACCACAGTTAGGCTGACAACTATTACGTACTGTTTAGAACTCTTGCGTGAAATTAGATACGCCAACAGTTACCTTGTTTCGAACGCACGATAACTTTTTAGCATGCTTATTTTTTATTATATAGGCCTAGTACATACACCTGAGACCGTAGGCAAGAATGAGAGCAGAAATACCGTGAAACACACTCATTAAACAAAATCAATACGACAGTGCAGTGTTTGTTTTATTATTATTACGCCAAAATTTATGTGCAAATTCTTGTATTGATACCACGATATGCCACTTCGTTAGCAGATTTTATATGATGAATGATGTTAACTAACTCCGGTACACATGGTGCACTTTCGTCTCAACTGCTCAGGTGAAAATGACTCGATCCTATATTCCTGAGATAGAGGCCAGTACTACGGTATAATTCAGACGTCGGCAAATTCATTCATGCGACCTCTTCCTCGAATTCGCTCAGACTCCGATGCGGCGGTGAGCTTGAGTCAAAATGAGTCTGGGGGAGTAATATTTTGTTAAATTTGAGTCTAAGTGAGTCCAGTTAGAAAAATTTTAGTGAGTTTTTGTCTGAGTGAGTCCGATTACACTGGTGAATATGAGTGAGCCCTAAGCAACATATATATATATATATATATATATATATATATATATATATATATATATATATATATATATATATATATACAATATTTTGGGCATCTATCTAACTATTTATCTAACTATCTCTCTAGTCAGCCTCTAACGTCTCGTACCTCTCATGATCACTCCCTCTGCTTGGGCAAACCAAAACCAAATAGTGGCACATATTCGCGGGCGGGTATCAGCCACTGGTATGTGGGTATGTGCCGCAGGTGTTAGACAGCTTGTGTCTACCCAGGAACGGCGAGAACACACCTGGGTAATTTTAACGCTTGATTGTTAAGAAAAAGTGGGCATCTACAGCGTTTACCGGAAGAATACAAATAATAAATGTAATTGTCCCAGCAGGAACCGAACCCTAGCATTCTGCGTGCCAATTAAACATTCTACCAGAGAGCCACGCCAGTTCTCGGAACTACGTTTCAAATGTACCCTAATGTTCATGATACGCCATTAGTGCTTGCAGTGCTGGCTTTCCAATTTCATAAATGTTACATATGTACGCCTACGACACAGCGGACACTTCGGGTTACATCAGTTGTAGTCAGCTCTCGTCCGCTTAAGTTTATTTATGTAGCCGTGGCCAGGGCTACGATCCTCGCGAGCAGCAGTGCGTTTTGTCAGGTTACCGCATCTGCTGGTTCTAATATCTATGTGGCTGTTGGTATCATTACGCAATTGTAAACAACTGGTGATATAAAACATATGCGGCGGCTTAACGTTTGTCTGTGCTTGTATTTGTACATATCTTAAGCGCAGCTTCTTAACGTGTTACTCAAAAAAAATTACAACCCTGTCAGCTCGCATGCGCATGCTTCTCATAACATTAATTCCCAAGTAAAGTTGCATCTCCCGAAATTTTATTGCCCGCCTACGCTGAATATACAAAAGCAGTGATCTATTACCTAGCCTAATGTTTCATCTGCACCAGAATATACATGCATCTGGAAAAGGTGATAGAAATAAATTCCTATAAAACAAGCTCGAAGTGTCTTTCTTTATCGCATTACCGTTATTTTCATGCGTTTCATTTGCATTTGTCACAATGCACGTGAAAAACCAAAGCTTAAGATCAAGTCTGCAATAGGATTTTCGCTATGTACCTGCTGTCGCGTGAATTGCGTTAAAAACACACTGAGATGAAATTTCCAGGCCCTTTAGTGAACACATTTTCATTGCAGCGAATGTTAGAGGCATTCGCAGCCGCATTTCGAATTTCATTTCTGGGCGTACACACCTGAGGCTACCCCTTCTGCACACGCCCGAAATTCAGTTGACGTAAGTACCTTCTTTATTTTAAAACGTTGATTTCTATAATACGGCCTCGATTGTGCCGTTGCTGCGAATTTGTGCTTCCATCAATACCTCCTTGCTCTTGGGCACATTGAAAGTATTCCAGGGCAGGAATAAAACTTTACCCTAAGGCACGAAGGTTTCAAAGTTGTGTTTTCCTTCCTGTCATTTTATTCGCCAATATCAGAGATCCAGCTTCTCTAGGCACCTGCACGGAGTCCACCGGTGGCTACTGGTGTTTTATTTTTGTTGTCTGCCACTTTTGATGGAGACGACGCGTGAAGACACTGGCTCAGGCGACGTGGAGCATGAACCGTGTACGTCAAACAACAGAAGAAAACACGTGCAACACGAATAAGTTCACTTCACTGTATCTCAGCGGCTGGGTGTTATGAAAATCTCCGTTACTCTGAAACACGGATGTGCTTATTCAAATGAATGATTGATGATGTTTCATGGGTACTTCAGCATCATAGACACTGCTGTAGACTCATCGTTCATAGCGTTGAAGGCAGTTTAATCTCCGTTGTAGAGAAAGCCCATTTGGTGCAGATTAGACATAAGAAATATTCAATTTGAAATATTTATTTGCGTACTGAAGACATTTTGGACATATCTATCTATCTATCTATCTATCTGTCTGTCTGGGTGTCTGTCTGTCTGTCTGTCTGTCCGTCCGTCCATCCGTCCGCCCGCCCGCTCGCCCGCCTCTTCTTGGCTTAAACCACAATTATTGTGGATGGGCAAGATGGTTTGATGAGTATGATTTTCTAGTCATGACATGAATAATGGGACGATGCTGTCACGTACTACGTCAAACCATTTTCACCATACAAATGTTGCCCATACCCGTATTTCACGGTCGGGTATATGTCACAGGTAAGTGGGTACATGCCACAGGTGATCTGTCTAGCCACCTCGTTGCTTTCTTGATCACTTTCTTGGGTTGAGCAGACAAAAATTAGTATTGGAGAGTCGGAGGGTTTACAGCTTGATCATGCGATGAAAAATTGGGGGAACGTTAAACTTCGGCTTTTAAAGTTGAATGCGATAGCGAAATGCAGCCCGTAGTGCACCCTTCTACCGCTAAGTGCATACTTATTCATATGTTTCTTATATACACATGTACGCACACAAACACGCACACAGTAGATTGGACCAGCACGCGCTATTATCGCCGAATGGGCTCGTTTTCATTGTTACACCTGTCGAACAAATTTTGTAAAGGAGCCCTGAAACACTTTTTTCAAGTAAACATGGAATGAATTCTCTTGAAAAGCTTATTGCCTCGTCAATTCAACGCCGCGAAAATTTTAAGAATCCGTCCTAGTATCGTATTGTCCTTGTATTGTTAATTATCCTCATGAAGCTGCTAATCTTGGGCTTGTCCTTAAATCTACGCACATAAAATATTTCTACAATCTCACCCTAAGTGAATACTGCCTCCATGAGAAGGAATCGAGAGCTTGCGGCGAGCTCAAACGCTCAATGCCAAAACTGCAGAGGCACCACACTGAACCGTTTATTGTGCCGTCCCTCATTTACATTTTGCTGCCACAACAGAATATAGCAAACGAGAAAACCTTTATGGAAAAATGATCACCCTGCGAAGACTATGATGCCATACAAGGTTTAGTATTTATTTTACTCAATGGACTATCGCTCATTTTTATTTCGTAAGATGATGCTATCAAAACATTTCGTCCTGCTTTCTTTTGCTTTTTTCTTGAGTCGGCATCGCTTTTCTTCGGCTTTCTTCCTGTGGATGGCATTTACTAAAGAGCACAATACTGTCTTGCTGAAGCTGCGGTCATTACACGACCCATTACCTTTCGCGCTAAAGTCGCTGGAAGGCAAGCAATACCACTCCCGTTGCGCTCGTGCAGCGATTGTTCACGCACAAAGCCGGCTACTCTGTTCCACCGACTGGAAAGAAGCCTCTGTGGACAAAATGACTGTGGGAGCATGGATGTGTTCTTCAGTTCACTTTATACAGGAGACCTTCTGTGTCTTTATGCGTTCTCCGGGTTTTCCACAACGTTTTGTTCGTGGTCAGTCACTTTCCCGACCTTGCACGGAGGCCCTCGCTCTTCGATGACCCGCATGTGCCATTCAGGTTGGTTGAGCAAGTTGATTGTGCAAGTAGTTTGTTGCTGGCTGCCACATACTCAAGCTACTGCCTCTAATAAATAAGCCGGATGCAGTTTGTTCATGTTCTCGGCGTTTAGTACATGCAGCGCTTCGGTGGTTCTGTGGGCTTTCTCCTTCCTGCGCAAAGTTTTTGTTTCTCCAGCGTTGTGACGCCAGTGCAGTGCATCATCTTCATGAATGTCAATTAGTGTGCGTGTAACCATTCCGACGAACGAAAGCTCATCTATACACGGTGAGTAATGATTTGAGAAAATGCGTGCCAGTGGCTTAATGAATCTCGACGTGTGTGGCTTAAAAATGTTTGGCGGGGCACTGCAAGCAGCTCAGATCACAACGTGCTGCTTTCTACAGTGTTTGCAGTTTTATCACAAATATGAGATGGCGGTTGGATGCTTTATAGTAAATTAATTCTCAAGTATTTTTTACTGCAGATAGTAGACTTACTTTTAGCTCCTTCACGCATAATGGGGTCAAGTTCGATGCAGAAAGACGTAGGTTTGTGCAATAACTCAATAAGACTTTCACCATGTTCACTGCTGGTATGTTGAAGTAGAAAGCGATTATACTATTTTAAAAGCACCACAGCCTCTTGGGGACGACAGCTGCGACAAACATGCAGTAAAATAATACAAGAGTTATATTTGCTCGTGGCCTCTAAATGCATTCTTATGTGGTGGCACATTCCTCAACAAGACCTCGTAACATCACTTACTGTAGCAATAAAAATGTGAATTAATCAAAGATTAGTCAACAATTCAACAGAAAGTCTGGTCATATATAAGAATTAGGCCTTTCCTTAGAAATGCTGGTTGCTGGCTTGCGATTTCTAAAGAGCCAACATTGGTATTTTTAACGGAGTAATGAAATTTTACCAGTTTGGGCGACGAAATTTTCTCAAAGGGGGCTTCGATTTTTTTTCTGTTTATGCGAACCCCTTTCGCCTTAATGAAATAATTTTGTAATTGACGTCTTAATTCATGTCAAGACCACCAATGAGCAATTTATTATGAAGGCAGCTTGCAATTATTCATATTCGTGATTCCTGAGGATATTTCGATACACTTCGTTAAAAACCTCAAGTTCAATATAGAATGAATGTTTTAGCTTTACGGCACTCTGTGATTACGAGGAATGCCGCTGTGCAAGAAATCGTGGCAATAAAATGCTCTTCAACGGGAACCTCAATCCATGTCAGTGGGTGTCCAGCATTTCGTCTCCATCGAGAGGCGGTGGTTGGCATTGAATTCCAGGGCAATCGTGTCAGCAGTCAATAATTTTAACCACTAAAGCACCAGTCCTGGAGTGCGCGGAAGGGAAGGGGGTTCATAGTTACCTTTTCTAAAGTGTTCCAGATGCGTTTGTGCACGTTCCTATTGAAATGAATAACCAAAAAGCAATAAAGCGAGAAGCGTTACTACCATGTCTTCAAGCTGACAAGTGTGCTTTCGAGCGCACCTCGTTACATCAAAATAACAGATTGCTGACCAAGAGCCTTTGATTATTCACTTACAATCATAATGAATTTTCGTGCTTTCCACAAAACAATTTATTAATAACAGCCGTTGTCTACTGAAAGAACTGAAATTCTTCAAGTAAGTAAGCAATAAATGCCACTTTAATCGTTGTTTCAACATTTAAGTAGCGTACTGTTGCTTTTCAAATAGATTTTTTAATGCCAAATCTCACTTTACTTTATTACGTTTTGGTTTTGTGTGCGGCTTTGCGTTCAGTAATCACTGAAACGTGAAAAATGTTTTTACTGGGAAGACAGACACATACACACGCGGATGTTTATGGAGGCGATGGAGGCGAAAATGCTGTAAGTCCGTGTGCTCGGATTTGAGTGCTCGTTAAAGAAAAACAGAGCCCCAGGTGGTCAAAATTTCCGGAGCTCTCCATTATACGGCATCTTTTATAACTCTATAGTGATTTTGAAACGTTAAACCCCACGTGTCGACCAATAAAAAGGTAAAGTAAAGGAATCAATGAAAGTAAAGGAATTATGCCTGGTTTAAATTCTCAGGTCTACACATATATCGTGAACTTTGATTGTTGTCGTGCCCCGTTTACGCTAACCATCATTTAGAACAAGTAAGAGTGAACGAGATACCGACAGCTGCCGTAGGTCCGCTGGCTCGCTGTCCCAAGGTTGTAGGCTTGGTTTCTATGATTGTTGACGTTGCGTTTTTGTCATTTTTATTTGCTTGTGTCAGGATTACTGCACTACATTTAAAGACACGAAAAAAACAATTTGCTTTTATACTTTCTCTGGCATCATTATTAGTTTCATGAAGTTGTGTAAAAGAGTGTAAAAAATTTGGGGGACGCCTTAGTTTCACCTTCAAGAACAGATCGCCATAGCGTAATCTCGCTTCGTGCACATCACCCCCTGGACTGCTAGCCTGTTTCTGTTCTCGATGCGTGTCTCAACCGCGCCGCTAGGATGCGAGTGATTGGTGCTTAATCTGGGTCGTTTCGAAGTATTGTTGAATGCCTAATGTACGAACATGTGATTAGTGCCCACTACGCCGTAATTATTTGGCGCCGCCGCCACTGCTGCTGCTGCTGCTACTCTTGTTGTTGTTGTTGTTGTTGTTGTTGTCGTTGTTGTTGTTGTTGTTGTTGTATATGAATACGTATGAGTGACCACCTTTATATGGGTGGGCTTTGAGACATCTTCTCGGTGCTCAACTCACATCTTTGTACGCCTGACGCAGTTTTACGCTCCTTCCACTAGGTAGGTACCTGATGCGCTAAAAACACTCCATGCACTACTTGTCATTCATAGAGCGTTTTTTTTTCCTTGAAAAGCAGTTTCAACAGATATGGTGACTCTATCTTAGAACACCTCCTTGCCAAGCAAAGGACCTGGGTTCTATCATCACTCAAAGCCGAAAGCTACTATTTATTTGCGTATTTCTCAATTTTTTCGTCAAGCAAGAAATGTTCATTTTTCGCTTACAACCAACGATGGCAACGCTGACACTGACGCTAGGATTTCTGATAAACAAACGCTTTAAAGGCACATTGAAATGGTTTGGATATTTTTGTACAAACACATTTGGCCAGTACACTATGTCTTACGCGTTATTTACAGACAAATGTAAGCTCTCTGAGTAATGTTATTACATCGCTTTAAAGCTTCCAATCACTGCAGGTCACTGCGGCTCCGCCAAACGCGATTCCAACCATCCATTCACAAAACGATATCGTCTGGTAGGGCGACGTCACCCAGGCTGCTGATCTGACTGGCTGTGGAATGCGCAGAATGTCGGCTGGTAGGCCAGTGACACCTGTCCGCCATCTTCGTCTCTGTTGCCAGACGGCATGCGTGCTGCCCGGCGCATTGGGTGATGGCCTCCGAGGTCGCACGCAGCCTGTTGGCGTGCAATCCCGGAAGTCCAGACTGGGCGAATCTGAAATATTTGAGTGGGCTAATGAGAGCTCTGTGAATGCCAGGGGTGACAGCGTGTCTGATGAGCTTAGGCAATGGCAGGGGTGGGAGGCAAAGTAGGGTATAATTGTCCATAGCTACCTTGGTACACAACGTGTCGCTCAATGTGTGCTGTGAATGGTTTGATGTTTTAGCCTCAACGCTGACAAAACATAAAGAAAGGAACGTTTCTGGTTCCCATTATTTACTTTAACACTCATGTTAACAATAAAACGAGCCCCCATTCATCCTCCTTCCATCGTAAGTTTAAATAGGAGGAATTATATTGACCTGGAAAAGAAATGAACATCTTAGTGGAGGTTACTGGTGTATGAATCTAATAGAAGCCAGTATATAATGAAAGGTGACCATTTCCGTTTGAAAATGCAGAACTGAGTGGAGTCAGTCTTTATAGAACTCGTACAGTCAGCAACATTCCTGCCTGCGCACGCTAAGCCACGCACACAATCAAAACTTAAACTCAGGCATGTGTTTCTAGACAAACTCACGAAACAGGTTGTGGTGAAGAAGTTTCGTGATCTGTCGTTGCGGTACACCGAGAGTACGAAGCTTGATTAAATATCCACGCAGATTTGCCAGCCACGTGTAACGTTCTAGCACCCAAGTTGCGTGGTTGGGCAACCAAGACTAAGCGCAGCCTGTGGCATCTTCTCTCCCAAGTTTTTAATAACGAGCGTCTAAGAGCTGGCGCCGAAAGTCACCCAAGCTTGTAACGGCCGTAGGCGTCGTGTTATTGAGCTACGAGTTTCTCATTAGGGCGCCACGCGGGAAACTGTGCAGTGCATGAGGCCAAATGGTGAGAGTGGATTTTCCCGGCACGCACTTTTATGCGGAAGATTTGGAGAAACAGGGGTTTATTGTCTTCCTAATTGTTTGTACCGACTTCAACGGGTTCGTGTAGATTGAAAAGGCGAGAGACCAACATCCAGTGAAGTAACTAAAGTGCAGTAACTAAAGTGCAGTTATCAATTCTCCAAATTAATAGTGGCCGGAGTTTGAATCAAACTGCTACCTAAATAAAAATCTGCAAGTTAGTTACGATTTCAATATGCTCCTCTATTTGATACGACAATCTAGTTCAAGCAGCCGTAGTTACTATAGTAAATAAATGTTTGCCCCAGGAAAACTTTTAGCAGATCCAAAATAACTTTTAAAATCTTCAAACGAGTCAGCTTTGTTAGCCCACACATCAAAGTATTTTTTTAAATCCACTTCCTCTGGCTCCGCCAGGTTTTCTTGAGGTCCCATTCAG
This sequence comes from Rhipicephalus microplus, assembly GCF_043290135.1. Lineage (NCBI taxonomy): Eukaryota > Metazoa > Arthropoda > Arachnida > Ixodida > Ixodidae > Rhipicephalus > Rhipicephalus microplus. The sequence goes on along the minus strand of NC_134704.1, from coordinate 96,702,876 downwards.
ATATATATGGTTAGAGACACTTTTAAACAAAACCAATTTAGTGGGATATCAAATTGGCAAGATGGCTTTTTGTGCCTTCACTTTCGGGTACCTAAGTGGCAAGATGGCTTTTTGTGCCTTTTCTTTCAGGTACCTAATTTGCAAGCTGCCTTTTTGTGGCATTCTTTCCGGGCACTTGTGCTCCTCGTGGAAGCGCGCTCATAGAGGCATCCGCGCGTCACTTCTATGCAAGCAGCTGCGTAATACGTTCTCATTGCAAGGTTGTTATTCCCGATATCTTCTCTACCATCTCGGCGGGCCTCTCCTCTGTAACGGTGAAAAGAGAACTGTTTGGCAAGGAAGCAGCAGCATCAGATGTAGTAGCAACCAGCAAAACCCACGGACATTGTCAAAAAGATTTGAGACTCAGGAGCCAAAGATAGGCAAATATTGCGAGAGAAGACAATTGTGTGCACAACCGCCGTCATTCATAGCGCGTGCACAGTAAATATTGTTAGCAAAAAACTTAGACGACGGTAGATTTTTTGGATCAAGAGAGGAACGTGATCATATAGTCAAACCCTATGCGCATTGCCTTCTGAATGTTTAGCCTGGCATCGATTCTTGGTGCCTAAACCGTACCATTAGGTAAGGAATGACTGCGTTTGTATCAGAGTTTATTTCACGCTATCGTAAAATGCCTAGAGCAAGTGCAGTTTTAGCCTTGCACTACGTCATAAGTCTTCCTTTTGCTAACCAGCAATGGGCCAACTAGACGTCTGTAACGCAACCTTGTGAACCTATGCAAACGCTTCCTACATTTGTGCTTTGCCAGCTGATCACAACCATGTCTGAGCGCTTTGCAATCGGCGGGCCTCTGAAGCACCTACTTGCTGCAATTCCCATGTCTTGACATGATTCTACCCGGAGCAGATAGGACCATCAGCATTGCTTTGTGGTAGAACACCAGCTTTCCTCGCAAAGGACGGGGATTAAATTCGCATTTGAACTAACTACTTATAATATTTATAATTTTATTTTCATCGTCTCCAATTTTTGGTCACGGACGTGATGATGATTTTTGCCTCACAGTCAGTGACGTCAGCGCCTACACCAACTCCAACGCCTAGACTATAATTATTGCGAAACAAGTTTTTTTACGATATCGTGGTAAAATTGCAAGACGCTGCAACTATTGCTACTTACCTTCGTAATGACTCATGTTATAGCTATGGCTGTAAGTATACACAATATGCTTACCAAAAATGGGCATGCGCGCTCAGCCCTTGAAGATATAAAGCATCTTCTGTTAGGTCTGGCACACACAAATTGCATATATTCGACCAGTTTGTCACTGTACTTCGACCACAAAAAAATTAACAATGGCCAGTTTCTTGTGGCAGATCATTGTAGGTTTGGGCACTGCCTGAAAAATAAAAATCGTCTACTGTAGCGTCACATAGTCATTTCGATGAGGCTTGTATTATCGGACGCACAGCTTCCTGAATAGCTTGACAGCCCCTCAAAAAGTTCTGTCTAGAGGCCTGTCATAAACGTCTGCCGATGAACCACCATGGTATGCAGCTAGTTATTCAGCGACGAGTACATCACCTTCTGAAACTATAGAAAGGATGTCAGTTCCAACTATTGCTTTAAAGTGTTGAGTAGCTATGCATAATCCAAAAAAGAGCAATCACGCCACCTGAAGATGTATCTTTTTCATCGAATAAAACAACGAACACAAATACAAATAATCATCTAGAAGAATCTCGCTATCGCTGAGAAAGGTTCTTGCCGGTTGGAAACGATTTGAATCATTCGTGATTTGTTTTAGTTCAAACAAAATAGTTCGAGCGTACCGGCACTTCGGCGTTGTAAGTGACATTGTCACGTAGGTAAAGTTACCTCGAATGAAATGGTTAAAACATGTACGAACCTTCATGGCCATTGCTATACACATGCTCACTATTTCACTTCTGCTCTGGATTCCTGTTCTGTAGTTGTGTCCTCTATTTACCGTGCAGCGTCAAAGAAGAATTACACAGAGGCATGATGTAATGCGGCAAACACAAGCTTAGTGCATTTGCAGAATTAGGTTCGCAGAGTTCGTAAACGCGCACACGCTGTCTTTGTGGCCTCCTCAATTTTTTTTTTTACAAATTAACATTTTTTTCTGAAGTTCAACCCTATGAAGTTAGGACTCGGTATAGTAAATACTTTATAACAACTGTACATAGCGCCAAATGCAACTCTTGAGTCTCTTCTTCGTGTCATTGAGCAAAAAAAGACATTTAAACATGTCCTCCTACAGTGGTTCTGTATGCAGGGAAGTGTTTGCGATTTCTGGCGACAACTTTGGTGTTCCAATATATAGACGCATTTTGGCTCTATGTGAAATCTTTTACAGGTCACCTTTTTTGTGCCTCAGATATTTGTGACATTGGGAATGTGTCAAAAGTTATATATTATCGTACATATTCTCAAATAATGTTGTAGGGGTCTTATATATAACAACGCAGAGTCTCTAGCAAGCACACCAGCGAAAGTGAACAAAATATAGTCATAAAATGGAGACATACAATGTCTCAAGTTCTGCATCTATAGATAACACTCTACCTTGCACAGTTTATATGCCCTGAATTCTCCAGACAGTACACAGGTTATACCAGCTGCTTTTCAGTGGTCTCCGAATTAACATGTCCTAATTTTCAGCAGCAGCATGAAAAGTGTAGCATACAGCCACAAACCGTACAGTGAAAATGCGTAGCAGTCGGCGTACTTATTAACATGTGCTGCAGCATCATTTTTACGTTGTGCTGCCGCTAAAGATTCCAAATCCCCAAAATACAGAAGGTATACGGCAGAATTTCCGCACGAGCAAATCGTTCCCGCTAACTGTGTGTTTTTCTTCGTTACAAACCGTACCGCGCCTGAACAAAGCGAGTATTTATAAAAACGAAATGATGTTTACAATTTTTTATTGAATGAATGACCGCCTATGAAGACCTCTTGTCGCTCAAGCGTGGAATATTCAAGAGTGAAAAATTGAAAAAAATTATTCGTAAACTTCAACTGGTGTTCGCCGAAAGCCTGTGTCCACTCGACTGGCTGTGTCATGTCTTTTTAATATTATAATTTGTTTTGTTGTTTTTACGCTATCACGTGTCTAGCGAGAGAGTGTGAGAGAGAGGCCACTACCGGCAATGTTTCGTTGCACAGACGGACAGACAGACGCAAGTATCAGCTATTGAAGGCTTTCGCTTTAGAAACAATTACAGGATATTCACGGAGAGTGGTGCGTAATGAGTGGGACGAAGCGTCCATCCGTCCTTCCTGATGCATGGAGAAACTGGCGGACGCCTGGACAGACGGACAGAAAAATGGACGCACAGGCGGATGGATGGACGCACAGATGATTGGACGGATACACGAACAGGCAGACGGACGGACACACGGATGGATGGCAGCACAGATGGACAGACAGATAGACGAACGGACCCACGGAAGGGTGGTCGGTCGGGCGTAAGCATGGGGGGACAGAGAGATGGCTAGACGCACGTACAGACAGGTTGGTGGACGGAAGTATGACCGAATGGATGAACGGCAGCACGGACGGACTCAAGGACAGATGGTCGGAAGCACGAATGGAAAGATGGTTGGAAGCACAGACGTTTTTACAGATGGGCGATCAAACGGATTAACACACGGATGGATGGACGAACGAATCGTCCCACTCATTATCATTCACCCCTTGGGTATACTGTAAAAACTACTAACGTCATGTACTTAAATAATTTCCAAATACATATACACACTACGTCATCTATTGAGCAACTCATAAACTAGAGGGGGCTACATACTAGCTCTACGACAACAGTTGAGGGAAAGACCCGTAGCCTGAAGAGCATCGCCCCTAAAATGGGGCCCCCTAAATTCACCTTTCAAAGTTGAAGACCATAGCGATATCTTGTCCCTAGTGCATACTTGAAACACCTAATGCATAAAGTATTGTCGAAATGGCTTTGCACTCACTACGTGTACTTAAGAGAATATGCGCAGTAATGTGTGATCCTTGTGTGGAGGTTAACCAGCTTTAAACCATTAGGTCATTATTATATTAACATAATCTGATGCTCGATGGCAATTTACGCTTGTACCACGCAACATTACTGCAATATTTATGTTGTATTGTTAAGCATGTGTACGAGACGTATTTGTTTCTAAGCATGAAAGTTACTTATCAGTTATTTCAAAGCAGAGATTATTATTTTCAGTGCATTCACCCGCAGACGCGCGGCTTTGTAGTTGAACACCCGCTTGCAACGCAAATTACTTGGATCCGATCTTTACTTTCACCTAAGTTTATTTATTTTTTATTTGAATTGTTCCCTGTTGTTCGATCCCGCATAAGATTACACTTTGCTCACAACCAACAACACCGAAATCGTGGCAGATGGCGGAATTTCAGCGAAATGAACATTTTAGTGCCATCGTGTCAAAGCTACAATCGATCTTATTTCTTGCTTTAAATGGCTGGTAGTGGCAATTAAAAGTTGGCGTTCGCATGCCCAGGTGTGTTTTTGGAGCTTACCTTGTGTCACTTTGCACTACAGAATTGGATCTCTGAGGCCACGTATAAAGAAGCGAGTGGTCGAGACATTTCCCGCAAGGCGACGCAATTATCTCAGATGCTCAAAAGACAACCGTCTGCCCACTCAGTGAACTCAGACAATTTTCAATATTTACCAAAACTTTTGATTGGCCGTGGTATTAGTTGTACTAGGAAATACGATTTATTTATTACTATCAAACAGAACCGTTTATTTCTATTTTTAGAAGACTTGAACACTTCTTGTGAACGTCCGCCAAAACGAAAGCATGTGCTTAACCAGATTTGCTTATCTTCGTACGCTCTTGAGTAGCCACTCCAATGCTTGGACGTCAAAGAGGCTGATTCGTCACTTGTACTCCTTGATCTCGAGAGCAGGTTCGATTTTCATGATTTTAATTTAGGCGTACGTGCGTTAAAAAAGGGGAATTTTTCGAATCAATACAGTTTAACTCGTGTCACTGCATAAGAGAAGAGGAGAACAAGTCGAAATTGATCCTAAAATTTGCGCTACGTAATAACTGTGCAACATGTCTTTAGCTAGTCTTACTTCATATTTAGTGCTTTATTTTTCAATACACTCTTTCCTCAAGTTGTGAGATCTGTGGCTAATCTTTCATTGCACGCTGGAGAGCTTTCACAATTTTCTGCAAAGGGTCAAAAGTCTTCTGAAATGTCGTTACAGTCTAAATAAGAATGTTCAACTATTTGGTCACCTTCGACAAGGTTTGATCTTCTTTCAAATAGAAAAAAGAAATAGTAATCATGGATAGAATGTAACAGCAATCACATTTGAAAGGTATTGTCTATTTGAAATGTCGTTGAAGCCCTCTAACAAGTTGCCCCGTGGCGCTGGTCTAGTGGCTAAGGTACTCGGCTGCTGACCCGCAGGTCGCGGTATGGAATCCCGGCAGTGGTGGCTGCATTTGCGTTGCAGGCGAAAATGCTGTTGACCTGTGTGCTTACACATGGGTGCACGTTAGGAACCCCAGATGGTCGAAATTCCCGGAGTCCTTCAATTCGACGTCTCTTATTTATATGGTGGTTTGGGGACATTAATTTCCACATATATATAAATCAATCATTCCTCGGACACGTTCAGCACAACACCGAACCGAATAGTTCGCTCAGACTAAATATCAGCTGAGGCACCGGCATCGATGCTTGAAACCTTTCTGCGAGCCTGCATGAATAAGTGTTGCTTCTCCACGTCACTATTAGTCAAAAGGCAAAGCACACTCTACAGGCAGTTGTTCCAGAAGGCGTTATAATATTTCTTTCCAAAAGCAATCATATTTAAAATGAATTGATTATTTTGGTTTGTTGGTATGTGGGGTTTAACGTGCCAAAACCACCGTATGATTATGAGAGACGCCGTAGTGGCGGGCTCCGAAAATTTTGACCACGTGGCGTTCTTTAACATGCAGCAGAATCTCACGGGCCTAAAGCATTTCTACCTCCATCGGATATGCAGCCGCCGCAGCCGGAATTCGGTCCCGCGACCTGCGGATCAGCAGCCGAGTATCTTAGCCACTAGACCACCATGGCGGGGAATATGCTATTTTATATGTCGTTGAAGCCCTCTGACACGTTCAGCACAACACCGAACCAGGGATCAGCTGAGGCATCGGCATTGATGCTTGACTTCTTTCTGCAGGCCTGCATGAATATGTGCTGCTTCTGCGCGTCACTACCAATTAAAAGGCAGAGCATGCTTTAGAGGCAAGTGCACGCAAGTTGGCGTTATAACATTTCTTACCTAAAGCAATCATATTTAAAATGTATTGACTTCTTTAAATGCCATTGAAGCCCTTGGTCCCGTTCAGCACAACACCTAACCAGGATTAGTTCGCTCAGGCTTAATATCAGCTGAGGCACCAGAATCGATGCTTGACGCCTTTCTGCAGGCCTGCATTGTTTGTGTGTTGCTTCTCCGCGTCAATAGCATTCAAAATTCAAAGCAGGCTCTACAGGCAATTGTATCAGTTGGCGTTATGTTACCCCCTACAGCAATCATATTTAAAATGTGTTGACTATGTTAAACGTCGTTGAGTCCTTCTGATAAGTTCAGCAGAACAACGAACTAAGAACCAGTGGAGGCACCGGCACCATGTTTTTTTTTAACAAAAAGACCGCCATCTAAAAAAATTACGTGCGTGCTATAAGAAATTTTCCAACTCACTGCCTGATCGACTTAAGGAAGCCAAAGCCAAATATTACGAGAAAAAGATACTTAGGTGTGGTCCTGATGTCAACGAAAAATGGGAGATAGCGAATTCATCTTTAAATAGGAAAAAAGCAACCGGTAACGTATAACAAATATCCCATAATTGTTTATACTTATCTTACGCCACTTACGATTGCAGATGCTTTTGGTGATTTTTTATTTTCTGATGCCAATCCACCAACACAGCAAAACTTATACGCCCCCCAACGCTTTTCACAATCATTTTATATGTTTCTAACTACTCCTGATGAAGTCGCATCAGTAACTAATAATTTAAGAACAACCAGTGCTGGGTTGGATAACATTCATCCAGGACATGTTAAATTAATGCGTAAACCAGTATCAATTGTCATGTCTCACATTATCAACCTGATGTTTAAAACTGGAATCTGTCCGCGAGTACTCAAACGAGGTAGAATAACTTCAATTTTTAAGAAAGAAGATCGCTCGATAGTATCCAATCATAGACCGATCTGTGTTTTACCTTTTTTTTAGCAAGGTCACTGAAAAAATATTAGAGAAACGATTGTTAAGATATTTTAACAAATTTAATATACTTTTCACAGACCAATTCTGATTATTTAAGGTTATTTTACTGACTTAGCACTTATATTTCTTACTGGCCAACTAAAGAAAGCCATTGATGACGGTAAAATTGCAGGTTCTATATTCGTACACTTTACCCGGGCATTCAATAGCATCGATCATGACATTCTTAATATTAAACTACACTCCATTGCCATAACTGGTCCTCCTTTACTGCTGCTACGCGACTACTTATGAGACCGGTATCAAGTTGTTAGTATATGCAATGCATATTCTAAACATAAAATTACTAATCTGGGTGTACCGCTGGGGTCAATTGTTGGTCCCTTATTATTTTGAATTTATATAAATGACCTGCCTAATTGCCTTACCTTCTCCAAGTGGATATTATATGCTGATGACACAACAATTATTCATTCTATTGAAGATCTATTAGTTGTAGTAACCCCACTTAACAGTGACCTTCACAACTTGTTAGGGTGGTGTAAAACTAATAGACTTACTATTAATCCCTCTTAAACTAAAATTATTTTGTTCTCATCACAAAATAAATCACCACTGTGCATTCCGCTCATTATTATTGACAACCACTCGTTACCGGCAAGGAAAGAATGTTTTTACTTAGGCGTAAATATTGGCCATCATTTGAAATTTCAAAAGCAGTCAAACATTTTAAAAAGAAATTATCTCACGGAATACGCATCCTCATCAGAGCACCTCCATTTTTTTTTCACATCCGGTCTTGCTCTCATTTTATTGCGCATTTGTGCACTCACACATCAATTACTGTATAACCTCATGGGGTAACATGTACACCAGTCACCTAAAACCACTACAAATTATTCAGAACCAGGTTATTTCATTAATCACATTTAGTTTACACACCCTCAATGCTAAACAATTGCTAGAAGAAAATAAAATTCTCGATGTCGCCGCTCTTGTTGAACTCATTTTCGCCACTTTTCTTTTCAAACTAATCAATAAACAAATAGTATTATCATCAATTTATTCATCATCTTTACTAAATACTAACTCAACTCGTTTTGTGCAG